>NW_027276447.1:0-322780 GCF_030028105.1 Mobula birostris | reverse complement strand
TAATTTCACAATTATATCATAAATAGATGCTATTAATCCCTTATGAAAGAGATTTAAACCTAAAATTTTTTCAATGATATCAGTAGGATGTGAAATCAGGAAGGTATTTAAAAAGTTTCTTATTTGTAAATATCTAAAAAAGTGGGATCTGGGCAAATTAAATTTATTAGATAACTGCTCAAAAGACATGAAACAGTTATTCAGAAATAAGTCATGAGAATATATTATACCTTTCATTTTCCATATCAAAAAGGCTTGATCCATAATCGAGGGTTGAAAAAAATTAGATATAATAGGGCTTGATAATATAAATTTGTTCAAACCAAAAAATTTAAGAAATAGAAACCACATCTGGCAGGAGAAGAAGATGGCGGCGTGACGCAGTGCGCGCGGCTGCTCCGAAATGATATTGTATTTGTGAAGTAGGCTGCCATGCACAATCCTGATTTGATGGAGACAGCTGTGAAGCATGGAGGAACATCTGGAGAAACTTCTGAAATGCCCGCTTCGCTGCCACTGCTACTGTGCGATTGAGAATCTCCGGAGGGGAAGGCCCCAAATCCTCAGCTTTGCCTATTGCTTGTTGCCGGGGCTGGGGTCGAGGCGCTCGGCAGAGATGGAGCTCAATGCTCGGTGTTGGGGGGCTGGTTGGAGGCTCAAAGTTTTTGGACGGACTCAAGAGTCGGCTGTGGTCGGGTGCTTCCAGGGTGCCGCATCAGCAAGTTTGTGGCGCTGGAAGCTCATGGCAGGGAGAGTTTTTCTTCCTTCTACCGTCTGCATGAGATGATGGGACTTTTGAGAGACTTTGATACTTTTTTTTTTACTGTGCCCATGGTCTGTTCTTTATCAAATTACGGTATTGCTTTTCACTGTTGTAACTATATGTTATAATTATGTGGTTTTTGTCAGTTTTTCGGTCTCGGTTTGTCTTGTGTTTCTGTGATATCATTCTGGAGGATCATTGTATCATTTCTTAATGCATGCATTACTAAATGACAATAAAAGAGGACTGTGTGTCCTCATAATCTAATCTAATCTAATATTCATAATGTATGTTTAATTATTGGATTAACCACTTTTTTATTCAATATAGATATGTGACAAGAATACACATAGATTAAGATGTAGCTGTCCTGTGCTGGCACCAGTGGGATCAGCAGTTGGTCTGCCACCTGTCTTCAGGAGAGAGAGAGATAAGGAAAACAATGGAGCAGCATTTGGAGATGTTAATGAAGGGGAAGGAGAGCTGTCAAGATTGGCTCCCCCTTTGAACCCTGAACTGTTTGAAGTGATGGACAGGCGATACCCCAGCAGGGGGTAAAAAGGGACAGGTTCGCTAAGGCAGGACACACACGACACCCGAGGTAACAAGACCCTGGAAGCGGTGCGTCTCTCACAAGTCGGTGGGAAGTACAGGGCCATAAACGCACAGGGTGGAAAGGCACGATTGGCGGGAACCTGGTGTGTGTCCACCCTTGACTGGGTGCCAGGTTCACCGCAGGGAAACGATCGTATCTGGAAATGGAGGGGTCACGGTTGGTAACCTCAGATGACATCACAAAGGACTCGCCCGAAAGCTGACTGCGAAGGTCTGTGTGGAAGCCTTGAATATTCATTCGTTTTGCTCTCTCTCTCCTTCCCCCCACTGTCCATCGCCACGGCAGCGATTACTGTGAACTGAACTGAACTAAATTGAACTGAACTTTGCGTCACTTTGAAACTGGTCATTTACCCCTAGACAACGATAGAGCCTGATTGATCCTGTTATCTGAATTCTGTGCACATGTATGTTTATCATTGCTGAACTGTTGCATTCATTATCCTTTTGATTAGAGTACTGTGTTGCTTGTTTCTTTAATAAAACTTTCTTAGTTCTAGTAATCCAGACTCCAACTGAGTGATCCATTTCTGCTGGTTTGGCAACCCAGTTACGGGGTACGTAACAGGTAATACAAAAGGAAGTGAAGTTCCTAAAATGGAAGCCAAAGCGAATCCTTGTACGGAGTAACCTTCAAGGTTTACCCAATGTGGATTTGGAATTGTATTCCAATCTTGTGTCCAAAATATTAAATATCGAATATTAATTGCCCATAGTAGAATCTTAGATTAGGCAATGCTAAACCACCATCTTTCTTATACTTCTGTAAATATTTTTTACTTAACCTGGGATTTTTATTCTGCCATATATAGGAGGAAATTTTAGAATCAATAGTATCAAAAAAAGATTTAGGAATAAAAATTGGTATCGCTTGGAATAGATATAAAAATTTAGGTAAAATAATCATTTTAATAGCATTAATTCGGCCAATCAGTGATACAGACAGTGGGGACCACTCAGTAATCAGTTGTTTAACCTGACTAATTAACAGTAAGAGGTTGAGCTTAAATAAGTCCTTATGTCTCTTAGCAATTTTAACTCCCAAATAAGTAAAATAGTCAGTAATCACTCTGAATGGTGAACATCTATAAAGGGGAACCTGCATATTTAATGAAAAAAGTTCACTCTTACCTAGATTCAATTTATAACCAGAAAAAACTACTGAACTGAGCAAGCAGAGTTAATACTGCCGGAATGGATTTCTGCGGGTTAGAAATGTATAATAGTAAATCATCTGCATGTAGTGATAATCTATATATATCATTTCCACGGGTAATGCCAAATATATGAGGGGGGGGGGTCACGAATAGCAATAGCTAGCGGTTCCAGAGCAATGTCAAATAGTAGTGGACTAAGAAGGCAACCCTGCTTAGTACCTCAGAATAAATGAAAAAGGGGAGATCTTTGATTATTAGTAAATACCGAAGCCAAAGGAGTAAGATATATCAATTTAATCCAAGATATAAATATCGGTCTAAAATTAAACTTCTCAAGCGTATTAAACAAATAAATCCATCCGACTCTATCAAAGGCTTTCTCAGCGTTGAATGAAATGACACATTCTGGAGTTCTGGGTGAAGGAGTATAAACAATATTCATTAATCTCCTAATATTAAAAAAAGAGTAACGATTTTTAATAAATTCAGTCTGATTGGCAGAAATAATTTGAGGCAATACATTCTCCAATCTTGTTGTCAATATTTTAGAAAAAATCTTAGAATCCACATTCAACAAAGATATAGGCCTATAAGATGCACATTCAGTAGGATCCTTATCTTTTATGAGAATTAGGGAAATAGAAGGTCAATAAAAAGATTGTGGTAATTTACCTATAGATACTGCATCCCTAAAATTTCTACATAGCTAAGGAGACAGTATAGTAGAGAAAAATTTTAAAAATTCTACTGTATATCCATCTAGGCCAGGTGCTTTACCTGAGTTCATTGAAGAAATAGCATTTTTTATTTCTTCTACCGTAATAGGTACGTCTAGTTTTAAACATTCATTGGATGATAATTTTGGAATATTCAATTTCTTTAAAAATTCATGCATTATAGTGGAGTCATCAGGAAATTCTGATTGATATAGGGAGGTATAAAATTCTTGAAAGGATTTATTTATAGCATCATGGTCAACCATCAGATTACCGTCTTTTTTACGAATCTTAACAATCTGGCACTTAACCGACGCCGATTTCAATTGATTAGCCAATAGTTTCCCAGTTTTATCATCATGTATATAGAATAGACTCTTAGTTTTAATTAATTGGCTTTCAATCGAAGTTGGTAGTAATAGACTATGTTCCATTTGAAGTTCAACTCTCTCTTTGTAAAGCTTCTGATTTAGGAGCTATAGAATATTTCTCGTCAATTTCATTGATCTTGTCAACCAGTTTAAGTATTTCATTATTAGTTCGCTTTTTTAATCCAGCAGTATATGAAATAATTTGTCCACGAATGTATGCTTAAAAGTATCCCATAGTACCCCACTGGAAATTCCCTCCATAAAATTCATTGTAAAGAAAAAATTAACCTGTTCCTCAATAAAATTAACAAAATCCGAGTCCTGAAGCAAAGTGGTATTAAATCGCCATTGTGTAGAACTAGAAAATGTATCCCTTGACTTAATAGATAGTTTCAACAGCGCATGATCGGAGACAGCAATAGAATCATATTTGCAGTCAATAACAAGTGGGATTAATCCAGAGTCAATAAGAAAATAATGAATTCTTGAATAATGATGATATACATGTGAAAAAAATGAGAACTCTTTCTCGTTGGGGTGCAAGAATCTCCAAACTTCTGAGATTCCAGAGTCGACCATAAAAGAGTTAATAAGAGTAGTCGATTTATTCGGAAGTCTTGATTGGACATGGATCTATCCGTCAAAGGATTTAAACAACAGTTAAAATCTCCGCCCATAATGAACATATAATCATTTAAGTTAGGAAGAGATGTAAAGAGATCCTTAAAAAATTCGGGACAATCAACATTTGGGGCGTAAACATTAAGCATAACAACTTTTTTGTTACATAATAAACCAGTAATTAACAAAAATCTACCATTCGGATCTGAAATCGTCTCATGATGCAAAAATGAAATTGACGGATCTATAAAAATAGAAATGCCTTTTTACTTTGGCCTGTAAATTCGAGTGGTACTGTTAGTCCATCCAGAACCTAAAAAAATGCTGATTATCCTCTTTCTGGACATGAGTTTCCTGTACAAAGATAACGTAAGCATTCATCCTATGGAATACTTAAAAAATTTTCTTCCGTTTAATCGGGTGGTTTAAACCATTTGTATTCCAAGAAACCAAATTAATAATCTTATCCATAGTACTGAAATCGAGCATAAGGTATGTAAAGGGTTAACAAGAATACAAACTCATGACCCCGGAAGAGGAAAGAAGGTCCAAAGAGGAACCAGAAGTCACGACATTTCGGACATTTTGGTAGTTTCAGGTCAGCCCGTTTAAGGAGAAAAACTAAATTGAAAATAGGAACAAAAATACCACCTCTCCTCCCATAAAAACCCAGAAAGAACCCAGAAAGCAGACAATGCTAAATCTACAGCTAAATCTAACCCCATCTTTCCAGAAGGTAACCCAAAAGAAATATGTTTATCATAAGAAACACCACCCATAGTCAAAAAAGTAAAAAAAAAACAGTTACTATAAATGTAAGGAAAAGATTACAACAATTACAAACACGAAATAGTTACTTCTTACTCATATTTAAAAAAAAGACCAAGTGCCAGTTCATATTATTAGTTTTTCGTAAGAATCCTTTCCAATAGTCTGCAGACCGCTGGCGTAAGACTCACCGGTCTATAGTTCCAAGTATTCTCCCTATTACCTTTTTTAAACAAGGGAACTATATTTGCCATTCTCTGGTACCTGTCCTGCAGCCAAAGAGGATTCAAAGATCATAGCTACTGCTCTAGTGATCTCTTCTCTCACTTCCCACAGCAACCTGGAATATATCACGTCCGGCCCTGGGGACTTATCAATCTTGATGTTCATTAATCTCCACATTGTCCAGCACACAGGCCTGTTCTATTTCAACGTCACCCTGATCAAGGTCCTTTTCATTTGTTTTTTTTATTACTAATTTTTTATTGCAATACCAGCAAATTACATTCAATACAACCAATTGCCAATTACATTTTGACTGTTTAACCCAGCCACCCCTCAACCTTCATCATCATCCCCCCTCCACCCCTCTCTCCCCCTCATCCCTCTCCCCTCCACCAACCAACTGAATAGCAGTACAAAAGATCTTTTAAGTTATATGTCAAATTTGTCCACATTAAGATTGTGTTTGGTCATGCATTACTTACTCTTGCTGATGAAAGTTCCAGGTAAGAAATGTCCAAAAAGCTCCGAAGCCACTGAGTATTTGAAATATCATGAGGAGGTTTCCAACGCTGGACTACAATCTTCTTAGCTGCAGTCAGGCCTGCCAGCCAGACTTTACATGTTTTTTTTCCGTAAGAGAAAGGTGGGAGTCATCGTTTAGAAGATGTTTCTAATCTATCTGTGTTGCTCACCTTCCCCTGGATCTGTTGTTGTAAGTTGGTGGTGGAGCCCTGAGTTACCCCCTTCCCAGCCCCCATCCCATCATCCCTCGCATTCAACCCTTTACTTTGTAACATCTTTGAGTGTCACTTAGCAATGTCAGACACTGAACACTATCATTAACTGCCCCCCTCTAGCCCCAACAAATTAGAAAGGCAAAGCAGTTCTCATGGACAATCATATCAAAGAGACAAGGAAAAAAAAACCTGGACAAACCCATTAACTTATATAACTAAAACCACTTCTGTCTCAAATAGAACTCTTGCGAGAAACTGTTGCTGTCCACCAGGCTCTACTGTGCTCTCTCCTTCCGCCCGATGTGAATACACTCCTGTCTTCACCACTACAGTATTAGGTATTGTATATTATACCGCATCCAACAATCAGAGACCCTCTAAACTGGCTTGGAATTAACCCCTCTCCTGGTACCAAATGTTGTAGCCTGGGGAAAAGTACACGCTCAGGACAACAAATGCTTTTTCGGGTTTTAATTCCTTTATCTGTTTTAGATGTTAAAGTGCAAGAAGAGGGTTGTGAAACAAAACGAACGAATTTACAACCAGTTCTTGCCATTACAATCTCAGTTGAACTTTCGATCCACACCCTCGTGTATGGACAGAATTGTGTATGCAGTATAAAAAATACCAGAACTAATACGGTACTAATACGGTAGTGGCAATCCTGAAGGAACACAATACAATCAACATTAAAATCCCACCCACCCTGCATCTTATACATAGCAACGAAGAATGTAAGTGAATGCATCTCATCTAAGACGTACACACGTGCTGAACTTCCGAACAGAGACTAAACATTCACGTTACACTGTTACATGCACAATCAGTCCTGATACAATAAAGTTAGACAAAAAGTACACTTTGGCACAACTTTTACAAGATATTGCCTGGTAGATAAATTACAGGAAGTTTGATATACTTGGCTGGTGAGGAACTTTGCATAAGCCACGCTATCCAGCGTCGATTTCTTCACCCGTGGAAATCTAAAGCATCCACATGTAAAACATGTCAAATTAATGATATTCTTGATTCGCCAACAAGCATAAATGAATTCACATGGATATCGTCAATTAATGGTCACCTTTCCTCACCATGCCCAGTCTCCGGGGGGAACTTAATTCCAACGCCCCACCAGCATCTTCAGCAGAAAACAAAATGGTCTCCCTACTATCCCACGCATGCGTAATGACATCACTATCTCCCTTAAAGGCATTACCCAGATGGATGCCTAAGTACACTTTTAATGATACTGAATAAGATCTGACGGTCACCCAGTTACACAGAAATATTCTGGTGTTCTAAAAAAATCATATAGACACTGGCCACAATAAGATTCTTTCACTTGCACCCTAGTGAGTTGTGAGTTACTCATACTTGTTACCTGCTCTTACTACTTCACATGCACTGGGACTTTCACGTTGTTCTCTGATACATGAAGCAATGTCCTGAAAATGTTAGTCTTGCTGTCAGCACTGATTTGACATACCTTAAATTTACTGGCTGGCATTCACAATCATTGAATACCATTTTATGATTGAAACATTTTTATAAAGACACTTTAACACTGGAAAATATGTAAAACAATGAAGATATATTAAAGATAATAAATTGCCATCTATCCCTTTTGATATTTTCTCTTCATTGATATGAATACACCATCCACATTAGAGCACACCCAGTCCCTAGATTTCCCTGTATAACTACGGAAAGTTGCAGGTAAATTATTTCTCTTTGTTTTCCATGAAACATTCAATTTTATATCACATTAATATGATAGAGGTGAGTCTGAAGAACTTCTGGTTCACATAAATGTCCCTCAAGAATTGTCAAAATGAGCCAGTGCAAAACTGTTGGACTTGAGTGAGATGTCATGCTTTAGAGCGCAAGTCATTTATGTACGAAAGAGCAATTGTGTCTTACATTTGGAAAAGACCACAATGGAAAATTATTTTAGAGCTGCCTTTGCTTCATTCCACATCAGAGAGTTTTACTTTTGGTTATTCTGCATCCATTCTCTTCTATTATATGCTTTACTCACAGATATCCATTTAAATACCAGAAAAGAGAGAAATTACAGCAACTGCTTCTAATGAAGTCAGAACAAATTGTCCACAAAATACTGTAGAGGGTGGTGTATGATTACATATTACATCAGCACAAACTCTCATTCCCTTACGGTGAAGGATAACCATCCAATTTGATCATCTCAGACACCACAAGTTTTAAGAGTAGGAGATTTCAATCAGGTCCACTGCCGAGGATAAAAGGCAACAGCGGATCAGTACAGTGAAAAAGAGCATTGACCAGCAATCAATCAGTGAATGGGATTGATTAGCAAGGCAAATTAAAGGAAGGCAGGGGCAAGCATAGCAGCCGTCATCGAAGTGGTGATCTTGAGGCTTTCGCTCTTTGAGGCTTTATTGAAGAGAGGCTTCGGTCAGCGAAAGCAAAGAAAAGCTCAAGCTTTTTTATTCTCTTCTTTATATCTGCTCAGCTAGGACAGTACGGATGAAGCTAGGCCAGTAGGGATAAAAGCAAAACATGGGATGCCCCTCTTGTGGGATGTGGGAAGGCATGGAGACCTTCAGTGTCCCTGATGGCTACAACTGTGAGAAGTGCATCCAGCTGAGGTTTCTAAAAAATCACTTTAAAGAGTTGGAGCTGGAACTGAATGAACTCAGGTTCATTCAGGAGGCTGAAGGAGTGATAGATAGGACATATAGAGAGGTAGTTACACACAAGGTGCAAGGCACAGGAAACTGGGTGATGGTCAGGGAGGGGAAAGGGGTTAAGGAGCCAGTGCAGAAAACCGCTGTGCCATCCCCCTCAACAACAGGTATAACACTTTGGAAATTGTCGGGGGATGACCTAATAGATGGAAGACACAGTGGTTGAGTCTCTGGCACAGCATCTACCTCTGCGACTCAGAAGGGAAGAGGGAAGAAGAGACACGCTGTGGTGATAGAGGATTTATTAGTTAAGGGAACAGACAGGAGGTTCTGTAGGCGAGAGCGAGATTCCCAGATGGTATGTTGCTTCCCGGATGTTTGAGTCTGGGGCATCTCAGATCAAGTCCTCAGCATTCTTAAGTGGGAGGATGACCAGCCAGAAGTCATGGTCCATCTAGGTACATATGACAAGGGTAGGACAAGTGCATAGGGAGTTCAGGGAGTTAGGTGCTAAGTTAAAGGGCAAGACCTCCAGGGTTGTGACCTCAGGAATGCTACCCGTGCCACATGCTAATGAGCCCAGAAGTAGGAAGATTATACAGTTTAATATGTGGCTGAGGAGTTGGTGGAGGAGGAAAGGCATAATATTTTTGCATCATTGAGCTCTCTTCAAAGGAAGGTAGAACCTGTGCAGAAAGTACGGTTTGCCCCTGAACTCGAGGGGTCTAATATCCTAGCAGGAAAGTTTGTTAATGCTACATGGTGGGTTTAAACTCTAGTTGCAAGAGGATGGAACCAGAGTGCCAGAGGTGGAGTTAGTGGAGAGGTCGTGGAGGCAGACATTGATAGTTAGGAATCAAAAGGTTGAGCATGGTGCAGTTAGTATTGTAGGAAAGGCAGATAATCGAGCTGAAGATGAGGTAGCTGGTTTGCAGAGGCAATGTGTAGTGAGGACAGGCTGTTGATAGGGCAAAATTGCAGTCAATAGGATAAATTGCAATGTAAAGAGTGGACAAAACTGAAAAGGGTGAATACAGGACTAAAGGTGTTAGATTTGAATGCGTGCAGTATCGGAATAAGGTAGATGAACTTGCAGCACAGTTGAAGATTGGCATGTATGATGTTGTGCACAACACTGACTCATGGCTGGAAGAAGATAATAGCTGGGAGCTTAATGTCCAGGGATACACATTGTATCAAAAGGACAAGCAGGAAGGCAAAGGGGGCAGTATTGCTCTGTTGGTAAAGAATGAAATCAAATTATTAGAAAGAGGTGACATAGGGTTGGAAGGTGTGGAATCATTGTGGATTGAGTGAAGGAACTGCAAGAGTAAAAAGACCCTGTTGGGAGTTGTATACAGAGCCCCAAACTGCAGTAAGTATAAGGCCTACAAATTACACCAGAAGATAGGAAATACATATTAAAGGAAACTTCAATATGCAGGTAGATTGGGAAAATCGGGTTGATGCTGGATTCCAGGAGAGGAATTTGTAGCGTGGCTACGAGATGGCTTTTAGAGCAGCTCATGGTTGACCGCAATGGGGGATCAGCTATTCTGGATTGGGTGTTGTGCAGTGAATCAGAATCGATTAGTGAGCTTAAGCTGAAGTAACCTTAGGGGCAAGTGATCATAATAAGATTGAATATACCCTGAAATTTGAGAAAGGGAAACTACAGTGGAGTAAAGGGAATTACAGAGGCATGAGGGAAGAGTTGGCCAGAATTGATTGGAAAAGAACTCAGGGATGACAGCAGAGCAGCAATGGCTGGAAATTCTGGAAGCAATTCAGAAGGCACAGGATATATACATCTCAAATAAGAAGAAGTATTCTAAAGGCAAGATGACACAGTTATGGCTACCAAGAGAAGTCAACATAAAAGCAAAGAGAGGGCTTGTAATAAAGCAAAAATTAATGGGAAGTTAGAGGATTGGGAAGCTTTTAAAAACCAACACAAGGCAACTAAAAAGGTTATTAAGAAGGTAATGATGGAATTCAAAACTAAGGTAGTCAATAATATTAAAGAAGATACGAAAAGTTTCTTCAGATAGATGAAGTGTAAAAGAAGGACGAGAATCAATATCGGGCTGCTGGAATACAATGCTGGAGAGGTAGTAATAAGAGACAAAGGCTGACAAACTGAACAGTATTTTGCACCTGTCTTCACTATGGAAGACACCAGCAGTATAATGGAAGTTCCAGGCGTCAGGGGTCATGAAATGTGTGAAGTTACCATAACTAGAGAGAAGGTTCTTGGGAAACTGAAAGGACTGAGGGTTCTGAAAGAGGTGGCTGAACAGATTGTGGCAGCATCTCGAATGATCTTTCAAGAGCCACTAGATTCTGGAATGGTTCCAGAAGACTGAAAAATTGCAAATGTCACTCCACTCTTTAAAAAGGAAGAAAGGCAGTAGAAAGGGAACTATAGGCCAGTTAGTCTGACCTCAGTGTTTGCAAAGATTTTGGAGTCGATTATTAAGGATAATAATCTCAGGGTGCTTGGAGGCACATGATAAAATAGGCCATAGTCAGCAGGGTTTCCTCAAGGGAAGATCTTCCTTGACAAATCTGTTGGAATTCTTTGAAGAACTTACAAGCAGGATAGACAAAGAAGAATTGGTTAGTGTTGTGGACTTGGATTTTCAGAAGACCTTTGGCAAGGTGCCACACATGAGGGTGCTTAACAAACTACAAGCCAAAGATTCTTTCATGGATAAAGCAGTGGCTGATTGGCAAGAGGCAAAAAGTAGGAATAAAGGGAGCCTTTTTCTGGCTGGTTGCTGGTGAATAGTGGTATTCTACAGCCCATCATTTGGGAGTGTTGGGAGCAATTCTTATTACATTCTATGTCAATGATTTTGGATGATGGACATGTTGCAAAGTTTGCGGATGATACGAAGATAGGTGTAGGGCAGGTAGCTTTGAGGAAGTAGAGAAGCTATAGAAGGACTCAGGCAGAATAGGAGAATGAGCAAAGGAATGCCAGATGGAATATAGTGTTGGGAAGTGTATGGTCATGCACTTTGGTAGAAGAAATAAAAGATATGACTATTTTCTAAATGGAGAGAAAATACAAAAAACTGAGGTGCAAAGGGACTTTGGAATCCTTGTGGAGGATTCCCTAAAGGTTAATTTGGAGGTTGAATCTGGTGAGGAAGGCAAATGCGATGTTGGCATTCATTTCAGGTTGAATAAAATACAAGGATGTAATGTTGAGACTTCGTTGAGCACTAGTGAGGCCTCACTTGGAATATTGTGAGCAGAATTGGGCCCCTTACTTTAGAAGGATGTGCTGAAACTGGAGAGGGTTCAAAGGAGGTTCACGAAAATGATTCCAGGATTGAAGGGCTTGTCGTATGAGGAGTGTTTGATGGCTCTGGGCCGGTATTCACTGGAATTCAGAAGAATGAGGGGAAGACTATCAAATGGTGAAAGGCCTTGTTAGAGAGGATGTAGAGAGGACATTTACTATGGTGGAGGAGTCTAAGACCAGAGGACACAACCTCAGATAGAGGGGCATCCTTTTAGAACGGAGATGAGAAGGAATTTCTTTAGCCAGTGAGTGGCGAATCTGTGGAATTCTTTGCCACAGGCAGCTGTGGAGGCCAAATCTTTATGTATAATTAAGGCAGAGGTTGATAGATTCTTGATAGGTCAGGGCATGAAGATTGGGGCTGAGAGGAAAATTGGATCAGCCATGATGAAATATTGGAGCAGACTTGATGGGCCAAATGACCTAATTCTGCTCCTATATCTTATGGTCTTATTTCATTATGGTTTCCTATCTGCAGTTTGTAAATGATACCAGCAATCATTTTCCCATGATATTAAACAATTGTCCACAGACATCTTGAATTTTGGCTGACTATGTTTTGTTTTGTTAAACATGTACTTGTCTTCTTAATGTTGAATAAATTGGATTCTCTTTACCCGGACATTTCACTCGATGTGTTCAGCCTTTCCTTCATATAAACTGTGTTTGACAAGTATGACTTTTGTGAAGTAATGAGGAAAAGGTGGTGTTAAAAATCCGTCAGTGAGATTCAACATATTGCAAAATAAGTATTTTAATCTGGAAATTATTAATTCATTAACTAGAATTCTGTCACAACATATTTGAAAATCCCATGTGAGAGCTATTTTGTGAGTCCTTTGTTATCAGTAGGTAAGATGAAAAATTTTTAATGATGTTTAATATTTAGAGTATAAACTTATGTAATGCAATGCAATATTTTTGATTATTATGCCTAAGGGTCTCAGCCTGAAACGTCGACTGTACATTTTTCCATAGATGCTGCCTGGCCTGCTGAGTTCCTCTAGTATTTTGTGTGTATTGCAATATTTATTGTGCAGGTTAATTGCGTGGCACACTCTACCTTATAGTGTTTTCGTTAGGCAGCTAAAACATTCAAGTACCTGGTGTAGGGTAATGCAATTGATGGAAACGTACAGAATTCATAACCACCAACATAGAGTTAGGGTTCTCTTTAAGAGGCTGGTCTGACGTAATTACGTAATTATGTAACGTACTGTTAACGCGCTTTTTGTTCCATGTTTGAAGTACAATAAACGAGTTTTTCTTCAACATAAAATGCCTCACATTGGTTTTTTTGCGAACACCTATATTGGTGATGCCGATGCTCTTGGATGATTCCAGAGTTTCTGAATTTATCAGCTAACACCGAGCATATCGGAAACTGCCCAAGGCTTAGGAGCAAAATGGGTTGGACAAACCAAGCCTCAATTCGTGCTGTGAGAAACGCCGCCTTCTTCCATATGGTGGCGTCGCTCAGCGACTCTGGCTGCAAGAGTGATGAGTCTACTAGAACATGATAAATACCTTTTACAGAATTTTTGTCTATTAGTGCCGAAGCTTGCCAAACGGAGCTAATGGATCTCCTGGGAAATCACCATCATTTTAAAGAACTCTGATCAAGTTTGCATAGTGCTGCTAATACACCCGTCAAAGACTGTAGGGAACTTGCTCAGATGGCTGATAGTCTATACTCATCCAGGCAACACCTTTCCCTGCCTCAAGACCCTGACCAGATGGATGTCTGTGACCATGGAACTGACGATGCTGGGCCTGTGTTTTTACAACGGTCGCTTTGGTAGGGACGCCAGTGAGTTTCAACCGCCTTGTGGCTTTGACAGTGCCAACGCATAGGGATAGCAGAGATCTTTGAACACTGTGGGTTCCAGCTGTCAGGGTTATCTACTGTTCATTACAGACACCCTTTTAGGGCAACGCTTCATGTGTGACGTGGGTGTTCAAGTGAGTATGGGGGGTATTGCTCATTGATGAGAAGACAAAGAGCAGCTTCAGTGGGTGACATTACACTTGGGAGTTGGTCCTGGCTCAAGTGGCTGGACCTCTGCTGGGTGCAGGTTTCCTGTGTGCTCAAGGACTATGAGTCGATCTTAAGAACTTTGCCGGCTTGTGGACATCAAGGACTTAGGGTCAATACCCCGCTCCCCAGTAAATACCCCACAACAATTCCGTTCAGTGCATATACCACCACATGAGAGTTTACTCGAACGCTGGTCGAAATCCCAAACCTCACCACACTCACGTTCTCCACAACAGTCACAAAACATGGGGTCAAGCACCACATTTCTGCAACTGGCCCGCTAGTCTGTGTCCACTTGTGTAGACTGGACCCAGAAAAGCTGCTAACCATGAAGGCTGCGTTTGCCAATATGCTAAGACTTGGCATTGTACGCCAGTGAAATAGCCCCTGGGCTTCACCCTGATGGTGGTTGCTGCCCATGTGGCGATTACCAATGTCTTAACCAGGTCACCAAACCCCACCACCCCCAATCGTTACCCAGTTACACATCCAAGGCTTTTCGGCATGGTTTAGCTGGAATGTTATTTTTTCCCAAAGTCAGTCTAGTTAGGGGCTTTCATCAGGTGCCTGTGTGTGGAGGAGATTCCCAAAATGGCTGTGATAACCCCATTTTGTTTTTTTGAGTTTCTGTGCATGCTGTTTGGGAAGAAAAATGCAGTGCAGACTTTCCAAAGTCTGATGGGCTCTATATTAAAATACAAACAACAGGAATTCTGCAGATGCTGGAAATTCAAGCAACTTTGATGTCTATATTAAAATACTTAGGTTTTCTTTTTGTTTACCTGGATGACATACTTGTCACCTGTGCATCCAAATCAGAACACGTATCTCATCTCCACACACTTTTTGAGTGCTTAAGCCAACACAGGTTGATTGTTAACCCTGCTAAATGCCAGATTGGGTTATCAACCATTGACTTCCTCGGCCATCGCATCTCCACAGAAGGTGTGAATCCCTCCCATACAAAGTAGCCACTATTATGGATTTCCCACTGCCCCACACTACTAAAAAACTACAGGCGTTTTTAGGCATGGTGAATTTCTATCACTACGACTTTCCATGAGCTGCTGAACTTGTGCTTCTCCCTAGTCAAGTGCTTGGCTGGTCAGAAAACATGACCAGGGCATTTGATGATACCAAACAAACTGTTTCCAACGTGACCATCCTGGTGCACCCGCTCTCCAGTGCACCTTTTGCCATTACTACTGACGCCTCAGACTATGCTGCGGGTGCAGTGCACGAACAGCTGGCAGGATGTGTGTGGCAACTGTCTGCCTTCTGCAGTCAGCAACTCCGTCACCCCAAAAGGAAATACAGCATATTTGACCATGAACTTATTGCTCTCCATCTGTGTGTCCACCATCTTCATTTTCTTCTGGAGGGTCACTATTTCACAGTGTTCGTTGTCCACAAACCCCTCATGCATGCGATGTCCAAACTATCAGGCCCTTGGTCTGCATGGCAGCCATGCCACCTGGCCTAGATATCAGAGTTCACAATGAATGTTCAACGTATCAAGAGAACAAATGCCATGGCTGATTACCTCTCACGACCAGCCACTGAGGCCATACGCATAGGGGTTGACTATGCCGGGATGACAGCCAGAGGTCCAGGCTTACCGAACAGCAGTTGGCTATATTAAGTTTGGGGAAATTGAGGTTTCTCTCCTGTGTGATGTCTCAAGCAGCCTCTCTTGCCCCATAGTGTCTCCAAACTGGACGGACTGTTTTGGACTCAGCACATAGATTCTCATCTGAGCTGGAAGGCCTCACAGAAACTGGTTACACTAAAGTTTCCTTAAAAAGGACGTGTGTGATTGGACTTCAGCCTGTGTGGAATGCCAGTGGGCAGAAGTTAACTGTCCTGTTCAGGCAGCATTAGGACCTTTTGAGGTCCCCAAGCAACGGTTTGATCGTGTCCATGTGGACCTTGTTGGTCTGCTTCCGCCCTCCTATGGTTTCACATACCTCCCTAACGTGTACTGTATCACCTGGTGGCCAGAAGTCGTCCCTCTGACATTGACAATGGCCACAGATGTGGATTGGGCATTCATCAGCACCTGGGTTGCTTAGTTTGGCACCCCATTCGATATTTCCTCTGACCGCAGACCCAATTCATATCAGACCTCTGGGCTGCGATGGCCAAAACCTCGGTGTTAGGCTACATCACACCATGGCTTATCACCCACGGTCCAACTGCCCATGTGAGCAGTTTCTCTTCTCCTTAAAGGCTGCTCTGAGGGCTTCTCTGATGGATGAGTTTTATTGTGATCTTCTCCCGTGGGTCCTGTTGGGGCTTAGAACAGCTCCAAAATAGGAGCTGCAGTCACCTGTGGCTGAGTTGTAATCATCATGAGTCCCAGGTGATTTTATTCATGATGCCACAGATGCCTAGTCGGCATCTCAACAGCAATCCCCCCTCCTCAGTAAATTCAACTCCTTTGCACCTATGCCTGGGTTTCTGTGGACCAAAATTCCGCCTTGTTTGTTTTCATCCACCATGACACACACCAGCATTCCCTTCGGCCGCCTTATGATGGCCCTTTCTGCATTTGGGAATGGATAGAAAGGGTACGTAAATATCATAGATAGGAAGGGTAAGCCTGAATCTATTTCAGTAAATCACCTTAAACGAGCCCACCAAGATTTGGAGGATTCCATTACCCTGCCCTTGCCATCATGACGCACCAACTGTGTCTCCATAATGGAACATAGGAGCCGAGCTGGGTGACTCGTCCGAGCTCCAGGCAGGTTCACAATGCTGGTTTTGATGAATTCTGGGGGGAGCGGTGTCTGTGTGGGGTAATGTAGTCGGTGGAAACATACATAATTCACAACCAACCCCAAAGCTGGGGTTCTCTTTAAGAAGAGAACTCTTAAAGAGTTAAATCTCTTCGTCCTGACGAAAGGTCTTGGCCTGAAACGTCAACTGCACCTTTTCCTACAGATGCTGCCTGGCCTGCTGCGTTCACCAGCAACTTTGATGTGTGTTGCTTGAATTTCCAGCATCTGCAGAATTCCTGTTGTTCTCTTTAAGAGGCTGGTTTGACGTATTGATGTAATTATGTAAAGTACTGTTACCACGCTTTTTGTTCAGTGTTTGGAACACAATAAATAAATTGTTACTCGTTTTCTTAAACATAAAACATTTCACGTTGTTTAATTTGTGAAAACCTACATGGGCTTTGAAGATCAGTTGTTAGTGAATCTACCATGTGTTTTCTTTCTTCTATATTGCAGAATTAGTAAGCAAGAGACGTGTTTTTAATTTCTAAATAAGATACAATTTTAATGTAGTTTACTCAATGCTGCATGAACAATCAAAATGGTGATTTCTCTTAAGCTCTTAATTCGCATCTTAAAAAGCTTTACAGATTTCAACATTCTGCATATTTATACTTGCTACTTCTTTGATTAACCTATGGCACAAGAGAGATCAGACCCATTACAATTGTTTGCCGTTAGCCTCAATCTCTGTAATTTTACGTATATGCTACTGTGTGCATTTGGTTTGTTTTTGCACCATGTATTTGTAATTTATCTTCAAGACCAATGGATTCCAGTTAACTGGGCCATGGGCTAATCAGGGCAGACACTTATCTAGACAACTCTTAAAGAACAAGAGCAAATCGAGAAACCAGCTGGGATTCCCTTTGTTTATTTGGGGCAGGAGACTGTTATCACACATCTTATTACCAGCTATTAGGTACTACACCATGCTTAGAGCAAACAGTTTTTATATAGTGTCACCTGCATGTTCATATTCATAAAATAATGATTTTAGTAACTGATTGTTGGCAAATAATTAACAGTAAGACAATGCAGAATTGATTTGCTCACTGCTGTTTCAAGCAGTGCTATTTCAAGGCTAGGCGATGCCAGAGACAGCCAGGAGCGAAAACAAAAGGATTTCACAACTTCAACAAGTTAGAAACTATGAAGAATTTGAAGATATCATCAATTACCTTGAATATTACAATAAAAATGAAGATTTGGAGGATGCAGTCAAAAGCACTGTTTGAAGGCAGTCCACTATCTGTGTACTGTAGGTGTCTACACTGATTGTGTTCATTTAGTCAAATGAATATGTCAGCGTACACTGAATGAATTCCTCCATCAACAACTATTAGGAACAAATACACATTATTATAGTGCTGTAGTAGTTTTGGCAGTATTGTCATTTGTTCTGTATCTCATTTACTTCAGGGGTTCCCAATCTTTCTTATGCCATTGACTAATACCATTAAGCAGGTTTAAGCAGGCACCTCTGATTTAAATAGATAATTTGTTACTCAGTTGAGTACTTCGTCTTTTTTATACCTTTTAACCTACTTCCATTAAACCTGCTAATTGGCCCAAGATGTACTGGTCCCAAAGTGTCCTTATTAACTGGAATCCACTGTATCTTCCATGTTAAACTGGTGGTGCACATCTTTTTCAAACTAATTTACTAAATTTTCTCAATGGAAGTCCTGATCTTTGCTATTTCATATGAGTGGAATATTTTCTCCAGAATGTTCACATACCTGCAAATAAACAAGATATGAAATTTTGATATTAGTGAAGTGCTTTGATAGTGTTCTCATAATTCATAGGGCATTGAGGTTTGAATGATTTTTTTCCTCAGTGTTGACTATTGACTATTTAAATTTAAAGACAGCATTACATCAAACAAAGCAATGAGAGGTGGCACAATTAGATACAGCAAACACTTAAACAAATTAACTAACATTTTAAACCTATTACATTTTTAACACTTAAACCTATTCAACATCTTTCAGAGTATTAGGTTTAAGGTTTTTAAGATATTTTACAGATTTGGAACTTACTGGAGTGATAGCTCAGTCTATATTAGGTAGGTATTGCTCCAATGTTCTTTATAAATGTTGTATGATTATTGCCCTTCAAATATTTCTGACACTATTTTACCCTCCAAGACAACCTAAAAACTCCAACTTATTTAAAAATGATCCATGCATGTCAGACACTAAATTTAGGAACCTACTGTAGAAAGAATTATAACATAAAATGGCACATTTGTGTTACATTGCCTCACTTAAAGTAAAAGGTAGCTACATTTACTTTAAAGTGGAACAAAATTGAACACCAGACCTATTTGGAACCTAAAAAAAACTCATCCACCACCTTCCTGTTCTGAGTATTGAAGGCATAGCTAGTTTAGTAGCTTGAAATTTACTAGAGGGAATTGGGAGATAGATTTAAGAGATTGAAGAAGCCAGGACATTGTAAGTATATATTGTAATTACTCCAAACATTTCATGCTTGGTTAAGTCAATTAATTCTGTGCACAAGTACAGAGAGTACATGAAGATCAAGGCATCATCAAATTTACATTGGTTTAAAATTTTATATTAACTAATGAAGAATTTCGAAAATGTTAGAATGCAATATCTCTGTGCATGGATGTATTAGATATTTCTCAATTGTTGTTTTGACTCAACTAAGTTCGGATATTGACAGACGTAATTAAAAAATGTAAATTTTATCGACTATGTAAATACCAATGTTATCTGCTAATAAAACTTTCCAAAGTACCCATAACCAGAACATTTTATACTTAGGTTTCAAAATTAATTTTTGATACTCACATTTCTACATTTATATTTGACCAATATTGAAACCAATATTTTTCAGACTGTTAAATCATCTGATCGAGCTCGGCTACTTGCTTTGCTTAATCTGCTCAACGGTCTTGTGTCTGATAGGTTTTCGCTCGTTCCTGCTGGCGGATCCAGCTCTGTTCCGCCGTTTTCTTCTGGTTCTGCCAATGCTGCAGGTTCCGATTCTGCTACTAACTCTGCTTCTGCTTGAGGCTCTGGACCTGCCTTTTGTCCAGGTTCAGCATCGTCTAGCTGTTCATAGGCCAACAATGTTTCATTATACACCTTAATCATATCCTCTACTGGAGCAACACGTTTGACTTTTTCTTGAAAACTGATTAAGGGGGTTCTATTCATATCCACCCCAGACTCTGACATTGGAAAATAATGGGTCACTGGTTTATCTTCTTTGAGGAGTTTATAATCGTGAGCTTTCTGCATGGAGGACACACTAATGGAATGGATAAGTTTCTGTGAAGGATAATCTATCGGCTGTTCGGCTGTCTTCCGAAAAGCAAATCTGATCTTCTTCAAGCCCAGGTGACTTATTTCAATAAAATTTAAGAACAGGGATACAGAAGTCACTGCAAGCATGAAAATAACAAAGACAGTCTTCTCGGTTGGTCTTGAGACAAAACAGTCAACTGTATTTGGACAAGGCCACCTACTGCAGCGATAGAGTGGCAGAATGTGGAACCCGTAGAGGAAATATTGGCCGACTACAAAACCAATTTCAAAAATTGTTTTGAAGAGAATATGACAGATGTATGTTCTAAGCAACATGCCTTCCAAACGAAACTTCTTGTTCGTTTTGGTGGACTCCTTAACACCTTCATCTGGGGCCAAAGGCAATTTCTCTTCGTTCACTTCTTGTCTACTCGCTTCTTCTCCCCTTTCTTTTCTCTTCTCCTCCATTCTTACGTGATGAACTGCATGCCCAACATAAACCAAAGATGGTGTGGAGACGAAGATGATCTGGAGAACCCACAGTCTTATGTGGGAAATAGGGAAGGCTTCGTCATAACAAACATTCTCACAACCCGGCTGTTGGGTATTGCAGACAAAATCTGACTGCTCGTCTCCCCAGACGAACTCGGCAGCCGTGCCAAGAATTAGGATTCGAAAAATAAACAGCACTGTCAACCACACTCTTCCTATTACGGTGGAATGTTCGTTAACTTCTTCCAAGATGTTTCCCAGAAAACTCCAATCGCCCATTTTTTTAGCGGATTTACCTGCTTCGAATGAAAAAAGAAAAAACACGCGTGGTTTGAACTGTTTCGATTTTTTTTTTTGTTTTCCCTCAATATAATGTGCGCCCCCACCCCCAGAAAGAATACAGCCAACAGTTGAACTAAAAGAAGCAGAAGTTGTTTCCCACTAGCACAATCAAGCGATTTTTTCCTTCTATACTACTGTGCGGTGACATTCGGGTTAGCTTCTAAATAAGATAAGGTATTTCCAGGAATCCAACATTTCTTCAAACCACAATACAGCTCCTAAGCAATTCCCACATTCCCGATAAATAGCAACTACTTCGCGCTCAACCATCGATTAAAACCTAATTTTAACATAATTAACTTGGCAACTTGCCGAGCAAAGGAGCGCTTTTCAGCTCAATCCCCTATAGCGCCCTGTGAACTGGTCAGGAACACGTTGAATCTAAAGCTGTACCAGGCTAAACAGACGTGAAGTAATAGAGCACGATCATTGACTTTTTAGCTTGCGACAATATTTAAGCCGACATCCAGTGAAGAGATGCCATCCTCTGACGCCAGTACACATGATTGACGGGAGCACATTTCAAAGCAATTACTGCGTGTATGTACAAATACACAAAAACGACTTGTTGTCAAAATTCGGGTGATTAGTAGTCAACATCGATTTATCAAATAATTCACCATTTGCCGTGCACACCAATGCACTAGGGTGGACATTTTATTCAAAAGTGAATATAATTAATTTGGAATATGTACGCTTTTAATTACAAGTGGATATTCTGATTACATCTACTTTGTAACTTTTATCCAATTGTTACTTGGAAAACTCCCACATGTTTGGTCTACCTTTCCGCAAATGTCACTCCACTCTTTAAGAAGAGAGGAAGGCAAAAGAAATGAAATTATAGTCCAGTTAGCCTAACCTCAGTGGTTGGTGAAGTGTTGGAGTCCATTATTGAGGGTGAGGTTTAGGGGTACTTGGAGACAAATGATAAAATAAATCAAAGTCAGCATGGTTTCTGTGAAGGGAAATCTTGAATGACAAACCTGTTAGAGTTCTTCTAGGAAGTAACAAGCAGGGAAAAAAAGAGAGACAGAAGATGTAGTTCAGTTTGATTTTCAGAAGGCATTTGATAGGTGCCACACATGAGGCTGCTTAACCAGATAAAATCTCATGGCATTACAGGGCAGATGCTGACAAGGAGGAATGGTTGACAGGCAGAGGGCAGCCAGTGGGAAGAAAGGAGCTTTTTTCTGGTTGGCTGCCAGCGACTAGTGGTGTTCCTCAGGGGTCAGAATTGGGACTGCTACTTTTCACATTGTTTGTCAATGATTTAGATATAGTAATGGAATTGATGGCTTTGTGGCAAAGTTTGCGGATGATACTGAGACAGGTGGAGGTGTAGGTAGTGCTGAGGAAGCAATGTGATTGCAGCAGGACTTAGACAAATTGAAGAATGGGCAAAAGAGTGGCAGATAGAATAGAGTTTTGGGAGATGTATGATAATGCATTTTGGTAAAAGGAACAACAGTAGACTATTATCTAAATGGGGAGAAGTTTCAAACATCAGAGGTGCAAAGGTACTCTGTAAGACTTTCATGTAAGACTCTGGGTTAACTTACAGGTTGAGTCTGCGGTAAAGAAGGCAAATACAATTTTGACATTTATTTCAAGTGCATAGAATATAAAAGCAATGAGATAATGCTGAGTCTTTATAAGACACTAGTCAGTCCGTACTTGAAGTATCATCAACAGTTTTGGGCCCCAGATCTCAGAGAGGATACATTGTCATTGGAGAGAGTCCAGAGGAGGTTCCAGAACTAGAGGGCATAGTTCAAAATTGAGGAATGACTTTTTAAAACAGAGGTAAGGAGGAAGTTTTTTAGCCAGACAGTGGTGAATCTGTGGAAAGCTCTGCCACAGAGTGCTGTGGAGGCCAAGTATGTGGATATATTTACAGTGGAAGTTGATAGTTTTGATCGGTCAGGGCATCAAAGGGATAAAGCAAGAAGGCAGGCGTATGGGGTTGAGTGGGATCCAGGATCAGCCATGATGGAATGGTGAAGCTGATTCGATGGGCTGAATGGCCTAACTCTGCTGCTATGTCTTATGTTCTTATGGTATTATAGATTATTGTGGTATTACATCATGTATATTTTTGTTTGCTCACTACCAAGTACCTAACCCTGTAAATCAGAGAAGAACATTTTAGATCGCGCAGTAAATGTAATTTTAGGTTCAGAAATAAAGAGGGGTTTGGATGACAGAATTAATAATCAAGTTTAATAGAAGATAAGCTATGAATTAATGTGAAATGAAAATAAATGGAACCTGTTTATTTATTTATCTAATAGCGACACATCAAAACTACAGCACAAAACAGGCCCTTTGGCCCACAAAGCTGTGCTGGATTGGAGGGTTGCAGATGTTGTTCCTTTATTCAAGAAAGGGACTGGAGATTGGAGAGGTATAATATGATTAGGAATAGTCAGCATGGCTTTGTGAAAGGCAGGTCGTGCCTTACAAGACTGATAGAATTTTTTGAGGATGTGACTAAACACATTGATGAAGATAGAGCAGTAGATGTATTGTACATGGATTTCAGCAAAGCATTGATATGGTACCCTATGCAAGGCTTATTGAGAAAGTAAGGAGGCATGAGATCCAAGGGGACATTGCTTTGTGGATCCAGAACTGGCTTACCCACAGAAGGCAAAGAGTGGTTGTAGGCAGGTCATATTCTGCATGGAGGTCGATCACCAGTGGAGTGCCTCAGGGACCCTTACTCTTCGTGACTTTTATAAATGACCTGGATGAGGAAGTGGAGGGATGGGTTAGTAAGTTCACTGATGACATAAAGGTTGGAGGTGTTGTGGATAGTGTGGAGGGCTGTTAGAGTTTACAGCAGGACATGGCCCTTGTGGCTACGGGGATCAGGGGGTATGGAGGGAAGGCTGGGGCGGGGTTCTGAGTTGGATGATCAGCTATGATCATAATAAATGGCGGTGCAGGCTCAAAGGGCCGAATGGTCTACTCCTGCACCTATTTTCTATGTTTCTAACCAGATAAGTGTGAAGTGGTTCATTTCGCTAGGTCAAATATGACGGCAGAATATAGTATTACTGGTAAGACGCTTGGCAGTGTGGAGGATCAGAGGGATCTTGGGGTCTGAGTCCATCAGACGCGCAAAGCAGCTGCGCAGGTTGACTCTGTGGTTAAGAAGGCGTACAGCATATTGGCCTTCATCAATCGTGGAACTGAATTTAGGAGCCAAGAGGTAATGCTGCAGCTATATAGGACCCTGGTCAGGCCCCACTTGGAGTACTGTGCATAATTCTGGTCGTCTCACTACAGGAAGGATGTGGAAATGATAGAAAGGGTGAAGTAGAGATTTACAAGGATGTTGCCTGGATTGGGGAGCATGTCTTATGAGAATACATTGTGTGAACTTGGCCTTTTCTCCTTGCAGTGAAGGAGGATGAGAGGTGACCTGATAGAGGTGTATAAGATGATGAGAGGCGTTGATCATGTGGATAGTCAGAGGCGTTTTCCCTCGGACCCCAAGGTCCCTCTGATCCTCCACACTGCCAAGAGCCTTACCATTAATACTATATTCTGCCATCATATTTGACCCACCAAAATGAACCACCTCACACTTATCTGGGTTGAACTCCATCTGCCACTTCTCAGCCCAGTTTTGCATCCTATCAATGTCCTGCTGTAACCTCTGACAGCCCTTCACACTATCCACCCCAACCATAGCGTCAGCAGCAAATTTACTAACCCATCCCTCCACATCCTCATCCAGGTAATTTATAAAAATTACGAAGATTAGGGGGTCCCAGACAGATCCCTGAGGCACACCATTGGTCACCGACCTCCATGCAGAATATGACCCATCTACAACCACCCTTTGCCTTCTGTGGGCAAGACAGTTTGGGATCCACAAAGCAATGTCCCCTTGGATCTCATATCTCCTTACATTCTCAATAAGCCTGGCAATGGGGTACCTTGTCAAATGCTTTGCTTTGCTGAAATCCATATACACAACATCTACTGCTCTACCTTCATCAATGTGTTTAGTCACATCCTCAAAAAATTCAATCAGGCTCGTAAGGCATTACTTGTCTTTCACAAAGCCATGCTGACTATTCTTAATTATATTATGCCTCTCCAAATGTTCATAAATCCTGCCTCTCAGGATAGTCTCCATCAACTTACCAACCACTGAGCTAAGACTCACTGGTCTATAATTTCCTAGGCTATCTCCACTCCCTTCCTTGAATAATGGAACAATATCCGTAACCCTCCAATCCTCCAGAACCTCTCCCATCCCCATTGACGATGCAAAGATCATCGCCAGAGGCTCAGCAATTTCTTCCCTCGCCTCCCACAGTACCCTAGGGTACATTTCATCCAGTCCCAGTGACTTATTCAACTTGATGCTTTCCAAAAGCTCCAGCACATCCTCTTTCTCAATAACTACATGCTCAAGCTTTTCACTCCACTGTAAGTCATCACTACAATCACCAAGATCCACTTCCACAGCGAATACTGAAGCAAAGTACTCATTAAGAACCTCTGCTATCTCCTCCGGTTCCATACACACTTTTCCACTGTCACACTTGATTGGTCCTATTCTCTCACGTCTTATCCTTTTGCTTTTCACATACTTGTTTCCTTTAATCCTGTCCCCAAAGGCCTTCTCTTAGCTCCTTGTGGCTCTCCTAAATTCTTTCTTAAGCTCCTTCCTGCTGCCTTATAATCTTTTAGACCTCTATCATTACCTTACTTTTTGAACCTTTTGTAAACTCTTCTTTTATTCTTGACTAGATTTACAAAAGTCTTTGTACACCACTGTTCTTGCACCCTACCATCCTTTCCCTGTCTCATTGGAACATACCTAGCAGAAACTCCACTCAAATATCCCCTGAACATTTGCCACATTTCTTCCGTACATTTCCCTGAAAACATCTGTTTCCAACTTATGCTTCCAAGTTCCTGCCTGATAGCCTCATATTTTCCCTTACTCCAATTAATCGCTTTCCAAACTTGCCTGTTCCTATCCCTCTCCAATGCTATGGTAAAGGAGATAGAATTGTGATCACTATCTCCAAAATGCTCTCCCAATGAGAGACTTAACACCTGACCAGGTTTATTTCCCAATACCAGATGAAGTACAGCCTCTCCTCTTGTAGGCTTAACTGCATATTGTGTCAAGAAACCTTCCTGAACACACCTAACAAATTCCACCCCATCTAAACCCGTCGCTCTAGGGACATGCCAATTGATATTTGGGAAATTAAAATCTCCCACTCCCTGTTATTAACAGAATCAGAATCAGAATCAGGTTTATTATCACTGGCATGTGACGTGAAATTTGTTAACTTAGCAGCAGCAGTTCAATGCAATACATAATCTAGCAGAGAGAGAGAAAAAAACATACTAATAAATAAACAAGTAAATCAATTACGTACATTGAATACATTTTTAAAGATGTGCAAAAACGGAAATACTGTATATTAAAAAAAGTGAGGTGGTGTCCAAAGCTTCAATGTCCATTTAGGAATCGGATGGCAGAGGGGAAGAAGCTGTTCCTGAATGCTGAATGTGTGCCTTCAGGCTTCTGTATCTCCTACCTGATACAGTGACAGTGAGAAAAAGGCATGCCCTGAGTGCTGGAGGCACCTTTCCAGAATCTGTCTACCTATCTGCTCCTCGATGTCCCTGTTACTATTAGGTGGTCTATAAGAAACACTCAGTAGAGTTATTGACCCCTTCCTGTTCCGAACTTCCACCCACAGAGACTCCGCAGACAGTCCCTCCATGATTTCCTCCTTTCCTGCAGCCGTGACACTATCTCTGATCAGCAGTGCCACACCCCCACCTCTTTTGCCTCCCTCCCTGTCCTTTCTGAAACATCTAAAGCCTGGCACTCAAGGTAACCATTCCTGTCCCTGAGCCATCCAAGTCTCTGCAATCCTTACAGACAATGTGTGGGTTTTCCCCGGGTGCTCTTGCGTCTTTGCACATTCCATGAATTGGTCATTGTAAATTGTCCTGTGATTAGGTTAGGGTTAATTGTGTTTGTCATGGATTGCTGAAACGGCATGGCTCGAAGGGCAGGAAGGGCCTCCTCTGTGATGTGTCGCTATTAGATCGGGACTACAGAGCGGCATGGGAGCTGAATTCTGAAGGAAGGCTGTTTTTTTAAAAACTTCTTCGAGTGCAAGAAGGACGAGACTGCACAGGCACGTGACGTAACAGGACAGTGCGGAGATTTTAAAAAGGAAGGTTGCTACCAACGGATTTCTTTTGGATCGGGACCTGCGAGCGGCGTGGGAGCTGAATTCTGAAGGAAAGCAGTTTTTTTAAAAACTTCTTCGAGTGGAAGAAGGACAAGACTGCGCAGGCTCATGACATAACAGGACAGTGCGGAGAGTTTAAAAAGGAGACCACCCTATACAGCGGGTAGCTGTCGGAGCGGGCAGCGGAGCTTTGGCTTCAACGGGTTTCGGCGGGAAACGGGAAGAGGCAAGAACGAAGCACCAACTCTTTTTTCTCCCCCTTGGCGAATTGGCCCGGACGGACAGGAACAGCAGGGATCACACAGCTAACGGTTTAAAAAGTTCATCTGTTTGGCGAGGTAAGTGGGTGAGTAGACTTATTTTTCCTTTTCATTCCTGTAGAATAGCATGCCTGCAGGGTTAGTGCTTTGTTCAGGGTGCCAGATGTGGGAATCCTGGGAGACCTCCAGCCTCCCTGATGGCCACATCTGCGCCAGGTGCACGGAGATGCAGCTCCTCAGAGACCATGTTAGGTATCTGGAGCTGCAGCTTGATGACCCACTGCTTATCAGGGAAAGTGAAGAGGTGATAGACAGGAGCTACAGGGAGATAGTCATCCCTAGGCCACAAGGGTCAGAAAACTGGGTCACTATCAAGAGAGGGAAGGGAAATGCCCAGATAGTGGAGAGCACACCTGTGGCTGTCACCCTCAGCAACAGATATAGATATCTTGTTCTGGATGCTGTTGAGGGGGATGACCTGACAGGGGATGCCCATAGTGACCGGGTCTCTGGCACTGAGGCTGGCGCTGTTGTGCAGGAGAGAAGGAGGGTGAAGAGAAATGAAGTAGTCATAGAGGATTCCATAGTCAAGGGAACGGACAGGAGATTCTGTGAGCCTGATAGAGATACCCGCATTGTGTGTTGCCTCCCAGGTGCCAGGGTACAGGATGTCTCAGATCGGGTCCTGAATATTCTGAAAGGGGAGGGTGAGCAGTCAGTTGTCTTGGTACATGTTGGCACCAATGACATAGATAGGACAAAGGAGGAGGTCCTGAAGAGAGATTTCTGGGAGTTAGGAAGGAAGCTGAGAAGCAGGACCTCCAGGGTAGTAATCTTGGGATTTCTACCTGTGCCACGTGCTAGCGAGGGCAAGAATAGTAGGATCAGGCAGATGAATGCGTGGCTGAGAGACTGGTGCAGGGGGCAGGGCTTCAGATTCTTGGAATATTGGGATCTCTTCTGGGGGAAGTATGACCTGTTCAAAAAGGACAGGTTACACCTGAAACTGAAGGGGACCAATATCCTGGCGGGAAAGTTTAATAGAGCTGTTAGGGAGGGTTTAAACTAATTTGGCACGGGGATGGGAACCGGAATGATAGAACGGAGGAAGGGGAAAACAGAGATAAATCTAAGCAGTAAAGATATCAGGATGGGGCAAATTTGTAGCCATTGGGATAAGTTGTAGTGCAATAAAGTTGCAGTGAAATCAAAGCGAAAAGTACCAAATACTGGTCTTAAGGTGTTATACTTAAATGCACACAGCAAAAGGAATAAGGTGGATGATCTTGTTGTACAGCTACAGATAGGCAGGTATGATATTGTGGCCATCACTGAGACCTGGCTAAAGGATGCATGTCTCTGGGAGCTGAACGTCCAAGGATACACAGTGTATCGGAAGGATAGGAAGGTAGGCAGAGGGGGAGGCGTGGCTTTATTGGTAAGAAATGATATTAAATCATTAGAAAGAGGTGATATAGGATCGGAAGGTGTAGAATCTTTATGGGTTGAGCTAAGAAATTGCAGGGTAAAAGGACCCTGATGGCATTTATTTATAGGCTTCCAAACAGCTGCAGTGATGTGGACTACAAATTACAACAGGAAATAGAAAAGGATTGTCAGAAGGGCAGTGTTATGATAATTGTGGGGGATTTTAACATGCCAGTGCATTGGGAAAATCAGGTCGGCACTGGATCTCAAGAGAGAGAGTTTGTAGAATGATTTTTCAGAACAGCTTGTTGTTGAGTCCACTAGGGGATCGGCTGTACTGGACTGGGTATTGTGTAATGAACCAGAAGTGATTAGAGAGATTGAGGTGAAGGAACCCTTAGGAGACAGTGATCATAACATGATTGAGTTCACTGTGAAATTTGAAAAGGAGAAGCCGAAAACTGATGTGTCGGTATTTCAGTGGAGTAAAGGAAATTACAGTGGCATGTGAGAGGAACTGGCTAAAGTTGACTGGAAAAGGACACTGGCGGGAAAGACGGCAAAGCAGCAGTGGCTGCAGTTTATGCGAGAAGTGAGGAAGGTGCAAGGCAGGTATATTCCAAAAAAGAAGAAATTTTCGAATGGAAACAGGATGCAACCATAGTTGACAAGAGAAGTCAAAGCCAACGTTAAAGCAAAAGAGAGGGCATACAAGGAAGCAAAAATTAGTGGGAAGACAGAGGATTGGGAAGTTTTTAAAAGCTTACAAAAGGAAACTAAGAAGGTCATTGACAGGGAAAGATTAACTATGAAAGGAAGCTAGCAATTAATATCAAAGAAGATATTAAAAGCTTTTTCAAGTATATAAAGAGTAAAAGACAGGTGAGAGTAGATATAGGACCAATAGAAAATGATGCTGGAGAAATTGTAATGGGAGATAAGGAGATGGCGGAGGAACTGAACGAGTATTTTGCATCAGTCTTCACTGAGGAAGACATCAGCAGTATACTGGACACTCAAGGGTGGCAGGGAAGAGAAGTGTGCGCAGTCACAATTACGACAGAGAAAGTACTCAGGAAGCTAAATAGTCTAAAGGTAGATAAATCTCCTGGACCAGATGGAATGCACCCTGGTGTTCTGAAGGAAGTAGCTGTGGAGATTGCGGAGGCATTAGCGATGATCTTTCAAAAGTCGATAGATCCTGGCATGGGTCTGGAGGACTGGAAGATTGCAAATGTCACTCCGCTATTTAAGAAGGGGGCAAGGGAGCAAGAAGGAAATTATAGACCTGTTAGCTTGACATCGGTGGTTGGGAAGTTGTTGGAGTCGATTGTCAAGTATGAGGTTACAGAGTACCTGGAGGCATATGACAAGATAGGCAGAACTCAGCATGGATTCCTTAAAGGAAATTCCTGCCTGACAAACCTATTACAATTTTTTGAGGAAATTACAAGTAGGCTAGACAAGGGAAATGCAGTGGATGTTATATATTTGGATTTTCAGAAGGCCTTTGACAAGGTGCCACACATGACGGTAGTTAACAAGATAAGAGCCCATGGAATTATGGGAAAGTTACATACGTGGATACAGCGTTGGCTGACTGGCAGGAAACAGAGAGTAGGAATAAAGGGATCCTATTCTTGTTGGCTGTCGGTTACCAGTGGTGTTCCACAGGGGTCCGTGTTGGGGCCACCTCTTTTTATATTGTACATCAACGATTTGGATTATGGAATAGATGGCTTTGTGGCTAAGTTTGTTGATGATACGAAGATAGGTGGAGGGGCCGGTAGTGCTGAGGAAACGAAGAGTCTACAGTAAGACTTGGATAGATTGGAAGAATGGGCAAAGAAGTGGCAAATGAAATACAATGTTGGAAAGTGTATGGTTATGCACTTTGGCAGAAGAAATTGGGCAGACTATTATTTAAATGGGGAAAGAATTCAAAGTTCTGAGATGCAATGGGACTTGGGAGTCCTCGTACAGGATACCCTTAAGGTTAACCTCCAGGTTGAGTCGGTGGTGAAGAAGGGGAATGCAATGTTGGCATTCATTTCTAGAGAAATAGAGTATAGGAGCAGGGATGTGATGTTGAGGCTCTATAAGGCACTGGTGAGACCTCACTTGGGCAGTTTTGGTCTACTTATTTAAGAAAGGATGTGCTGACGTTGGAGAGAGTACAGAGAAGATTCACTAGGATGATTCCGGGAATGAGAGGGTTAACATATGAGGAACGTTTGTCTGCTCTTGGTCTGTATTCCTTGGAGTTTAGAAGAATGAGGGGAGACCTCATAGAAACATTTCGAATGTTGAAAGGCATGGACAGAGTGGATGTGGCAAGTTGTTTCCCATGATGGGGGAGTCTAGTACGAGAGGGCATGACTTAAGGATTGAAGGGCGCTCATTCAGAACAGAAATGCGAAGAAATTTTTTTAGTCAGAGGGTGGTGAATCTATGGAAGTTGTTGCCACGGGCAGCAGTGGAGGCCAAGTCATTGGGTGTACTTAAGGCAGAGATTGATAGGTATCTGAGTAGCCAGGGCATCAAAGGTTATGGTGAGAAGGCAGGGGAGTGGGACTAAATGGGAGAATGGATCAGCTCGTGATAAAATGGTGGAGCAGACTCGATGGGCCGAATGGCCAACTTCTGCTCCTTTGTCTTATGGTCTTATAGATAAATAAATAAACAGGTTCTATTTGAATTGAATCCCCATTGCCCCAATCTGTAATAGCATCACGCTAACCACTACACTACCATGGCACCTAATTTTTACACTCTAATATTCTACCACTGGTATCTAATTTGCCATTAGGTCCTTCAGATAAAATATTGAAATATCTAAAACATCCACCCATTGAAGGAAAGCAGGAAAATTCCTGATGGAAATGTTATTCATTCCAGAAGCATGGGAGGTTAGGCTGCATCCATTGAAAGAGAAATCCTACAGATGAAGAGTCATTAATCTGAAAATTTGACTCTGCTTCATTTTCCACCAATGCTCCTTGATCTGCTGAATGCTGGTGTTTTGCATTTAGAATTTCCAGCATGTTCTTTTTTCACTTTTATTAAGTCTTCCACTGATATCTTGCTAATAATCACTGATCTATCTACAAATAAACATTTTGCCTTAACTATGTTATTATAAACATTACTTTTAAAATATTTAATGTAGATTGAAATTAGCCTGGGCTGTGACTCTCCATAAAACACTAGCATCTTTATCAGGCTTGCACTCAGTGTCTATAACACCAATGAATTGGTTATGGACTTCAGGAAGAGGAAATACCAAATTGGATTCAGAATTGGCCGGAAGGGAGAGGGTGATTGTAGGTGGAGTGCATTCTGCCCGGAGGTCGGTGGTTAAAAAAGATTTGTTCTTAATTCCGCTTCCTCATTCAAGTCATTTATAAAAATCTTAATTAGTAAGTTTGTAGATGACACAAAAGTTGGTGGAGTTGTGGATGGCAACGTTGTAGGATACAATGGGATAGGGACAGGATTTATCAGTCCTGGTGAAGGGTCTTGGCATGAAACATCGACTGTTTAATCTTTTCCGTAATGTTACTTGACCTTCTGAGTTCCTCCAGCATTTTGTGTGTTTTGCTTTGGATCTCCAGCATCTGCAGATTTTCTCTTGTTTGTGATAGGATGCAGAGCTGGCTTGAGAAGTGACAGTTGGAGTTCAACCCAGAGAAGTGTGAAGTGATTCACTTTGGAATGTTGAATTTTAAGGGAAAATACTGGCAGGATTTTAGATAGTATGCTGAACATAGAGATTTTGGGATCCACTTAATTAGGTTCATCAAAGCTTCCATACAAGTTGGTAGGGTTGTGTTGGCCTTCATCAGTCAAGTTATTGAGTTCAAGAGCTGTGAGTTAATATTTTTGCTCTATAAAATACTAGTTAGACCACACTTGGTCTATTGTGCTCAGTTCTGGTCACCTCATTATAGGCAGGATGAAGAACCTGTAGAGAGGGTGTTGCCTGCATTAGAGGTTAGGTTGAGTGAGCTCAGGCCTTCCTCTTTGGAGCAAAGGACAATGAACGGTGACTAATAGAGATATACAAGTTGATAAGAGGCATAGATCAAATGAATAGCCAATGACGTTTTCCCAGGTGGAATTGGCTAATACTATGGGGCATAATTTTAAGGTGATGTCAGGAGGAATGTCAACGGTAACTTCTATACACAAAGTACTTGGGAAAACCTGTCAGGGTGGTTGGAGAGGTAGATACATTAGGAGCATTTAAGCGTCTCTTAGATAGACACCTGTTTGATAGAAAAATAGAGGGCTACGTTGATTGGTTAGATTGATGTTAGAGTAAATGTTGGCACAGCATTTTGAGCCTACTGTGTTGTAGTTTTCTACAGTATGTTCTATGTTCTGTGTACACCAATCCTCATCCAGGGGTCAGCAGTGAAAAAGGTGAGCACATTCAAGTTCCAGGGTATCCACATCCCAACATATTGATGCAATTATGAAGAAGCCATGCCACTGGCTATATTTCATAAGAAGTTTGAGGAGATATCACCAAAGTCTCCAACAAATTTCTACAGATTATTCTAATTTACTGCATCACTACCTGTAAGAGCCACTGCACAGCATCAAAAATTGCTGCAGAGGATCGTCAACTCAGCCAGCTGCATCAAGGGCATTAGTCTCCCCATCCTGGATGACATCTTCACAGGGAGAAGTCTCAAAAAGGCAGCATCCATCATTAACGTAACTAACCACATGCCCTCTTCCATTAGGGAGAAAGTACAGGAGCCTGAAGACACTCACTCATTATTTTGTGAACAGTTTCTTCCCTGCTGCCATCGGATTACTATACAAGTCCATCAACCCACGAATACTATCTCACTATTTTGTTCTCTTTTTCACCACTTATTTATTTTATATATAATTATTGTAACTGATAGTTTGTTTTATGTATTGCACTGTACTATTGCAGTAAAACAACAAATCTTATAACATATGTCAGTGATAATAAACCTGATTCTGACTCTGAATTCTCGTTCAGACATGGAATAGACTAGTGTTCATCAAGGACAGGGTGCTGATGAGAGGAAGCACGTTGTTTTCATCATAGGGAAGATATCTGGCTAGCTGGCAAGCATTGCTAACTTTGTTAGTGAAGATCAGGAGGATATGATGTAAAAATGAATATATTTCCTAGATTACAGTATTTGTTTCAAACATTACCAATACAATTGCCACAGAAATTTTTTCAAGAGTTAAATAAATGTGTGAGAAAATTTCTTTGGAAAGGTAAAATGTCAAGAATATCATTGGAAAAATTGACATGTAAATTTGGGTTAGGAGGGTTACAACTTCCAAACTTTAAAAACTATTATAAAGCAAATCAACTTAGATTTATTGCATCTTTCTTCGATGATCGAAAACCAGCATGGATTAAAATAGAACTAGACAAGATAGGAGAAAATAGACCTGAAGATTTTATATATAAATCGATACGAGAAAAGAAAGAATCTCCTATATTAACACATTTGATTGATCTATGGAATAAGATAAATGTTGATAATGAAACACAGAAATCTCTATTAGCAAGGAGACCTTTGTTCCAAAACAGACTTATTCCTTTTACAATGGACAATCAACTTTTATATAATTGGTACCAATAAGGGATTAAATTTATAGGAGATTGTTTTGAACGAGGTATATTGATGTCATTTGAACAATTAAAGGATAAATATAAAATATCTAATAATACTTTCTTTTGTTACTTTCAATTAAGGGCTTACTTAAAAGGTAAGCTGGGTCAAACAATGTTTTTGCCAAAACCTAATGAAATTGAAATTTTAATTCAAAAAGGGAAAATTAAAAAATTTATTTCTTGTATGTATAATTTGATTCAAGAACAGACAATTAAACAAGGAACCCATAAGTCAAAACAAAAATGGGAAACAGATCTGAATATTAATATTGATGAAACAAATTGGTCCAGACTTTGTCTTGACAGTATGACAAATACAATAAATGTTCGACTTAGATTAGTACAATATAATTTTTTACACCAATTATATATTACACTGCAAAAAATAAATAGATTAAATTCAAAGCTATCTGATAAATGTTTTCGGTGTAATCAAGAAATTGGTACTTTTTTACATTTTACTTGGTCTTGTTTTAAAATTCAACCCTTTTGGATAAATTTAAGAGTCTTATTGGAACAAATTACTGGAACTCAACTTCCACATAACCCTGTATTATTTTTATTAGGTGATATTGAAGGGATAAAACCAAAACTTAAATTGAATAAATATCAGAAAGAATTTATAAAAATTGCATTGGCAGTAGCTAAGAAGACTATAGCAGTTACTTGGAAATCTGATTCGTATTTAAGTATGGATTGTTGGAATAATGAAATGGCTAGTGCTATTCCACTCGAAAAAATTACTTATAATTTAAGAGATAAATATGTAACATTTTTGAATATTTGGCGCCCTTATTTACAAAAGATAGGATGGCATATTTAAGTGCTCCGATAAAGACTTTGGTCACTTGGGGAAAGTAACGAATAATTATACCAAATTTATTTTGAATCCCATGGAGCATGTGGAAACCTTCCAACACCCAAGGCAGTTCTTTTCTTTTTTTTTCTCTTTCTTTCTTTTTAGGTAGGACTATATATGGGGAGGGGGAGGGTTAAGGAGAGGGGGGAGGGTAGATTCTATCTTTTCATGTATTCTTTTTGAAAATTCAATAAAAATTATATTACAAAAAAAAAGGAGGATATGATGTGTGGCACTAGTGCCTTCCCCTTCTGAGCTTCATCTGGTAATTGAGTTATGTTGGAGCAGACAATTTTGATTGCCATTTTCAGTTTAACTATCAACTATCTGCTTGTATTTAAAATATTTAATAGTTGAATATGCCTCTGGTGGCCATACAAAGTACAATTCTGGAAGCCTTTTAGCTTTTTTGTTCTTTCATTAAATGGCTAGTATTTTCTTATTGGTTAATTTTACTGCAGTAATGCAGAAGTATTTTCTAATTGGATTGCTGTTATCTATGTAATTTTCTTATCTTTTAGGTTAAAAAGTAGCTATTTTATGCTAGGTGCCCTCTTTAGATCCTCTCTTCTTCAAGTAGTAAGACCCCCTGTCCCTGTTCTGTTCTTGTTCTCTGAATAAAATGATTGTGAAACAACAAGTTTTATGTCTTGTTCCTACTTAGAAACATAGAAACAAAGAAAATAGGTGCAGGAGTAGGCCATTCAGCCCTTCGAGCCTGCACCGCCATTCAGTATGATCATGGCTGATCATCCCACTCAGAACCCTGCACCAGCCTTCCCTCCATACCCTCTGATCCCCATAGCCACAAGGGCCATATCTAACTCCCTCTTAAATATAGCCAGTGAACTGGCCTCAACTGTTTCCTGTGGCAGAGAATTCCACAGATTCACCATTCCCTGTGTGAAGAAGTTTTTCCTAATCTCAGTCCTAAAAGGCTTCCCCCTTATCCTCAAACTGTGACCCCTTGTTCTGGACTTCCCCAACATCAGGAACAATCTTCTTGCATCTAGCCTGTCCAATCCCTTTAGGATTTTATACGTTTCAATCAGATCCCCCCTCAATCTTCTAAATTCCAACGAGTACAAGCCTAGTTCATCCAGTCTTTCTTCATATGAAAGCCCTGCCATCCCAGGAATCAATCTGGTGAACCTTCTTTGTACTCCCTCTATGGCAAGAATGTCTTTCCTCAGATTAGGGGACCAAAACTGCACACAATACTCCAGGTGTGGTCTCACCAAGGCCTTGTACAACTGCAGTAGTACTTCCCTGCTCCTGTACTCAAATCCTCTCGCTATAAATGCCGGGATGCCTCTGGCACATTTGTTCCCGGTGACGGTAATGTCTAGTGCCCCCATGAGGCCCACTGGGGAGAAGCTATTGAAAAAAGGGAAAAGTTGACCGCTGAGGCATTTAACTTTGGGGACTCTCCTGTGCCGCTGGAAAAGGTGTCTTTTCCATAGGCAAGTTTGATGTGGGTTGTTTCAAGGGCACTCGTCACACCATCCGGGCGACCGACGACACCCTGTTTAGAGAGAGGTCGTAGAGACTGGCTCCTGCAGACGTGGAAGACGTGCAGCAGCATTTGTGTAAGTTGAAGGAAGCTGGGATCATCTCTAAGTCCCAAAGCCCCTATAAGAAAAAGGCGCCACTTTTATTAAATAGTTCATGCACAAATTCTTTGGAGCTCACACAGCAGGTATTCCTCCACAAATGACCTCTGCTGAAATGTCACCAACACTCAGACCCTCAGATTCCAGTCTCTGCTGTCCAGTGGTCTACTAGCGTTCTCCATAAACGTCCTTCCTCTTCCTTCTCCTCGACCGAAAGCCCGCGAAAAACCCCAGTTCCCAGATATACAAGAAAGAATAACAGTTCTCCCATTGGCTAGCCACTCGTTATCTGTAGTTATAACCCAAACATTGCTGCTACAGAGAAACCGTTACCTCATCAGCTAACATTACAGAGAAGCCATTACATTAGCCTTAGCAGTGAACATTACTGACATAGAGAAGCCATTACATTCTCCCCCCACCGAATTTAGTCATGCCCTCATGACGTTGAGATAATTTGCCAACCCTTCCTGCAAAACACAAAGCCCAATCCAGGTGCAGAAAGTAGTGACATAGCTCCCCAAAACAGTAGAGATCACGCCCAGTTCCCCAGGTGCTACATAGGCCAACCTTTCCGGTGGGTTCCTAATTCTCTGAGACCTTCATACCCCTCACTTAACTCCTCCAGCTCAGACGCTACTGGGGAAACTTCGGGTCTGCTTGGCGAAACCTCCCTCGATCTATCACTCAAAACCCCCTGCAACTCGGAGTCCTCTGTTTCGGGTCCAGGCCCCACCTCCTCTCCTTCAGGGTCCTGCTGTACTCCAGGCTGCCCACCAATAGTCCCCCTCACCTCACCTGACTCAGTGGGAGAAGGGGCAAGAGTCTCGTCCTCAATCAATAGGGAGTTAGCGAACGGCAGCATGTACCACACATCCATATCATCATACTCCGCATCAGTATCCCTCTTAGGGGCAGGGCCTGGCCCAGCCTCTCCCACTGGGGGCCCTGCAGTCACCCCTTGTTTCTGCAGAGTCCTCTTACTTGGTGTAGACTCCCAACTGGGCTCCGGGTCTACTTGCACCTCTTGTTCCAGGGGCAACAGGTGGTTCTGATGAAGAATCTTGACAGGCCCATTCCCCTCCTCTGGTTTCACCCGGAAAACTGGTAGGTTTGGCATCTGACTCTCCACTACATAGGGTGTGGCCGCCCGGTGGTCAGCCAGCTTGTGCTTTCCAAGTAGCCCTAGATTCCTTATGAGGACTCGATCTCCCGTCAGGAATTGGGAGAACCTCACCTTCTGATCATACCTCCTCTTATTTCCACGATTCTGCTTGGCAGCCATGACCCCAGCCAATTCATAAGCTCTTTTCAGCTCTCCCCTCATATCAGACACATACTTCAGATAAGGCTTCATTGGTAAGTCACCCCCGTCAGTCCCAAAACAGAGGTCAATGGGCAACCTCGCCTCTCGCCCAAACATCAGATAATATGGCGAGTACCCAGTAGCCTCATTTCGCATACAGTTGTCAATGAACCAGGTGCCCAATATGTTGACTCCACCTGCTCTTCTTGCTGATTTCCAGAGTCCCAAGCATTTCTAGCAAGATCCGATTAAACCTCTCAGGCTGGGGATCGCCCTGCGGGTGATAGGGCGTGGTCCTCAATTTCTCAACTCCAAACATGCCCAGTAACTCACCGATGAGTTTGCTCTCAAAGTCCTGCCCCAGTCACTATGTATCCGCTGGGGAAGGCCATAATGAACAAAATACTTCTCCCATAACACTTTTGCCACTGTAGTCGCCCTCTGGTCCTTGGTAGGAAAAGCCTGAGCATATCTGGTTCAGTGGTCCGTGATGACTAAAACATTTGCCGTGTTGCTGGCATTGGGTTCTATGGACAGGAAGTCCATACACACCAGGTTCAGGGGCCCGGCACTCTGCAGATAGGACAAAGGAGCTGCTCACATAGGCAATGTCTTCCGCTGTATGCAGCGAATGCACAACTTGCGGTATTCTTCAATCTCCGACTTCATTCAGGGCGAGTAAAACTTGTCTTTGAGCAAACCATAGGTCTTCTCCACCCCTAAATGCCCAGAATAATCATGAAGTGACCTCAACACATTCTTTCAATATTTCTCGGGCAGGACCAGCTGGCAGTGCCGAGATCGGTCCGGGGGTGATGTGACCCAGTATAAGGTCTGGTTCTTCAACTGCAACGGAGGCCACTCTTTCAATATGGAGGCACCGAACCGTGTTTCGTCTTCTCCGCCCGAGCCATATCCCCCTTTTCAACCGCGTACCAAGTAGTGCCAATGCCCAGATCATTTCGCTGGGCAGCTGCCACTTCCCCAGAACTCAAGTCCGGCAGCTGCTTGGTCTTCGATGCAGTCAGGTTACAGTAAACTTAGGGTATACAGAAGCCCCCAATTGATCAACGGCTCAACCCGGCCTCTCCTTTTCCTTTGCTCTCATGGTGATGGCAAATTGACATATGGCCTTCACCCCAGGGGCAGGAACCCTCTCCCACTCCTCGTCTATGTCCAGCCCCTCATGCATCCGTTGGGACAAAGCATCTACATCGACGTTCCAGCTCCCCGGCCAGTACTTCAGGCTGAAGTTATATGCAGACAACACTGCCAAGCACTGATAGTCTGTGGCATCCAGTTTCGCCGAGGTCAGGAAAAACGTAGAGGGTTGTTGTCCATCCTCACCTCAAACTTGGCCCTATAGAGAAAGTCACTCGGCTTATCCACCACCGCCCATTTCAACTCCAGGAATTCCAACTTGTGAGTGGTATAGCTTCTCTTGGAGGGCGACAAACTCCGGCTGACAAACGCCACGGGCCTCAACCCAGTGCCCTGATCCTGATACAGGACACCCCCTAACCACTCTCGGCTGGCATCGGTGTGTAAGACATGCAGCAATCGGGGGTCCACAAAAGCCAGCACCAGAGTCAGCAGCTCTTTCAACCACTGAAAAGCCTCCTCACATTTTGCATTCCACCTCTGTCCGAAGGGCTTTGAAGGGTTTAGATATTCTCCAACCTCCCGTCCTTTTTTTCCTTTCCCTTTCTTCCCCAAGGGAGGGTAACCACACAGAAGCTGATTCAAGGGGTGACTCACTTTGGCGTAGCCCTTCACGAATCTCCGATATTAACCACAGAACCCCAGGAACAAGCACAGAGTGCTCACTGTCTGGGGCCTCGGCCAAGTGGTCACCGCTTCTACCTTAGCTGGGTTGGTAGCCATTCCATTCCGCGAGATTATATGCCTAACATAGCTAACAGACGTTTTGCAGAACTGGCACTTATCCAAGGAAAGTTTTAACCCTTCATCCTTTAGGTGGCCTAGCACCTTCAGTAGCCTCGCTTTGTGTTCTTCCAAGGTGGATCCAAATACTATCGGGTCATCCAAATATATCAACACCTCCAGTAAGTTCATATCCCCCACTGCCTTCTCCATGACCCTCTAGAAGGTGGCAGGGACTCCTGATATGCCCTGGGGCATCCTTTCGAACTGGAAGAATCCCAGGGGACATACAAATGCCATCTTCTCTTCATCAGCCTCACTCATCAGCATCTGATAATATCCGCTCCTCAAGTCCAGCACACTAAACCACTTCGCCCCACTCAGGCAGGCCAGCATGCCCTCGACCCTCGGGACTGTATACTGGTCAGGGATGGTGTGCCTGTTCGGAGTCCTATAGTCCACACACATACATACCTTCCTGTTCTTCTTCCTGGCCACTACTATTTTGTTTTGTTTCTGAACTAACCACATAGCCAAAGTAAGAGTTATAAAGTGTAATCATTTAATCACATATTGTGTACTGTCTGATATTTTGCGTGGTGGGTTTGTACTGGGGTACATTACACAGTATCCACATAAACGTGATCACCCAGTTTGGCAGGGCCAACAGCTGCTCCCCCTAGACGAACATGAATTAATTGAGCCTGAGTGTTACACTAATGAAAAGGACACCACCTCAGGGCCTTTAAAGGCATTATTATTATATGTGGAAGATTACATTACCATATCATGGAGGCATAAAGTAGCCTCCAGGAAAGGTGATCCAGGGACGAGGAGATGCATCCTAATCTAAAGGGGCAGGGTAGTGAACGTAGAGAACTCATATGACCATTGTCCACAGGGAGGGTTTAACTTTGTCAGACTGACTAGCTGGCAACTCAGCCAGAACTAATGGGCCAATAGACAATAGGTGCAGGAGTAGGCTATTCAGCCCTTTGAGCCAGCCCCACCATTCACTGTGATCATGGCTGATCATCCACAATCAGTACTCTTTTCCTGCTTTCTCCCCATATCCCTTCAATCTGCTATCTTTAAGAGCTCTATCTAACTCTTTCTTGAAAGAATCCAGAGAATTGGCCTCCACTGCCTTCTGAGGCAGAGCATTCCACAGAACCACAACCCTCTGTGTGAAAAAGCTTCTCCTCAACTCTGTTCTAAATGGTCTACCCCTTATTTTTAAACTGTGGCCTCTGGTTCTGGACTCCCCCAACATTGGGAACATTGGTAATGACACTAACTTGGTGCTTCTTTAGCCCTGAATGCACCTTAATACATATCAATACCTCTTTTAGGCACAATATACTTTCCAGCACTCCCAAAGTGTAAAAATCTGTCCACCATAAGCTAACATGAAAAAACGATTTAGCTTTAAATTTTTATTTGTCTTTAAACCTAGCTTACACAATAGCTGTGCACTGCACAGCAGCTTTGATATCAATGTGATCCTTGAGCTTGATGGTTTTTAGTAAGAGTTGAAATATCTGGTTCATGTTGTGACATCAAAAACCTTAAGTCCCCACGTGTAACAATGTCCAAGCGGTTTCTGTTTTTTTTTTTGTGAGTATGTGTTCACTGCATTGAAGCCTCTTTCAACAAGGTAGGAGGATGAAAATGCAATGACGAGTAGTTTGGCTCTTCTCCAAACACCAAGAAAAGTCATATGACAGTATAGCCACATACCACAAAAGCTGACCTTTTGAAAAGCATTTTTGCTTCTTCATCATTCTGAATTTTGATAATTTCTTCTTGCAAGCCTTCTTCCTGATTTTCCACCTTGCCAAGAAATGGATTAATTGTCAGTTTGGAATTTCCAGATTATTCAAATCCTTGAATGGATTCTGAAAATCCTTCTTCAGTGACTGCAGGTGTAAGCACTACTCTTGCAAATCACCATCTGTGAAAGGCAGTGCCATACTTTCCATGCAGGGAAACTGTGAGAACATTCTTCTCCCAATGTTTTGCTTATATACAGGTGGCCCCCGTTTTCTGAGCGTTCGCTTTACGACACCTCGCTGTTACGTAAGACCTACATTAGTTACCTGTTTTCGCTAACAGAAGGTGTTTTCACTGTTATGAGAAAAGGCAGCGCGCGCCCGAATAGCCAAGCTCCTCCCCCGGAACTGCATTCTAGCTGGCATTACTTAAACACGTGCTTTATCTCGACTTATTTTGTGCATCCGTTAGCAAGATGAATTCTAAGGTATCGGAAAAGCCTAAAAGAGCTCGTAAGGGTGTTACACTTAGCGTAAAAATAGACATAATTAAGTGTTTCAATCGTGGTGAACGAAGTGAGGACATTATCTGCACGTTGAACTTGCCTGCATCCACCATTCGAACTATTCATACGCAGAGAGAAAGAACCTTGAAAGCTGCCGATGTTACTGTTGGTTCTGTTCGCAGCAAAGCGGTCTCTCTTAGTCGGCATCCAATAATGGATAAAATGGAAAGCTATTGCTTGAGTGGTGTTCCGTTAAGTTTTCTTACACTTACGTCAGTCTTTTTAATAAGCTGAAACAGAAAGCACTGGACGATGGTGTTGAAAGTGTTGCGAAAGTGGAACTTAAAGGTAGTCATGGGTGGTTTGATCGGTTTCTGAGGCAAGGGCAGCTTTATAGTTTAAGCAGTGGTCCCCAACCTCCGGGCTGCGGACCGATACGTTGCCGCGAAGAATGCAGCGGTGCAGCGGATGTGCACCCAGCACCCAGCACATCTTTAAGAAAAAAGCTGAAATAAACAAGCTAATTAATTAGGTGCTGCCCGGCACATAAATGTCAGCCCAGATCAGAGGCGATTGCCGATGGCGTCAGGTGAATATTCATATAAGCAAGTGTTTAACTGTGATGAAACTGCAATTTATTGGAGTCTTCACGATTCCGGTAAGTGAAACTACACTGTACATACATTATTTCTACTTTATATAGGCTGTGTATTTTTATGTGATATTTGGTTAGATTTGGCAGATTCATAGCTTATAGGTTACTGGAGGGAGTGTTTCTGCCGAGAGCCCTTCTGTGAGATTTTCGCTACACTAGACAGTGCTGCAGAAAAGTATTTCTACTTTATATAGGCTGTGTATTTATCATATTATTCCTGCTTTTATTGTATGTTACTGCTGTTCTGGGTTTTGCGTGTTATTTGGCATGATTTTGTAGGTTGTTTTTTTGATCTGGGAATGCTCAAAAATTTTTCCCATATTAATAAATGGTAATTGCTTTTTCACTTTATGACATTTCGGCTTACAAACCATTTCATAGGAACGTTCTACCTTCAGATAGCGGGGGAAACCGGTATTTCCAATTTTCCGATAAAAGTGAACACCGCAGTTTTTGCCTAGATTAAACTGAAATTCTCATCCTGCAGTTTCATATTAAGAATGTTTATTTTATCACACAGTTTGACAAGGTATGCCACACCTCCACATAAAAGTTCAAACTTGTTTCCCAAGCTCTTGTCGACTTCTAGCAAAAATTCAACCACAGAGTCAAAAAGATAAAAGAAATGTTTTAAGCAGCAGCCTTTGACAGCCAACTCATTTCAGTGTGAAGAAGCAAGCATTCAAACTCTTCATCATTATTTTGGCATAACTGGCAAATATTCTGCTATTTAATAAATGTGCTTTAATTTTGTTGATAGCAGATACTACAAAATTCATGCTTAAAAAAGTCACTGGCTGAGGTTTTTGGCTGAGAGATGTTGACGAATCACACAATGGATTGCAAACACACTTGGGATTTCTTTTTTCATTAATGCCACTAAACCAGCATGGTAATCTGTCATATGTGGTGCTTCACCTGTTTCCACCTGTTTCCACAAGCAATCGTATTTCTAATCAGAATACTTTTATCCTCAAGATACATTTTGAGCTCATCGTAGATTGATTCTTTATACTTTATACTTTATTGTCGCCAAACAATTGGTACTAGAATGTACAATCATCTCAGCGATATTTGATTCTGTGCACCGCGCTCCCTGGAGTATAATATTCTACATTGATATTTGCTTTTTATCTTATTACAACACTGTATTCCATCTGCAGCTTTTTTGCCCATTCTTCTAATTTGTCTGTCCTGCTGCAGTTGCATTGCTTCCTCAGCACTACCTACCCCTTCACTTATCTTTGTATCATCTCATTTTCCTCAGAGAGCTCAGCCTTTTAATTGCTCCACTGCTGCAGTTGCTTCCTTCTCGTGCCTTGTGGCGTGCTGGGCAGCATTTTTTTTGCTGTTTCCTCAGCATTTGTGTTTTACGAGGCTGAGTTAGTAGCTCAATGCTCAACCCAGCATGGATGGAAAGTGTGCGAGGGGCCATTTGCCTCATGCACACTCTTGGTTATTCTGGTGCTGATGCCACTACACTACCGGCCATTGCCGAAATGTAGTCATAAAATCCCATCCTATTTGAGGCAGAGAATCCTTCTTAGAGGGAAAAGCTATATGGTTAAGGCATTGTGATAATACACATGGAAGCCTAACATCACGCAATTTGGCAAATGCCTTCTCCAGAGAGGACCTAATTTACTTAGAATATTTGCCAGTGATCCAAAACCATCAGAGTCATTCATCCATCCAGAGCCCTGGTAAGTTTTGGGTATGATAAAATTTGACTTGCTTGTCCAGCTCCACATTTTCCTGGACCCTGCTCTCAGCACCACTGGGCTGGATTGATCAGACCCAAACAAGAAGTGTACAAGCACAACTAAGTAACTTTAGCCTAATTTATTGTCATAAAACAGAAACCACAAATAAACCACAGAGAATACTACCCAGCAAGCCACAAAGATTTCAGGGCTCACATACTTAGTCACCACTTGATTGTTGCTGTTGTCAGGGGAACTCCAAGTTCCCATTCGCTCGTGAAAACACCCCTGCAATTTCCAGTCTTCAGATGAAGTCCAATGAAGTTGGGAAAAACAGCTCAATATACTTACAAGCTTCAGATGGTAGAGAGACCCAGAGACAGATGAACTTTTTGTTCTTACATTAACTCAGCCTGGTTTATTTCATCCAAACAGCACATGTGTCCTTCAATACAGTGTTCAGCACACTCTCAGAAATCAATTTGACACTATAATGGTCACTCCCCATTATCTCATAGCTCACAACATTCCCTTGTACTTACAAAAGAACATAAATGTCCACACACATAAATAATAAACTTGCAATCACTAAGAAATAATCCATCAACCTGGCACTCAGAACGACAATTATTCATTAACAAACCTGCAGTGTTTACTCTATGCATACACTTAACACACATTACTCAGTAACAACATGCTACTAGATAAGAAAGAACTGTGGTCATTTTGCCTTTCAGATATTCATCCAATGTTTTTCAAAATCTAATAGAACACAGCAAGCAAGCTAAATTGGTACCCAATGAACACAAGAAATGCTGTGGTTAATATGCAAGTAACCTTTTGCTCACTGTACTCAGTGTACTGAGCAAATCACTAACCAGCCAGAACACATCAAGCAAGTCAACATTGGACATTATTCTAATTTTATTTGTTCTCCTTATATTTTTGACAATTTTCCTTACTCATAATGTCCCAGTTGAGATGACTCATAATGTATACTTGTATTACTAGTTATCAGAAAAAAATTACAAATCAACAAAGCTCCTGTCAAGTAATAAGAACTGATGAAGTTCATGGAACAATCCATACTTTGTGTGTGAAAATGGAGCCTATACTTCTCTTCCACAGAATTGGTAAGCAATAACACTGCTGAAGCCTTGAGAAAAGTAACGACAGAAGTGGTTGCCATGCATAGGATGGTTCTTCAAATTCAAATGGCATTAGATCTTCTATTAGTGATTAAGGGGAAAACATACAGTCATAAAGAAGTACAGCACAAAAGCATGCCCTTTGACCCATCTAGACCATGCCAAAACCATTTAAACTGCCTAATCCCTTTGATCTGCACAGGGACCATAGTTCTCCATAACCCTGCCATCCATGTACCTATCTAAACTTTGCTTAAATGTTGAAATCAAGCTTACATACACCACTTGTGCTGGCAGCTCATTACAACCATTTGAGTGAAGACATTTGTCCTCATGTTCTCCTTAAAATTTTCACCTTTCACCCTTAACCCATGGCCTTTGGTTGTAGTCCCAGACAACAGTGAAAAAAGCCTGCTTGCATTTACCCTATCTATATCCCTCATAATTTTGTATGCTGTGTGTATAGCCAGAGGCTTTTTCCCATGGCTGAAATGGCTAACATGAGGGGGCATAGTTTTAAGGTGCTTGGAAGTAGGTACAGAGGGATGTCAGGGGTAAGTTTTACACACAAAGAGTAGTGGGTACATGGAATGCACTGTCGGCGTCGGTGGTAGAGACGGATACAACAGGGTCTTTTGAGAGACTCTTAGATAGGTACATGGAGCTCAAAAAAATAGAGCGCCATGCAGTAGGGAAATTCTAGGCAGTTTCTAGAGTAGGTTATATGTTTGGCACAACATTGTGGGCCGAAGGGCCTGTAATGTGCTGTAGATGTCTATGTTCTATGTTCTATCAAATCTCCTCTCAATTTTCTACACTCTTCTACACTCTAAGGAATAAAGTCCTAACCTATTCAATCGTTCCTTATAGCTCAGGTTCACCAGACCCATCAACATCTTTGCAAATTTTCTCTGTACTCTTTCAACCTTATTTACATCCTTGCTGAAGGTACGTGACCAAAACTGCACACAATAGGCCTCACCAATGTTCTACACAACTCCTGCACTCAATACATAGATTTATGAAAGGCAATGTGCCAAAAGCTTTCTTTACAACCCTATCTACCTGTGATGCCACCTTCTACGATTATGGACCTGTATTCCCAGATTTCTTTGCTCTGCCACACTCCTCACTGCCCTCGCTGTGAATGGCCTCAGCTGGTTGGCCCTACTGAAGTGCGTCATATTGCACTTGTCTGTATTAAATTCCATCTGCCTTGTTTCAGCCATTTTCCATCTGATCCAGATCCATCTGCAAGCCATGATAACCTTAAGCACTGGCCAATACATACCCATTACACATGTGCACTTCTAGGCAAGAAGTCTGAAAACGGAAGGGAAATGGCTGATCAAATTCAGAATCAATTTATTATTACTGGCATCTGTCATGAAATGTGTTAACTTTATGGTAGCAGTACAATGTAGAATAAGTAAATAAATAAATTGCAATAAGTATATATATATCTATTAAATAGTTAAATTAAAAATGAGCAAAAACAGAAAAATGTGTTGTAGTGTTCATGGGTTCAATGTCTATTTAGAAATTGGATGGCAGAGAGGAAGAAGCTGTTTCTGAATCATGGAGTGTGTGCCTTCAGGCTTCAGTACCTTCTTCAGGATGGTAACAATGAGAAGAGGGCATGTCCTGGGCAATAAAGGTCCTTCATAATGGACATCACCTTTCTGAGACACTGCTCCTTGAAGATGTCTTGGATACTGCGGAGGCTAGTACCCAGAACCTGACTAATTTTACAATCTTCGTATTCATAAAGAAATGGCTTAAATACATCAATCTGATGGATTGGGATTTCCTTGATCAGATTTAATCAAGTCTTGGAAACTAGGGTTCTTCAATATTACACATCATATTCTTCATACTATTGTGCCTTATTTACACCTTTTTTACTTGATAAAGGGCAATCATTGACAGATTAGTTGAAACTTGCATAGGTATGCCAACTAATCTGGCCAACCTTATGATTACTTTGAAGAACATATACTCTATGATTTTTGTTTTGATTATTTTATATGTAATGTAGATACCACAAGATTTAGAATCAAGGTGGGGGGAGTCGCTCCATCTGATTGTTTAACTTTAATTGTCCTTTTCTTTGCAAAGCTATTTGATACAAATTTACATACAATGCAGATCAAAGAAGAGGGAGAAATTGTGGAAGGTCTGGGTGGGTGGAGCTATTAGAACCAGCACAAAACTTAATATTAGAAACATAGAAAACCTACAGCACAGTACAGGCCCTTTGGCCCACAAAACTGTGCCGAGCATGTCCTTACCTTAGAAATTACCTAGAGTTACCCATAGCCCTCTATTTTTCTAAGCTCTGTGTACCTATCCAGGAGTCTTGTAAAAGACCCTATCATACATGCCTCCACCACCACCGCTGGCAGCCCATTCCACACACTCACCACCCTCTGTGTAAAACGCTTACCCTGACATCTCCTCTGTACCCACTTCCAAGCACTTTAAAACTATGCCCTCTCATGCTAGCCATTTCAGCCCTGGGAAAAAGCCTCTGACTATCCACACGATCAATGCCTCTCATTATCTTGTACACCTCTATCAGGTCACCTCTCATCCTTCACCGCTTCAAGGAGAAAAGGCCAAGTTCGCTCAACCTATTCTCATAAGGCATGCTCCCCAATCCAGGCAGCATCCTTGTAAACCACCTTTGCACCCTTCCTATAGTCTCCACATCCTTCCTATAGTGAGGCAACCAGAACTGAGCACAGTACCCCAAGTGGGGTCTGACCAGTGTCCTATATAGCAGAAACACCACCTCTCAGTTCCTAAACTCAATCCCATGATTGATGAAGGCCAATGCACCATATGCTTCTTAACCACAGATTCAACCTGTGCAGCAGCTTTGAGTGTCCTATGGACTCAAACCCCAAAATCCCTCTGATCCTCCACACTGCCAAGAGTCTTACCATTAATACTATATACTGCCATTGTATTTGACCTACCAAAATGAACCACCTCACACTTACTGTATCTGGGTTGAACTCCATCTGCCACCTCTCAGTCCAGTTTTGCATCCTATCAATGTCCTGCTGTAACCTCTGACAGCCCTCCACACTATTCACAACACCCCCAACCTTTGTGTCATCAATAAATTTACTAAGCCATCCCTCCACTTCCTCATCCAGGTCATTTATAAAATTTGCAAAGAGTAGGGGTCCCAGAACAGATCCCTGAGGCACACCACTGGTCACTGGCCTCCATGCAGAATATGACCTATGTACATCCACTCTTTGCCTTCTGTGGGCAGGCTAGTTCTGGATCCACAAAGCAATGTCCCCTTGGACATTGTTATATAAAAGACAAGCTACTGTATACTTCCAGCTGTTTAGGGTAAGCGTTTTCTTTCTCAAAGTAAGAATTCTGGGCTGTAAAGATATTACAGCTAAGAAAACATAGCCTTGCTGATCTCCAGAAATTATGCATTGTTACATCATCAGAGGACTGTCTCTCACTGATATATGCATCTACAGGAGTTGGGAGAAAATGTCAACTGATTCCTAGAGAGAATATTTTGCTTGCTGTAATTGTCGGTTTCTGGTGTAATTCTGAATTACATTGCAGATGTTCATACACAGGTTTAATAGTTGAATGTTTTACTCCAATGAGGAAAAGATACAATCAATAGAAATCCATGTTCATTAGAGGGTATTGTGCCAGGTGGGAAATTGCAAACTTTAAACTTTTCCCAGCATTCACTCTCTATTTAAATAAATCTAACCACAAATTGATACAAAGTGTCATGTAATAACAAAGATTTCCCACAATTCCTTTCTAAAGACTTCAGACAATGTGTTTCCAGTTTTCAGCAATATTGTGGATATTATGGAGAGTCAAAAACCATAGGAGTTCACAAACGTATCTCCTTCGCTCTCTGACACTTGTATACCCCACAGTCTGGCTTCTTTCAGGATACTATTCCTTTGCCAATTTCTAGGTTTGTTGTTGATTAATATAGATTAGATTAGATTCAACTTTATTGTCATTATGCCGAGTACAGATACAAAGTCAATGAAATGCATTTAGCATCTGACCAGAAATGCAAAGAATAGTGTTATTTACAAAATAACTGCGAATAAAAAAAGTGCTACAGCACACAAATATAAAAGTACTGAGACAGTACAATACGGATGCAATACTGCTTAGCGCTGTGATGAGAGGTTCAACAGTCACAGTCTCAGGGAAGAAGATTTTCCTGTGCCTGCTGGTGCGGGAGTGGAGGCTCCTGTAGCGCCTACTGGATGGGAGGAGAGTAAAAAGTCCATGGTTAGGGTAATGGCATCCCTGATAATGCTTTTCGCCCTGCCCATCTACCATGCGTTTATGGTAGATGTTCTCAATGGGGGGCAATTGGGTGCCAATAATCCGCTGGGCAGTTTTCACCACACGCTGGAGTGCTTTGCTGTCTGATACGGGACAATTGCCATACCACACTGAGATGCAGTTGGTGAGTATGCTCTCAATGGTACAGCGGTAAAAGTCCATCAGTATCTTAGGACAGAGGTGAGCTTTCTTCATGCTCCGCAGGAAATAAAGGCACTGTTACGTCTTTTTGATCAGGATGGAGGAGTTCAGGGACCAGGTGAGGTCCTCGGTAATCTGGACACCAAGGAATTTGAAGCTTGATGCACGCTCCACTACAATTTCATTGATGTAGATCAACCTGATGTATGGCAACTATGACTCTGCCATAGTTGGATGCATCAGCAAGGGAGATGAGGCTGAGTACAGGGCTACGGTAGGAAACTTTGTCACATGGTGTGAGCAGAATTATCTGCAGCTTAATATGAAAAAGACTAAGGAGCTGGTGGTAGACCTGAGGAGAGCTAAGGTACCAGTGACCCCTGTTTTTATCCAGGGGGTCAGTGTGGACATGGTGGAGGACTACAAATACCTGGGGATACAAATTGACAATAAACTGGACTGGTCAAAGAACACTGAGGCTGTCTACAAGAAGGGTCAGAGCCGTCTCTATTTCCTGAGGAGACTGAGGTCCTTTAACATCTGCCGGATGATGCTGAGGATGTTCTATGAGTCTGTGGTGGCCAGTGCTATCATGTTTGCTGTTGTGTGCTGGGGCAGCAGGCTGAGGGTAGCAGACACCAGCAGAATCAACAAACTCATTTGTAAGGCCAGTGATGTTGTGGGGATGGAGCTGGACTCTGTGACGGTGGTGTCTCAAAAGAGGATGCTGTCCAAGCTGTATGCCATCTTGGACAATGTCTCCCATCCGCTGCATAATGTACTGGTTGGGCACAGGAGTACATTCAGTCAGAGACTCATTCCACCGAGATGCAACACAGAGCATCATAGGAAGTCATTCCTGCCTGTGGCCATCAAACTTTACAACTCCTCCCTTGGAGGGTCAGACACCCTGAGCCAATAGGCTGGTCCTGGACTTATTTCCTGGCATAATTTATATATTACTGTTTAACTATTTATGGTGCAACTGTAATGAAAACCAATTTCCCCCGGGATCAATAAAGTATGACTATGACTATGACTAGATGGGGACGTGAGTGTGACTCCTGGCATGCCTGAAGTCCACAATGATCTCCTTGGTCTTCTGGGTGTTAAGGGCCAGATTGTTGTCGGTACACCACGCAGCCAGGTGCTGGATCTCATCCCTGTAGGCTGTCTCGTCATCCCCTCTGATCAGATCAACCACCGTGGTGTCAGCTGCGAACTTGATTGTGGAGTTAGAACCATGTACAGGAACGCAGTCATAGGTGAAAAGGGAGTACAGAACAGATATACAATATCTTTCCGAAGTTCAGAGTTTAAAGTAAAATTATTGAAATGTCTAATTTGTAGATATCTAAAGAAATGAGTATTAGGTAGATTAAACTTTACAGACAACTGTTGAAAAGTTGCAAACGATTATCTATGAAAAGACCTTCAAAGCGCCTACTACCCTTTCTATGCTAATTGTAAAATGTTGAATCCCGCATAGAAGGTAGGAAAAGGTGATTGTGTAAAATAGGGCTAGAAAGAGAAAAACCATGAAGACCATTAAATTTTCTGAACTGATCCCATTAAAGTATGTCTGATAAGAGGATTAACAATAAATCTAGGCAAATGACAAGGAAGTGTGGAAACAAGAAGTGCAGGAATTGAAAAATCCGTAGTAGAGTTCAACTCCATTGCCACCCATTTTGGGTAGTCAGACTTATTATGGAAGAAAGACCAAAAAATAAGACAATGAATATTGGCTGCCCAATAATATAAATGAAAATTAGGCAAAGCCATACCACCTTCCTTTTAGATTTTTGAAGATGAGCCTTATTAAGTCTAGGGCATTTACCCTTCCATAGATAAGCCAAAATGGGTTCTAATTCTAATCTAACCTATCGAAAAATGCTTTAGAAATAAAAATTGGACTGAAATAGATACAAAAATAAAGACTGAAATAGATACAAAAATTTAGGAAGGATATACATTTTAATAACATTAATTCGACCTACAAGAGACCACTGCGTCAAACTCTGTCTTGTAGAGTTTAGAAGATTGGTAAAATTTCCTCGAAAAAGATTCTTTAAGTTCCTTGTTACTGTAAGACCAAGATAAGTGAATTGATTGTTAACTACTTTAAAAGGGAGGTCATGGAATACTAAAGCTTGTGTTTCTCTATTGATTGGAAAGAGTTCACTCCTATGCAAGTTACGTTTATAATCAGAAAGTTGACCAAATTTATGAAGAAGTGAAAACATTGAGGGTAAGGAGGTAGTCGGGTTTGATATAAAAAGTAAAAGATCGTCAGCATAAAGGGAAACTTTATGCTCAACACCTCCCCTCCAAACCCCCATCACTTCAGCACAGCTACGAAACGCAATCGCCAGTGGCTCTATAGCCAAATCGAAGTGTAAGGGACTTAAAGGGCAACCGTGACGAGTGCCGCATTTAAGACTGAAAGACTGGAATTGCTGAGAGTTGGTCAAAACAGAAGCGGTGCGACATGAATATAGCAATTTAATCCTTGTAGTAAAACTCTGTCCAAAATCAAATTTTTCTAAAACGGCAAAAAGGTAATTCCACTCCACATGATCGAACGCTTTCTCCGCATCAAGAGAAATAACACATTCAGGAATCCCAGTTGATATCAAACTTTCCTGAGGTGCCTGAGAAAAATGTTCTGGACTTGTTTCTTTGTATCAATCTATTGGGTAAAGGTTTAATATCTGCTATTCGGGGTAAATTAGTGATTTTGAGGCGTGCCCCTTTCGATACAATCAGAACTGCCTGGGAACAAGATCTAAATATCTCCTTATCTGATGCGGTTTAGGATTTAATTCTTAAGTCGGTCAGCTCAACCTCTCTATGTGCTCGCCACTGCCTTTTGCAGTTTAAGGTTGTACACAGGGCTCATATGTCTAAGACTATGCGGTTTTATCCTGACATTAGTCCTGTCTGTGATAAGTGTAAGAGGGCTGAGGCTTCCCTTATTCATATGTATTGGACCTGTCCTAGTCTAGAGAAGTTCTGGAGAGAAGTTTTTTCAACCCTATCTCATATCGCTTCTTGGCCTTTTGGCTAAGATCAAGTGTAGTATCTGTTCTTATCAGACCGGAAGGCGGAGGAGAAGAGTTCTCGCTGACGCAGGGGTGGATCCTAATGCTGATTGGCCTCCAATCTAACACCCCATAGCAGCGACGACAGCAGTGAGGAAGATGACAGCAGTGAGGAAGATGTCAGCAGCGAGCAATGCATCGGCTCGAGGCCCGGGAATCAAGAACACTGTCAGGCTGACAGTGCGAGACCAGAACGGGGGCACCGGCTTCACCCGAGAGACCTTCATCCGGAAGGTCTTGATGGAATGCTGTGGATTTACGCCTGACGACATCTACTGCGTCCAGGATTTCGCCGGCTTCTTCGATGTCACCTTCCGGCAGGCCGCAGGGTGGCAGAAGCTGTACCAGCAGCTTCAGCTGAAGAGGACAGAGGCACCGCTGTCGCTGCTGAAAGCACAGCCCCTCTTTGCAACGGCTACCCAGCAGGAAAGGACAATCACGGTCCAGATGTTCAACCTGTACGTGTCAGTGGTGGACGTCCTTACATTCCTTGCTCGGTATGTGGAGAGCATAGGAACTCCAGCGGACGTGAAGGACGGACTGGGAATCTGGACCAGCAAGTGGCAGGTCAAGGTGAAGCTGAGGTTGGACTCCAACGGCGTCGTCATCCACCCCCACCTTGGTCTTCACCATTGGAGGGAACTGAGGGTTCATGGTGTACGCGGGGCAACCCAGGGTGCGCCGAAACTGCGGCAAGGTGGGGCACATCGCAGCCCAGTGCAGGGTGGTGATGTGCAAGAACTGTAAAACGGAGGGCCAACTGACCAAAGACTGCACGCAGGCCAAGTCCTGCAACCTTTGCGGACAGGCTGGCCACCTGTACAGAGCCTGCCCGAGGCGTGTGGGCACCTACGCACAGGCGACCAGGGGAGGTGCTGGCACTGAAACGGCCGAGGCGGTTCGGACGTACCCGCCAGCGCTGCAGACGAGGCACCCGACAAGACGGACAACGAAACCAGGGAGGAAGGTGCATGCACCCCAAGGCCCACCACCCTGTGCAGGCCCTCCAGGACCAGGCAAACGACGAGCAGGAGTCCATGGAGGAGGGTAGAGCCGAGGCCGAAAGCGAATGGAAGGTCGTGAAACGCAAAAAGACCCAAAAGGCGGCGGCCAAGCGACAGAAGGCGGAGCAACACAAGAAAAGGGCAAGGAACCACACAGCCTCTGGTACCCTGTCCTTTTCAGAGGAAGAAGGAGTTGGGGGAGGCCAGCAGCCCCAGCGGAAGATGCGGCTGGCAGAACAGGCAGAGAGGAGGAGAGAGAGTGGAGAAAGTCTGCTGACCACCCCCCAAGTACAGGAGGCGGAGAGCAGCAGACACACAGAGCTCCGGGAATCTGGGAGCAGAGCCACGGCCGGCACCCAGCAGCCTGAAGGGGAAGCAGCCCAGGAAGTCAACAACCCCCGGGCCCAGAACCCGAACTGCCACACCCGGGGGAGTACTACCTGCAGTACCTGAGCCCACAGGAGGTGGAAAACTTCACAAAGGCGGTGGGAATGAAGGCTCAGGACTGCAAGGGTGAGGACGGAGAGCAGCCGAAATAAAGGACTTACAATGATGGCAGACCTTAAATTGGCGTGCTTGAACGTGCGCAGTTTGAAGAGTACTGGGCGATGCGTCAGCATGCTCCAGTACCTGGACACTGTAAAGGCCGACATGACCTTCCTCCAGGAGTGCGGACTACCACACCTCCGTAACTACCGGAGGTGGTCATGGTGGTGGAAAAAAGGTTTGTCTGTGTGGTTGGGGGGCAACGATTGTCGTGCTTCCGACCTGGGGATTCTGCTACGAGGAGGCAACTTCTCAATCACCCAAGTTAAAGAGGTGGTTGCGGGGCGCCTCCTGGTAGCAGACGTCAAATACCGGGGCACTCTGCTCCGGCTGATCAACGTGTACACCTCCCCCGTGCGGAGCGAGCAGCTGGCCGTCTTCGAGCAGCTCCCACAGCTGCTAGTGATGTCCCAGCCGGTTGTTCTGGCCGGAGACTTCAACTGCGGCTGGAGGATCCGGCAGAGCCGCAGGCAGGCTGGACAGTACCTCTGGACTCCTGAGGGAAATGGTGAAGACAGCCAAGCTGCGCGACGCCTTTGGCACCCCCACAGGTGGGGCACAGCCGCAAGCCACCTGGACACGATCGGACGGCTCAGCCCGCTCCCGGATCGACTTCCTCTTCCTGTCTGAGTCCCTCACGGTCAGATCCACCGACGCCACGCCGGTGTTATTCTCTGACCACCGCCTTCTGAGAGCCACCTGTCTCTTACGGGAGGACCAGAAGGCAGGCAGGGGGACTTGGAAGCTGAATGTAAAGCTGCTGACCGCAGAGAACATCGAGGAACTAGAGAGGGAGTACACAGGTTGGAGAACCTTGAAAGCCTTCTTTGATTCCCCGGTTCACTGGTGGGAAGCCACCAAAGAGAACATTAAGAGGTTCTTCATCCGCAAGGATGTCCAGAAGGCAAGGCAGGAGCAGAAGGAACTGCGTAAACTCCAGAGAGAGTTGCAGCAACTTCTTCTTCTGCAGTCAAAGGGGGTGGATGTCAGGGAGGAATTGTGAGAGGTGAAGGGCCGGCAAGCCCAACACCTCGCCGCTGAATCCTCCAAGATCATCTTCTGATCAAGGGTCCAAACCGTGGAGCAGGACGAGACGTGCTCATGATCCTTCTTCCAAAAGGTGCACAGGGGGAGCTCTGTGATCCACAACCTTAAGGAAGAGGACGGCTCAGTCGCGTCCTTGCAGACTGACATACTGAGGATCTGCAAGTCCTTCTATGCTGGTCTGTACGACGAAAAGGCCACAGAATTCACAGCCTCCCGCAACTTCCTGTCGTCTATCACGCAGGTCTTAGACAACGGCAAGCGGGAGAGTCTGGGTCAGCCACTGACCCTGGACGAGCTGGCAGGCTCCATCCGTTCCTTTGAGTAAGACTCCCAGAAGCGACGGCTTACGGCTGAGTTGTACTCGGCTCTGTGGAACTGGATGGGCCCAGACCTGCCGGAAGTGTACAACGCTTCTACTATGGTGGTAGAAGCACCATTGTTCAAGTGTGTCGCCACACTACAATCCCTACTTCCAGCTTTTTTTTTGTAAGTTATACGGTTTTTTGTTGTGAATTGCATTATACTTTTGATAGTCGATATTATACTTCCTTTTTTCCAATATATATTTACAATATACTCTTGGTAGAATCAGCAAAGTCAGTGATTCCTAAAAAAGAAAAAAGGACAAAGAATAAATGAATGACAGATGAAATCAAAAACCTAATGGAAGAAAGGAGACGGAAGAAAGCAAATCCTATAGAATATAAGTCCTTAGGTAAAAAAAGTTAAAAGCTTATGTCAAAAAGCCAAAGAAGAATGGTTAAACCAGGAATGTGAGCAAATAGAAAGAATCCCTATTACTGATCCAAAAAGGTTACATCAACAAATCAAGAATATCACTGGTAAAAAGCTATTCTGTTCTTCAGGTGGATGTTTGAAAGCAAAGGACGGTACCATTATCATGAAAAAGATGAGATTAAGAACAGATGGACGAAGTATGTTCAGGAATTGTTTGAAGACGATCGAGGCAAAAAACCAGAAATTAAGAAAAACATTGAAGGTCCAAGTATTTTAAAAATCTGAAGTTCGTAATGCAATAAATAAGATGAAGAAAGGAAAGGCAGCAGGTCCTGATGAATTAGTAATAGAACAAATTATTGCCCTTGAAGATTATGGAATTGAAAAACTTACTGATTTAATCAATGACATTTATGAGACTGCAATAATACCAGAAGAGATGAAAAAAATCAGTATTTATCACTCTTCCTAAGAAAGCTGGAGCGATAGAATGTGAATTACATAGGACCAGAAGTTTAATAAGTCATATCACCAAGATACTTCTAAGAATTTTGATCACAAGAACTAAAAATAATATACAAGCTGAAATAGGCAAAGAACAATGTGGTTTTGTGAAAGACAAAGGTACAAGAAACGCAATATTGATGTCAAGGATACTATCAGAATGAGCTATTCAAGTGCAAAAAGATTTGTTTGTTTTATCGACTACACAAAAGCATTTGATAAAGTGAAACACAATAGGTTATTTGAAATATTACAGAAAACTCTACATCTAGATTCGAAAGACCTCTTTAATCAGAAATCTGGACTGGAAACAAACTGCTGCTGTAAGAATAGGTGGAGGAGTGAGTCAGTTTATGAAAATCAAGAGAGGAGTTAGACAAGGGTGTGTTTTCTCCCCTGATTTATCTAATGTGTACAGTGAAACAATATTACAAAAAATAAAAGACATCTTGGGAATCAAAGTTGACGGTGAAAACATCAATAATTTCAGATATGCTGATGACACTGTGTTAATTGCAAGTATGGAGGAAGAACTACAAAATTTAATTGATATAATTGTTGAAGAAAGTGCAAAAATGGGTCTATCTATCAATTGCAAAAAGACAGAATGTATGGTGATATCCAAAAAGAAGGAGAATCCTATCTGCAGGGTGAGAATAAATGGGGAAGACATAAAACAAGTAAAGAACTTTTGCTACTTAGGAAGCTGGATGACATCAGATGGCAGGTGCAACTTGGACATCAAGAGAAGAATAGGGATGGCAAAAAACACCTTTATGAGAATGAAGAGTATACTGACCAATACTAAACTAGGCATGATAACCTGCCTCAGAGTACTGAAATGTTATGTTTATCCAGTTATGTTATATGGCTCAGGATATTGGACAGTATCTAGTAACATGAGGAAACGAATTGCAGCAGCAGAGATGTGGTTTTTGAGGAGGATGCAAAGAATATCATGGATGAAATGAATATCTAGCAAGGATGTCATGAACAGAGCAAACACAAAAAGAGAAATAATGTATGAGATCATGAAAAGGCAACGTAACTTCATTGGACATGTGATTAGGAAAGAGGAGTTAGAATGCACAGTAATTATGGGAAAGATTGAAAGGAAGAAAGCAAGAGGAAGACAAAGACAAGTGATGATGGAGACAGCAGCCAGAGAATTGGAACTGAATACCAATGAATTGATCCACTTGACCCGAAACAGGAGTGTGTGGGCCATAGCAGTCAAAGCTCAAACTGGACATGGCACCTGATGATGATGATGATATTTACAGTTCTCTGGGGTTGAATGCCCTGATGATATTTTTTCTTTTATATGCAGAATTGGTAGGCCTGGGTTTTTCTTTTTCAGTGGGAGGTTGGGGTGGATACTAATTCTACATAATTCTCTTTTGGGTGCTTTTTTCTTATTGTTATGAATTACATATTGGATTTGTTTGTTTTGCACTGTATAAATCTCCATTTTGTTGTTGGGTCTTCTTTTGTAGTTTCACTGTAGGAATGCATAAAAAAATAATTAAAAAAGTAAAATTATTATCAAAGAATGTATACCATATAGACCTTGAGATTCATTTGCTTGCTGGCACACATAGGTAGGGAAAAAGGAAATACAATATAAACCACACATAACAATGGCAGAGTCCCATTTCCTGCAGTTAACCACATTTTCTGCATGTGCTGCAAATGTCAGTTGTGCAATTTAGGTCGGAACATAGAAACACAGAAACATAGAAAATAGGTGCAGGAGTAGGCCATTCGGCCCTTCGAGCCTGCACCGCCATTTATTATGATCATGGCTGATCATCCAACTCAGAACCCTGCACCAGCCTTCCCTCCATACCCTCTGATCCCCCTAGATCACAGGGCCATATCTAACTCCCTCTTAAATATAGCCAATGAACTGGCCTCAACTGTTTCCTGTGGCAGAAAATTCCACAGATTCACCACTCTCTGTGTGAAGAAGTTTTTCCTAATCTCAGTCCTAAAAGGCTTCGCCTTTATCCTCAAACCGTGACCCTTTGTTCTGGACTTCCCCAACATCGGGAACAATCTTCCTGCATCTAGCCTGTCCAATCCCTTTAGGATTTTATATTCAATCAGATCCCCCCTCAATCTTCTAAATTCCAACGAGTACAAGCCTAGTTCATCCAGTCTTCCTTCATATGAAAGTCCTGCCATCCCAGGAATCAATCTGGTGAACCTTCTTTGTACTCCCTCTATGGCAAGGATGTCTTTCCTCAGATCAGGGGACCAAAACTGCACACAATACTCCAGGTGTGCTCACCAAGGCCTTGTACAACTGCAGTAGTACCTCCCTGCTCCTGTACTCGAATCCTCTTGCTATAAATGCCAGCATACCATTTGCCTTTTTCACCACCTGCTGTACCTGCATGCCCACTTTCAGTGACTGGTGTATAATGACACCCAGGTCTCGTTGCACCTCCCCTTTTCCTAATCGGCCACCATTCAGATAATAATCTGTTTTCCTATTTTTGCCACCAAAGTGGATAACTTCACACTTATCCACATTAAATTGCATCTGCCATGAATTGCCACTCACCCAACCTATCCAAGTCACCCTGCATCCTCATAGCATCCTCTTCACAGCTAACACTGCCGCCTAGCTTCGTGTCATCCGCAAACTTGGAGATGCTGCATTTAATTCCCTCATCCAAGTCATTAATATATATTGTAAATAATTGGGGTTCCAGTACTGAGCCTTGCGGTACCCCACTAGTCACTGCCTGCCATTCTGAAAAGGTCCCGTTTATTCCCACTCTTTGCTTCCTGTCTGCTAACCAATTCTCTATCCACATCAATACCTTACCCCCAATACCATGTGCTTTAAGTTTGCACACTAATCTCCTGTGTGGGACCTTGTCAAAAGCCTTTTGAAAATCCAAATATACCACATCCACTGGTTCTCCCCTATCCACTCAACTAGTTACATCCTCAAAAAATTCTATGAGATTCGTCAGACATGATTTTCCTTTCACAAATCCATGCTGACTTTGTCCGATGATTTCAGCGCTTTCCAAATCTGCTGTTATCACATCTTTGATAACTGACTCTAGCAGTTTCCCCACCACCGACGTCAGGCTAACCGGTCTATAATTCCCCAGTTTCTCTCTCCCATCCTTTTTTAAAAAGTGGGGTTACATTAGCCACCCTTCAATCCTCAGGAACTAGTCCAGAATCTAACGAGCTTTGAAAAATTATCACTAATGCATCCACTATTTCTTGGGCTACTTCCTTAAGCACTCTGGGATGCAGACCATCTGGCCCTGGGGATTTATCTGCCTTTAATCCCTTCAATTTACCTAACACCACTTCCCTACTAACATGTATTTCGCTCAGTTCCTCCATCTCACTGGACCCTCTGTCCCCTACTATTTCTGGAAGATTATTTATGTCCTCCTTGGTGAAGACAGAACCAAAGTAATTATTCAATTGGTCTGCCATGTCCTTGCTCCCCATAATCAATTCACCTGTTTCTGTCTGTAGGGGACCTACATTCGTCTTTACCAGTCTTTTCCTTTTTACATATCTATGTACAGATACTAGTTACATACTAGTACAGATACTAGTACAGATACATATCTATGGAACAGATACTAGTTCTTAGGGAATTCCATTAATTTGCTTTTCTTACTCTTTCTCTTTCCAGGTTTTTTTCTCAGACAATATCATAAGCTTCTCCACATCTTATACTCTGCCGTTCCTCAAACCAAGATAATATAGTCCACAAAAGGTTTCAATCTGCCCATTGTTGTACATTAGGCTGTCCACAATTGATGTCTCACTGCTTACAAGTCTGAATATACAGTGGAAAGGATGGGTTAGTGAGGTCAGGGGTGGCTGGCAGCTCTGTCTTGGTACCGTATGCCAGAATGCACAGTATGCTAAAATAAAGGCCAGAAGAGTAAATCTACACAAAGAGAATAAAACATAAGTGGGAAAAGTTTATATTGTGTGGTTACTTTATTGACAGTTGTGCGGTTTCTTTATTAAAACTTCTCAGTGAAAAGTTCAAAGTTCATAGAAATCTTTTGATCAAAGTACTTATACAGATTGACACCAGATCACAAGATCACAAGACAAAGGAGCAGAAGTAGGCCATTCGGCCCATCGAGTCTGCTCCGCAGCTCCCCCATGAGCTAAACTATTCACCCATCTAGTTCCAATTTCCGGCTTTTCCCCCATATCCCTTGATACCCTGACTAATAAGGTACCGCTCTGAGATTTGTTTTCTTGCAGGCATACTCAGTAAATCCAAAAATCATAATAAAATCAATGAAAGACCTGGATCATGTTTTCTTCTCACTGCTACCATCAAGAAAATCATTCCAGTTCATTCCAGTCAAAAACATTTCATGAAATGTGCAGTAAGAATGACAAGAGAAATGTTGGAAAGAACCACACTGCACATTGCAATTGTCTTTGTGTAATCTTTATTGTACATTATTTTCATGCAAACATCTAAAAGCAGGCACAGAGGACTGGATTATCAAATGGCACAGAAATAGGCTCTTCAGTCCTTAAACACAAACTTATATGTATCCTATGTTATTGTCTCCTTGTAGACAGTAGACAAGTCACACTGGCCATTTGAATTTCTCACCTGCTCATCTCTGAGATGTGCGAAGAAACAGAAGTATCCAGTAGAAACCTACACAGTCAAAGGGGAACTTCAGACAACACCAGACGTCAGGATTAAGTCCAGGTAAGTGGAGCTGTATTACACGCAGGGCTACTAGCTGAGCCATTATGTTTGACTTGCTGCCCAGAATCATCTTTGTGCTTGTATTGTTCCTGTACAGATACTCCCTGGCACATGCAGAACACTTATCTGCAATTCCTTCTCCTGAAGGTTTACATTATGCACTTATCATAGTCTACAAGTCATTGTAAGAGTTTTTAAATATATTTGATAATAATGTGCACAGACACTAATAAATGAAGAAAAAATAACATAATTTATAAACAAAATAACTGAAGCAGTAAAACTGAAAAAATTGGTAAGCCTTGGAAAACTGAAATAAAAACTGAAATTGTTGGCCAAGCAGAACTTGTGAATAATGTACCCGTCTATGATTACACTCTCCACAAATACTGCTTTTGTGGAGCTTGTGCCGAGCTGTTTACATTAATCCTTCATTCTTACAGTCACAAAGCACTACAGCTCAGGCAGATGACCTTTGCCGATCCTGTCTCTGACAAACTGTTATTCTGTTTAGACTCATTGTCCTACAGACCTCCATACCCTGCTATCCACATATCAGCCCAAATTTCTCATCAATGTTGCAATCAAATCTGAGACACCACTTCCGCTGACAGCTAATTTTACACTCGCACTCCACTCTGTGAAGAAGTTCCCCTTAAGCATTTCATCTTTCACTCCTAATTGATGACAGCCAACCGCAGTAGAAAAAGACTGCTTGCATTTACCCTTCCTATACCTCCTCATAATTTTCTATGCCTCTATTAAATCTTCCTTCATTCTCCCATGCTCCAGGGAATGAAGTCATAACTTATTCAACCTTTTTCTAGAACTGAGGTACTCAAATCCTTGCAACATTCTTGTAAATTTTCTCTGTACTCTTTCAAATTTATTAATACTCTCCTGTGGGTAGATGACCAGAACTGCACCGGATAATCTAACTTCAGCTTATTGATATTGACCTTACACAACTTCAACATAAAATTCCCACTCTGACGCTTTGATTTATACAGGCCAATGTCCCAAAAGCTCTCTTTACATCCGGGCTACTTGGGAGAAGCTAATGTTGTTTCTTTATTCAAGAATGGAAGCAGAGATAATTCTGGAAACTATAGACCAGTGAGTCTCACATGAGTAGTAGGGAACTTCTATTCTTAGAAGTTCTTATGATACCATGAAGAAAGTCTTTGACTACAACTACCTCGGGTCAAGAATGATGAGTTCGGAGAAGGACATAAAGATACGGAAGGTGTTGGCGTGGAGGGCTATGAACGACATGAAGGAAATCTGGAAGTCGAACCTGACCAGAGGGCTTAAAAAGATTTTCATAGCAGTGATAGAGTCCATTCTCATGTACGGATGCGAGACGTGGACACTCATCAAGACTATACGAAAGTCTCTAGATGGTTGCTATACATGAATGCTCCGGATGGCTCTTGATGTGAGTTGGCAACAGCACATGACGAACGTTGAGCTCTATAACAACATACCGATGCTCTCCACTAAAATCAAGGCGAGAAGACTGCAACCAGCGGGGCACTGTCTATGCCACCCCGAGCTACCTGCCAGCCTAGTCATCATATGGGAGCCCAAGCACGGGAGGATGAACCCTGGGCGCCCTCCCAAGACTATAGTCAACCCGCTCCTAGAAGACAGTGGTGCAGCTAATGTAGATGAACGGAACACACTGATGAGGGAGAGAGAGAAGTGGAGAGTCCGTCATCGTGCCCGACGCTGGCCCCCTAGGCCTGAATTGATAGTAGTAGTAGTAGTAGTCTATTCTTAGGGATAGAATTTATGAGCATTTGGAAAACCATGTCTATTTAAGGAAAGCCAGCATGGGATTGCCTGCAGGGGCAAATCATGCCTTACTAACCTGTCTGAGTTTTTTGATGAGATGACAAGGGCGACTGATGAAAGTACATGGATTTTAGTCAGATGTTTGACCAGGTCCCTCATGAGAGGCTTATCCAGAAGATTAAGATGCTAGGGATCAAAGGTGAACTAGTGATTTGGATTCGGAACTGGCTTGCCCATTTAAGACAGAGGGTAGTGGTTGAAGGTACTTATTCTAGCTATGATTAGTGGTGTTCTGCAGGCTCTACTGGGACCTCTGCTGTTTGTGATGTACTGGATATGAATGGCCTGGATGAAAATGTAGATGGGTGTGTTAGTAAGTTTTCAGACGATATAAAGATCAGTGGTGTTTTGGATAGCATTGATGTTTAGCAAAGAATACAGTAGGGTATAGATCAGTTATAGATATGGATGGAGAGATGGCAGATGGAGTTTAACATGGCCAAAGTGAGGTGCTGCACCTTGATACGTTAAATGTTAAGAGACAGTACACTAGGGCAAAACCCTTAGCAGTGTTGTTGGGGTCCAAGTCATAGTTCCCTAAAAGTGGCTACACAGGTCAATAAGGTGGCATGCATGTTCAAAAGGGGATGCATGTATGCATGGGAAACTCAAGAAGGACCTTGAGAGGGAGGCCAGGGAAACCTTGAATAGGACCTTGATAGTCCGTGAGCCAGAACCCCAAATTTGGGCCACCGGTAATATCTGGGGAGAATAATTCTTATAGTGATTTTTGGCAAGGTATACACCTCTAGTGCTAGAAAATATGTGACAGCATTGCAGTGGTGGTAGCTTTCTGTGAGGGGGACTGGGAGTTGCACCTCCATGCTATAAGAACCATGATCCCATGGTGCTTTGCCTAAGATAAGATGAATTATGCCAGGTACCTGTCCCCTTACTTTGCTCAGATGATGAACCTCCCAGAGAAGAATCCTTCTGTGTGTGAGGCCTTCAAGACAGGCCAATTCTCACTGCAGCTGTCAGGTAACAACCCCTTTGTGCAGACCAGGCTATTGAAGCCATAGTGAACAAAGGCACACAGACTCCTGGAGGCACATCATGATTCAGCCTGAATGCTGGAGCTATAGAAACATAGAAAATAGGTGCAGGAGTAGGCCATTCGGCCCTTCGAGCCTGCACCACCATTCAGTATGATCATGGCTGATTATCCAACTCAGAACCCTGTACCTGCCTTCTCTCCATACCCCCTGATCCCTTTAGCCACGAGGGCCATATCTAACTCCCTCTTAAATATAGCCCATGAACTGACCTCAACTGTTTCCTGTGGCAGAGAATTCCACAGATTCACCACTCTCTGTGTGAAGAGGTTTTTCCTAATCTCGGTCCTAAAGGGCTTCCCCTTTATCCTCAAACTGTGACCACTCGTTTTGGACTTCCCCAACATCGAGAACAATCTTCCTGCATCTAGCCTGTCCAATCCCTTTAGGATTTTATACGTTTCAATAAGATTCCCCCCTCAATCTTCTCAATTCCAACGAGTATAAGCTTAGTCGATCTAGTCTTTCATCATATGAAAGTCCTGCCATCCCAGGAATCAATCTGATGAACCCTCTATGGCAAGAATGTCTTTCCTCAGATTAGGGGACCAAAACTGCACACAATACTCCAGGTGTGGTCTCACCAAGGCCTTGTACAACTGCAGTAGTACCTCCCTGCTCCTGTACTCGAATCCTCTTGCTATGACTGCCAGCATACCATTCGCCTTTTTCATCGCCTGCTGTACCTGCATGACCACTTTCAATGACTGGTGTATAATGACACCCTGGTCTCGTTGCACCTCCCCTTTTCCTAATCGGCCACCATTCAGATAATAATCTGTTTTCCTGTTTTTGCCACCAAAGTGGATAACCTCACATTTATCCACATTAAGTTGCATCTGCCATGAATTTGCCCACTCACCTAATCTACCCAAATCACCCTGCATCCTCTTAGCATCCTCCTCACAGCTAACACTGCTGCCCAGCTTCGTGTCATCCGCAAACTTGGAGATGTTGCATTGAACTCCCTCACCTAAGTCATTAATATATACTGAAACAACTGGGTCCCAGCACTGAGCCTTGTGGTACCCCACTAGTTACTGCCTGCCATTCTGAAAAGGTCCCGTTTATTCCCACTCTTTGCTTCCTGTCTGCCAACCAATTCTCTATCCACATCAATACCAAACATTAGTGTTTGCACACTAATCTCCAGTGTAGGACCTTGTCAAAAGTCTTTTGAAAATCCAAATATACCACACTCACTGGTTCTCCCCATCCACTCTACCAGTTACATCCTCAAAAAATTCTATGCGATTCGTCAGACATGACTTTCCTTTCACAAGTCCATGATGACTTTGTCCGATGATTTCACTGCTTTCCAAATGTGCTGTTATCACATCTTTGGTAACTGACTCTAGCATTTTCCCCACACCGATGTCAGGTTAACCAGTCTATAATTCCCCAGTTTCTCTCTCCCTCCTTTTTTAAAAAGTGGGGTTACATTAGCCACCCTCCAATTCTCAGGAACTAGTCCAGAATCTAAAGAGTTTTGAAAAATTATCACTAATGCATCCACTAATTCTTGGGCTACTTCCTTAACCACTCTGGGATGCAGACCATCTGGCTCTGGGGATTTATCTGCCTTTAATCCCTTCAATTTACCTAACACCACTTCCCTACTAACATGTATTTCGCTCAGATCCTCCATCTCACTAGACCCTCTGTCCCCTACTATTTCTGGAAGATTATTTATGTCCTCCTTAGTGAAGACAGAACCAAAGTAGTTATTCAATTGGTCTGCCATGTCCTTGTTCCCCATAATCAATTCACCTGTTTCTGTCTGTAAGGGACCTACATTTGTCTTAACCAATCTTTTTCTTTTCACATATATCAAGCGTTACTATGTGAGCATTGCAGTGCATTCGTAGGACAGTTAATGGAGATGGTGCAAGGCAACAAATCTGAGTTTTGTCATGCGGAGCTACATCGGCCAAGAATCCAGAAGGATGAGGAAGCAGTTTCAGCAGTGATCAACCCATTTGCAGAGAAGCGAGACCTCATTAGCATCTCCACGGCAACGGCAGCCCCCAAGGACATTGTCTCCAACCTGATGAAGGCATATGAGATTGGTGAGCAATGCTATGCAACCTTCAAGGATGAGAGACTAGAGGAAGACCCACCAGCAAAGAAGTTCCATGACCTAATGAAAACCAACAAGCTGAAAACATTCAGTGATATGTGTAAGAAGAGAGAAGTGAAATGAAAGGAGAGGGCGATCATCTTGAAAGCAGACAGGTCTTTGTTTGGACGCATCATAGTGATGGCACAAGGGTGCAGTCTATGTATGGAGGTTATCATTTCTCATCCCCTTGGACCAGTGCCCTGGGCCCTGTCCACACCAGAAGCATTACTGAGAAAGACAAATGAAGCTACTTTAGCCACAACCTTGCAGAAAAATGTAGCAGTAGAAGAGCAACTCCCAGGGAACTCTGCTACAGTGGGTTGATGGAATGAACTTGGTCCAAAGAGTGAAAGGTGATCAAGTTACTTTCAGATATGTTCCCACAACAATTCTGGGTATGGCTCTGAGGGAAGGCAGTCAGAGTAGCAGAATAGATGCTGTGTTCGACACATACAAGGAGAACTCTATCAAGAATAGTGGAAGATCTTTACGGGGTGATGAGACTGGTCGTGAGTTACGAGGTATCACAGGCACACAGATGGTGAGGCAGTGGAGGAGCTTCCTGACCAAAGTCAGTAACAAAAATAGTCTCATTAGCTTCATAGTCCATGAATGGAGGAAGGCAGAGTACAGAGCAAAGCTACAGGAGAAGATTCTGTATGCAACTGTGAATAACAAATGTTACAGAATCACATCTCAAGACAGTGAGGAGGTGTCAGCTCTTTAGTATCAACAAGAAGAAGCAGATGGCCGCCTACTTCTCCATGCTGCCCATGCCACAAGAGAGGGATACCAATCTGTAGTGATCTGCTCAGAAGACACAGATGTCTTTAGCATTTTGTGACAAGATTGAGGCCCCATTGTTCCAGAGGTGTGGCACTAGAACCCATACAAGGCTTGTAGACATCAGGAAGGTTGCTGCCACTGTTGGCATAGAGGTTTGTAGGGCTCTCATCCGGTTGCACACATATACAGGATATGACACTGTAAGCGCTTTTGCAGGCAAAGGAAGACAAGTGCCCTAAAACTTCTGACCAGCAACAGGGAAACTCAGGGCACATTCTTCGAGTTGGGTCAAGAATGGGACCTCTCCCCAGAACTGATGGACAAACTAGAAGCATTTACATGTCTCCTGTATGCCCCAAAAGTATCAACCACCAAGGTCAACGAGCTCAGGTATCACCTTTACTGTGCCAAAAAAGGTGAAATCGAAAGTCGTCAACTCCCGCCATTATGGACTGCTTAACAAAACATGCACAGCGAGCCAACTACCAGACTGGTATATGGAGAAATGTTTGAAAAAGGACCCACAAGTGTCTAGCCCTGTTGGCAGAGGATGGAAGATGAAGAGAGAAGAGGCAGCTGATCAGATGGTAGTGCACTGGATGGAAGGCCAGCCAGCACCCGATGCTGTCCTGGATCTACTGGCCTGTAACTGTCCAAAAAAAAATTCACTCCCAAGATGTATGTGTGTTGCAAATGGCCTCAGGTGTACTGACATGTGTAGACTGGCAGACTGTGAGAACCAGGCATCCACCTCTGAGAGTGTGGAAAGTTCACATGAAAATGTGGAAGAAGTGGAAGACTTGGAAAATTATTATGATTATTAATAGGTTATGGAAGTATGGACAACAAAGTATGGAGAGCAGCCTTTGATTAAATACATTCATTTTGCAACGAAATAGGTTATGGCCGTGTGAAACCCCACATTTGAATTATTGTACTGTAATTCTATATGTTATGACAAAAGCTTAAGATTGTTTTGATTTGATACAACAATATGGAAAATATCATGACATTGATAAAACTCCAGAAATCTCTCCCAGGAGGAGATGATGGCGGCATGACGCAGCGTGCGCAGCTCTCCAGTGAAATGATATCATATTTGTAAGTAGGATGCTGTGCACAATTCTGATTTGATGGAGACATACGTGAGAAGGAACAGAGGAACATCTGGAGAAATTTCTGAAATGCCCGGTTCACTGCCGCTGCTACTGTGCGATCGAGAATCTCCAGAGGGAAGGCCCCAAAATCCCCAGCTTTGCCTGCTGCTGGCGACCGAGGCTGAGGTCGAAGCGTTTGGCAGAGATGGTGATCGGTACTCAGTGTCAGAGGGCTGATTGGAGCTCGAAGTCTTCGGATGACTCAGAGTGTGGTCAGGCATGGCAGGGAGAGTTTTCTTCCTTCTCCCTTCTACGTGAGATGTGGGACTTTCGAGAGGCTTTGAACTTTTTTACTGTGCCATGGCCTGTTCTTCATCAAGTTATGGTATTGTTGCACTGTTGTAACTATGTGTTATAATTATGTGGTTTTTGTTAGTTTTTCAGTCTTGGTCTGTCCTGTGTTTCTGTGATATCACACCGGAAGAATATTGTATCATTTCTTAATGCATGCATTACTAAATGACAATAAAAGAGTGTGTCCTCATAATCTAATCTAAATGAGGTTTTTTACCTTTTGGGGGGTGGGGTAACATTTTCTGCGGCACTGATGTTAATATGGAATATATACAAAAAGTAATTACTTATTTGAATTCCTGAAAAAATTCTCTACAAATCCATGTGATTATATGTATCCTAGGGTTTTTATTGACTTTTCCAAAATAAACAACAGACAAATATTTTTCTAAAAATAAAATGATTCACTCTACTGAAATTGGGCACTGTACTGCGAGTGCCACCCAAGGGCATAGTTATCAATGTAGAATTTTATAACAACATTTGATGAAAAGTGCTTGAACTCTGCTATCATTGTGACAAATTTCTATGTTGAAGGATCACTGATGACAAGATACCACTAGGTTGTATATATATGCTGTACTTTATATTGGCCACTTTTCAGAAATGCTTATTTTAGGATAGTGTTATAAAATGCATGCTACCGCACATAGAGCTACCACTGGTGCAATGCTATCACATATTTTCTAACTCTAGAGATGTACAGTATACCTTGCCAAAAATCACTATGAACATTATTCCCCTCAGATGGTACCGACCAACCCTACTGGCTCACGGACCATGAGAGAGAGGCCTGGGAGTTCTTGAGACAGGGAGAACATTGAAAAGACTTCTGAAACATTGAAAATACCTTGGAAAATTTGAAAAGTCCTCAGAAATCTTTAAGAGTCTGGAAACCTTGAAAAGTCCTCGGATACCTTGAAAAGACCTTGGAAATCTTGAAGTCCTGGGAAACCACGAGGGCCGTGGGAGGAGAGCATTGATGAACTCGAAAATTTTGGGACCATTCACAACCTTGGGAATCTTAAGAACCTTGAGAACCTCAAATGCTTAGACCAAAATGCTTAAGACCCAGAAAAAGCCCTGAGACCCAGGAAAAGTCTTGAGACCTGGATACTTAAGTCCTTGAAAAAATGAAACATGAAACCTAGAGAAAGATCCTGAAAAGATTTTGATCACAGTGTTTCACTCTTCACTCTAGGAGCAGAATTAGGAATGGCATTCAGCCCATCGAGTCTGCTTCACCATTCCATCATGGCTGATTTATTATCACTCTCCTGTCTTCTCCCCATAACCTTTGATGCTCTTACTAATCAAGAAACTATGAAACTGTTTTTAATATACTCGGCCTCCACAGTCATCCATGGTAATGAATTCCACAGATTCACCAGTATTTGGCTAAAGAATTCCTCCTCATCTCTGTTCTAAAGGGTTGTCCTTCTATTCTGAGGCTGTGCCCTTTGGTCTGAGACTTTTCCACCATAGGAAACATACCTTCTATGTCCGCTCCATCTAGATCTTTCAACAGCACTGGACAACAAAGGTTTTTCTTCCTAAATACCTATAGGCGTATCTTATGAATTTTAGGCTACCGATCATGAAAATCACCATGAAATTTCCCTATCACACACCATTTTGTAATAAACTTATGTTTATTATTTCAATTCATAATTCAAGTCAATTAAAATGTTGCATACAATGTAAGCTGGAAAGTTATCTATCTTGTCCAGGCATGCTTGGCCATGCTTAAGTGGCCCGGCTCCTGCATGGCAGGACAGATTTTAGTAATAATTTTTGGGTTCAGGACTGTAAGGATGGAATTTGCTATCACCAGGCACAAAAATTTCTATGAAAGATTTTGATATTTGAGACAGATGCTTCCCAGAATAACTGATACCAAGATTAAGGAAAGCATTTTTGTTGGTCCACAAATCAAACAGGTCATCAATGACAGGCAATTTGAAGAATTTCTAGTGGGACCGGAAAAAATTACTTGGAAGGCATTCAAGGAAGTTATTGAAATTTTTCTTGGCAGCTACAGAGCACCAAACCACATCCAGCTGGTTGAAAGCATGCTTCAAGCATATAAAACCATGAAATGCAACATGTCACTAAAGGTTCATTTTCTGCATTCCCATTAAGACTCCTTCCCTGCAAATCTTGGTGCTGTTAGTGACGAGCATGGTGAAAGGTTTCACCAGGACATTGCAGTCATGGGGGTAAGATACCAGGGCAACTGGAATCCATCAATGCTAGCGAATTATTGTTGGACACCTAAGTGAGAAGCTTCAGACACTGAGTACAAAATGAAAATCATTAACAAAATATTTTTAACTTAGTTATGGAATTAAACACATTATATTCAGTAAAAGTTAATTTGTTGTTTCTCCAAATTCCTACGTGATACAAGTAGTCTGAAATTATATTTGTGTTCATCTTCAAGCAGTCTATCATAAACAAAAAAAATTCTGAGGAAGCAACACTTTTGAAAAAATTTGTTGTTCAGTGTAGTCAATGGGTTTCAATGAGATTCCTCTTTCATCCTTCTAACGTCCAGCAAGTGCAGTCCTAGAGCCATCAAACACTTCTCATTTGTTGATCCTTTCATTTTGGGATCTTTCTCATCTGTCTCCTCTGGATTCTCTCCAATGCCAGCATATCCTTTCTTAGATAAGTGACATAAATCTGCTCCCAATACTCCGTGCAGTTTGACCAATGCCTTATAAAGTCATCCTTGCTTTTATATTCTAGTCTTCTTCAAATAAATGTTAACATTGCATTTGTCTTCCTTACCATCAACTCAACCTGCAAAGTAACATTTAGAGAATCGTGTACAAGTGCTTCCTAAATTGCACCTCTGATTTCTGAGTTTGCTCCCTGATTAGAAAATGGTTGACACCTTTATCCCTTATACCAAAGTGCATGACCATATATTTCCCAACACTGTATTCCATCTGCAATCTCTTTGCCCATTCTCCTAATCTGGCTAAGTCCTTCAGTAACCTCCCTGCTTCCTCAACACTATCTGCCCCTACACCAATCTTTTATTGTCTGTATACTTGGACAAAATGCCTCCAGTTCTGTCATGTGACACACAACATGAAATAGAGTGGACCAAACACTGACCAGTGCAGAAACTCATGAGTCACTGGCAGCCAATCAAAACAGGCTCTCTTTATTCCCAGTCTTTATATCCTCCTGACAGTCAGTTGATCTATGCTAGTATCTTTTCTGCAATACCATAGGCTCTTATCTTGTCTAGCAGCCTCATGTGTGATACTTTTGAAAGGCATTCTGTAAATCCAAGTGAACAACATCCATTGACTCTCCTTTGATAACTACTCTGTTATTTCCTCAAAGAGCTCCAACAGATTTGTCAGACAATCTTAAAGAAATCATGCTAACTTTGGCCTATTTTACCATGTCCCTTCAAGTACTGCAAAGCCTCATCTATAGTAATGGTCTCCAACAACTGAAACCACTGAAATCATGCTAATTGGCCTTTCATTTCCCATCTTTTTCCTCCTTCCCTTCTTAAAAAGTGGGGTGACATTTGCAATTTTCCAGTCCTTCAGACAACTTCAAAATCTAGAGATGCTTGAAATATCACTACGAAAGCCTCCACAATCTCGTTATCACCTCTCTTCCAGATGACTTATGTACCATTAGACCTTTCAGCTTCCCAAGCAACTTCACTCACTCCACTTCTGCCAACAGGCACTCTTCAATTTTTGGTATACTGTTGGTATATTTCATAGTGAAGACTGACGAAAACTCTTATTGAAATTGTCTTGCATTTCTTTTTCTCCTAGTGTCATTTTCCAGCAGTCTGATATTCACTCTCAACTCTCTTCTACTCTTCATATATCTGAAGAAAATATTTCTGGTATCTTATTATTGCCTAGCTTATCTTCATATTTCATCTTTTCTCTCCTTATTGCTTTTTTTAGGTTGTCTCGATTCCCACTAACTTATGCTATATTATATGCCTACTATTTCACTTTTATGCCGCCTTTGACTTCCCTTGTCTGCTGTGGTTGCCTCATCCTCCCTTTAGAATACTTTTATTTGGGATGAATATATCCTGTGCCTTCTGAGTTGTTCCAATAAACTGTAGCCATTGCTGTTCTGCCATCACCCCGTTAGTGTCCTCTTCCAATCAACTTTGGCTAGCTCCTCTCTCATGCCTCTGTAGTTACCTTCATTCTACTAAAATACTGACACAGTTGATTTTAGCTTTTCCTTCTGAAATGGCAGGGTAAATTCGAGCTTATGATGATCACTGACTCCTAAGGGTTCCCTAATCAATCTGATTTATTGCACAACACAAAATCCAATATTGCCTTTTCTCTAGTGGGCTCAACTCAAGCTGCTCTAAAAAGCCAAAAGACTGTAAGAATACAATATAGGAGCAGAATTAGGCCATTTAGCCCATTGAGTCTATTTCACCATTCCATCATGGCTGATTCCGGATCCCACTCATCCCCATACACCTACCTTCTTGCCATATCCTTTGATGCCCTGACCAATCAGGAAACTATCATCTTCCACCTTAAACATACCCACTGACTTAGCCTCCACCACAGTCTGTGGCAGAACATTCCATAAATTCACTACCCTCTGGCTAATAAAATACCTCCTTACCTCTGCTCTAAAAGATTGTATGCCAATTTTGAGGCTATGCCCTCTAATTCTGGGTACCCCCACCATAGGAAACATCCTCTTAACATCTGCCGTATCTAGTCCTTTCAACATTTGATAGGTTTCAATGAGATGCCCCTGCATTCTTCTTAATTCCAGTGAGTACAGGCCTAAAGCTGCCATATGCTCCTCATATGTTAACCCCATCATCCCGGAATCATCTTCATGAACCTCCTTGGACTGTCTCCAATGACAGCTCATCCCTTGAGATCTCATAGACATTCTTCAAATTCCTTCTCTTGGGATCAAGCACCTGATTTTGCTAATCCACCCGCATAGTGAAATCCCCATGACTATTACATTTCCCTTTTTACATTCCTTTTCTACCTCTGGTTTTAATTTGTAGCCCACACCCAGGCTGCTGCTTGAAGGCCTCTTTGAAGGATGTTAAGCTCCAAACTGTGATCTCCTTTCAACCTTGACTCAGTGATGCTCACAACGTCATACCTGCCAGTTACTATCTGTGCTACAAGATCATCTACCTTACTCTATTTACTATGTGCATTGAAATATAACATCTTCATTCATTTTCAGGAGATGAGATGTGAGCTGATAGAGTTGTATGAGATGATGAGAGGCATTGATCGTGTGGATAGTCAGAGGCTTTTTCCCAGGGCTGAAATGGCAAGCATGAGAGGGCATAGTTTTAAGGTGCTTGGAGGTAGGCACAGAGGAGATGTCAGGGGTAAGTTTTTTATGCAGAGTGTTGAGTGCGTGGAATAGGCTGCCAGCAATGGTGGTGGAGGCGGATACGATAGGGTTTTTTAAGAGACTCCTGGACAGGTACATGGAGCTCAGAAAAATAGAGGGCTATGGATAACGCCAGGTAATCTCTAAGGTAAGGACATGTTCGGCACAGCATTGTGGGCCGAAGGGTCCGTACTGTGCTGTAGGTTTTCTATGTTTCTATATATTCATCGCCCTTTTCTCCATGTTTGCCCTCAATTTTGCCCCCAAGTTACCAGAAACTAAATTCTTATTCCTTTCTAAACTTTTTGTCTTTTCATTTATTCTGGAGACTTTTGGAAACTTAGCTGCACTCTTCTTCCCTCACTTTTCCAAAGGGGTATGTTGACCTATCCCACTGACTGCAATGTTGCCTATAAACTGCCAATACTTCCTTACAGTCTCACTACATGTTGCACCTACTGAAATACCCACTGCCCCATCCTAGTTCCCACCCCGCTGTCAAATTAATTTGAGGGAGAGGGAGGAGGAGAGAGGGCGAGGGGGCTGAAGGAGAGAGGGCACAAGAGAGGGAGCGAGGGGGGCAAGGGGGGCAAGAGGATCTTGGGGGAGAGTGGGGATGGGGAGAGGGGGAGGGGGTGGGGGGGAGGAGGGAGTAGGAGGGAGGAGGGGGTAGTAGGGGAGGAGGAGGGAGGGAGATTATTTTTTTTGCGGCTGTCCCCAGGAGGTGCTTGCAATGGAAGCGTAATTGTGGGTGTCCCAGCGAGCTGTAACACAGGTGAAAGAGGAACCAGAGGCCAGGAAATACGTATGACGTAGCACCCACATCCTTAAAAGGTTGCCCTCAAACAACCTTCAAGTACCCCAATAATGAACACAGTACATTCAATACAGGGTGTAAGCAGTCACCAGGTGCACTTACAACTTACAACCTCGAAAAGGCATCTGCTGGCTTATTGTCCCTTCCACAGATGTGGCAAAGATTCAGATCATACCCCTGCAGGAATAAACTCCACTGCATTAAACACTGGTGAGAGATCCTCATGCTGTGGAGAAAGACCAGAGGGTTATGGTCACTGCAGGAGCAAGAGGTTGAAAATATCCATAAATACACAGCCAGTTGGTCTGCACAGGTCTTCAGTACTCGGTCAGGTACTTAGTACGGGCCAGATGATTTCCTTATATTCACTTTCATGAAGGCAACCTGCACGTCATCTTCAGATACTGAGAAACATAGAAACATAGAAAACATAGAAACAAAGAAAACCTACAGCACAATTCAAGCCCTTTAACCCACATTGCTGCGCCGGACATGTCCGTACTTTAGAAATTATCTAGCGTTACCTACCCATAGCCCTCTATTTTTCTGAGCTTCATGTACCTATCCAGGTGTCTCGTAAAAGACCCTATTGTATCCGCCTCCACCGCCGTTGCCTGCAGCCCATTCCACGCACTCACCACTCTCTATATAAAAAACTTAGCCCTCACAACTCCTCTGTAGCTACTTCCAAGCACCTTAAAACTGTGCCCTCTCATGTTAGCCATTTCAGCTCCGGGAAAAAGCCTCTGACTATCCACATATCAATACCTCTCATCATCTTATACACCTATATCAGGTCACCTTTCATCCTCCATTGCTCCAAGGAGAAAAGGCCAAGTTCACTCAACCTATTTTCATAAGGCATGCTCTCCAGTCCAGACAACATCCTTGTAAATCTCCTCTGCACTCTTTCTATACTTTCCATATCCTTCCTGTAGTGAGGTGACCAGAACTGAGCACAGTACTCCAAGTGGGGTCTGACCAGGGCCCTATATAGCTGCAACATCACCTCTCAGCTCCTAAACTCAATGCTTAACCACAGGGTCAACCTGCGTACCAGCCTTGAGCGTCCTATGGATTTGGACCCTAAGACCCCTCTGCTCCTCCACACTGCCAAGAGTCACACCATTAATACCATATTCTTCCATCATATTTTAGATTATGAGGACACTCAGTCCTTGTTTATTGTCATTTAGAAATGCATGCATTAAAAAATGATACAACGTCCCTCCAGAATGATGTCACGAGAAAACATAGGACAAACCAAGACGAAAACTGAAAAAAACATATAATTATAACAGTACAAAGCAATACCATAATTTGATAAAAAGCAGACCATGGGCACGGTAAAAAAAAGTCTCAAAGTCCCGATAATCTCATCATCTCATGCAGGCGGCAGAAGGGAGAATCTCTCCCTGCCATGAACCTCCAAGTACCGCAAACTTGCCGACGCAGCACCATTGGAAGCACCCGACCGCAGCGGACTCTGAGTCCGTCCAAATACTTCGAGCCTCTGACCAGCCCCTTCGACACAGCCTCTCTGAGCACCATCCTCTGCTGAGCGCTTCGACCCCGCCCCGGCTGCCGAGCAACAAGCAAAGCCAAGGATGCAGGGCCTTCCCCTCTGGAGATTCTGGACCACACAGTAGCAGCAGCAGCAAAGCAGGCATTTCAGAGGTTTCACCAGATGTTCCTCCGTGCTGTCACGTCCATCTTCGTCAAATCAGGATTGTGCACGGCACCTTATTTGACGAATAACAGACTTCACCACCGGAGTGGCCGCTGCGAGCTGCGTCGCGTCGCCATCTTCTCCTCCCATTTGACCTACCAAAATGTACCACTTCACACTTATCTGGGCTGAACTCCACCTGTCACTTCTCAGCCCAGTTTTGCATCCTATCAATGTCCTGCTATAACCTCTGACAGCCCTCCACACTATCCACAACACCCCTCAACCTTTGTGTCATCGGCAAATTTCCTAACCCATCCCTCCACTTCCTCATCCAGGTCATTTATAAAAATCACGAAAGGGTCCCAGAACAGATCCCTGAGGCATACCACTGGTCACTGACCTCCATGCAGAATATGACCCATCTACAACCACCCTTTGCCTTCCCTGGGCAAGCCAGTTTGGGATCCACAAAGCAATATCTCCTTACTTTCTCAATAAGCCTTGCATGGGGTACTTTATCAAATGCCTTGCTGAAATCCATATACACTACATCTACTGCTCTACCTTCATCAATGTGTTTAGTCACATCCTCAAGAAATTCAATCAGGCTCGTAAGGCATGACCTGCCTTTGACAAAGCCATGCTTACTATTCCTTATCATATTATGCATCTCAAAATGTTCATAAATCCCGCCTCTCAGACTCTTTTCCATCAACTTACCAAGCACTGAAGTATGGCTATAATTTCCTGGGCTATCTTTACTCTATCTCCCCTTCTTGAATAAGGGAACAACATCTGCAACCCCCCAATCCTCCGGAACCTCCCCTGTCCCCATTGATGATGCAAAGATCATCACCAGAGGTTCAGCAATCTCCTCCCTCACTTCCCACAGAAACCTGGGCTACATCTCATCTGGTCCCAGTGACCTATCCAACTTGATGCTTTCCAAAAGCTCCAGCACATCCTTTTCCTTAATACCTATATGCTCAAGCTTTTCAGTCCGCTGTAAGTCAATCCATGGGGATTGTGAGTGAACAGCCCTTTTGAAGTGCAGCCACAAATTCTCAATTGGATTGAGGTCTCAACTCTGACTTGGCCATTCCAGGACATTAACTTTGTTGTTTTGAAGCCATTCCTGCGTAGCTTTGGCTTTAAGCTTGGGGTCATTGTCTTGCTGGAAAACAAATATTCTCTGAAGTCGCAGTTCTCTTGCAGACTGCATCAGGTATTCCTCCAGGATTTCCCTGTATTTTGCTGCATTCACTTTACCCTCTACATTCACAAGCCTTCCAGGGCTGGCTGCAGTGAAGCATCCCCACAGCATGATGCACCCAGCACCATGCTTCACAAGATGGATGATGTGTGGTGTTTGGCTTATGCCAAATGTAGCATTTAGTCTGATGGCAAAAGAGCTCAATTTTGGTTTCATCAGACAATAGAACCTTCTTCCAGCTGATCTCAAAGACTCCCATATTCCTTGGCAAATTCTAGCTGAGATTTCATGTGCTTTTTTCAATAGGTGGCTTTCTATTTGCCATTTTCCCATAAAGCTGCGACTGGTGAAGCACTCGGGCAAGAGTTGTTGTATGCACAGTCTCGCCCATCTCAGCCACTAAAGCTTGTAACTCCTCCAGAGTTGTCATAGGTCTCCTGGTGACCTCCATAACTAGTCCGCTTCTTGCACGGTCACTCAGTTTTTGACGACGGCAGATTTACAGCTGTGCTATATTCTTTCCGTTTCTTGATGATTGACTTAACTGTATTCCAAGAGATATTTAGTGACTTATAAATTTTCTTGTACCCATCTCGTGACTTGTACTTTTCAATAACATTTTTGCAGAGTTGCTTGGTGTGTTCTTTTGTCTTCTTTTTGCCAGGATACTGACTCATCAGCAATTGGACCTTCCAGACACAAGAGTATTTTTACTTTAGTTAATTGTGACACCTTGACCGCACACAGGTCTCCAAAACAGATCTCCATGTAATTAAGTATGTGACTTCTAAAACCAATTGGCTGCACCAGTGATTTGGTGTGTGGCATGAAAGGTGCGGGGGTGGGAGGGGGTGAGGTGGATGATTGTGAATATTGATGTAATTAATTATTTTGTGTTTTATATTTGTAATTAATTTACATCACTTTGAAGAGAATGCACCCCATAATCCTTGGGAGTTAATGAAGCAAATATGTAGGGAGATTACAGATAACTGTAAGATTAATAAGATTGTATTCTGGACGATTTCAACTTCCCTAATATTGATGGGGGTTGCCATAGCGCAAAAGGTAGTTTGCTGAGTGTGCACAGGCAAGCTTGCTCAAATAATATGCATATGGTCCCAGTAGAAAAGCGCCAACACTGGGAAATAAAGCAGGGCTAGTGGCTGGTATCAGTGGGGAGCTCTCTGGGAGCAGTGGCCATAATTATATTCGTTTTACATAGTTATGGAGTAAGATTGGACTGGTCTACAACTTAAAGTCCTATACTCGGGAAAGCACATTTTGAAGCTGTTAAATAGGAACTTGCAAAGGTTAAATGTAGGAGGCTGTTTGCGGATGAATTGAAATCTTGAAAATGGGAAGGTTTTAAAAGTGGGATAGGGAGAAATCAGGCTCCTTCTAGAGAAAAGGGGAAGGCTGTTAAGATTAGGGAACACTAGTTTGTAAGGGAAGTTAAGGTAGTGTTTAGGAAAAAGGAGGCAGCTGGTTTCAAATAAACCCTTTAAGTGATTTTAACCTTCTACATATTGAATTGGACTTCCTATTGCAAAAATGAAGCTTCTTCTGGTCCTGTGCAGTGACCCCTTCATATCCTTTCAGAAGTCCACAATCCTTGGTCTTATTGACGTTGAGTGCAAGTTTATTGCTGGAACGCCACTCAGCAAGCAGATCGCCTCCTCATTACCATCTGAAATTCCGTCAACATTAGTTATGTCATCCGCAAATTTAGCTGATGCTTTTGAGGTGTGCTTGGCCAAATAGTCATGGATATAGTGAGAATAGATTAGTGGGCTAAGCACACACCATTGAGGTGCACCAGTGTTGACTGTCAGTTAGGAGGTGTTATTTCCGATTCCCATTGACTGTAATTTCATGATGAGGAAGGCAGGGATCCTGTTGCACAGGGAGATGAGGAGGGCTTAAAGGTTGCATTAGGTTGTTCCAGCAGACAAGGTGAAGGAGAATCCCAAGACATTTTACAGATATATTAAGAGGATATATTAAGATAGAGATCTTGAAGATTATAAAGGAGCAGGAAGGAACTTAAGAATGAAATTAGGAGAGCCAGAAGCGGCCGTGAGAAGGTCTTGGCAGGCAGGATTAAGGAAAACCCCAAGGCATTCTACAAGTAGGTGAAGAGCAAGAGGATAAGGCGTGAGAGAATAGGACCAATCAAATGTGACAGTGAAAAGGTGTGTATAGAACCAGAGAAGATAGCAGAGGTACTTAATGAATACTTTGCTTCAGTATTCACTATGGAAAAGGATTGTAGGGATGACTTACAGTGGACTGAAAAGCTTGACAAAGAGGATGTGCTGGAGCTTTTGGAAAGTATCAAGTTGGATAGGTCACCGGGACCGGATAAGATGTACCCCAGGGTACTGTGGGAGGTGAGGGAGGAGATTGCTGAGCCTCTGGCGATGATCTTTACATCATCAATGGGGAGGGGAGAGGTTCCGGAGGATTGGAGGGTTGAGGATGTTGTTCCCTTATTTAAGAAAGGGAAGAGATAGCCCAGGAAATTATAGACCAGTGAGTCTCACTTCAGTGGTTGGTAAGTTGATGGTGAAGATCCTGAGAGGCAGGATTTATGAATATTTGGAGAGGCATAATATGATTAGGAATATTCCGCATGGCTTTATGAAAGGCAGGTTGTGCCTTACCAGCCTGATTGAATTTTTTGAGTTTGTGACAAAGCACATTGATGAAGGTAGAGCAGTAGATGTAGATGGGACCCCTTCTCTTTGTGATTTTTATAAATGACCTGGATGAGGAAGCAGAGGGATGGGTTAGTAAATTTGCTGAACAAAAGTTGAGGGTGTTGTGGATAGTGCGGAGGGCTGTCAGACATTGATAGGATGCAAAACTGGGCTGAGAAGTGGCAGATGGAGTTCAACTCAGATAAGTGTGAGGTAGTTCATTTTGGTAGGTCAAATATGATGGCAGAATATAGTATTAATGGTAAGACTCTTGGCAGTGAGGAGCATCAGAGAGATCTTGGGGTCCGAGTCCATAGGACACTCAAAGCTGCTACGCAGGTTGACTCTGTGGTTAAGAAGGCATATGGTTTTATTCAGCTAATTTCAATGGTATATTGGCAGATAAATACACATGGCTAAGGACAAAGTAAAATTCATTTCTTTTAATGTCAATGGGCTGTTCAATCCAATCAACCACAGTAAAATTCTATCCAAAATGAAAAAAGAACAAGCCCATGTAGTATATTTACAGGAAACTCACTTAAGTGATAATGAGCATGGAAAACTAAAGAGAATGGGCTTCATTAATTTGTTTTTCTCCTCATATAAATCAGGACATAGGAGAGGAGTTGCTATTCTTATCTCAAGCAAGCTAGATTTTGAAAAAGTGTTCGAAATGGGAGATAAGGAGGGCAGATATATATGGTAAGGAGGAATATAGATGGAAATTCAGTTACTCTATTGAATACAAACACACCCCCAGGAAGTGATATTAGTTTCTTTCAGAAGATTACTGATATTAGGTAACAGAAACAGAAGGTCTCCTGATATATAGGGGAGACTTAAATTTACAATTACAACCAAAGTTAGACTCTTCCAATAGAAAACCCCATGAAACAAAGTCCTTACATAAGAGAGTTAATACACTTTTTGAGGATGTTGGTTTAATTGATACATGGAGGGACCTTTTCCCCGACAGAAGGGATTACACTCATTATTCTGCCCCTCATTCTGTATATACAAGAATAGACTATTTCATAACGTTTGGAAAAGACAAAGTCAAAATAAACACCTGTGGAATTGGGACAATAGATGTAAGTGACCATGCACCTATATACGTTTGTATTTATCTGTTGATTTTGACCTACAACCAAAGAATACTATTTGGAAAGTAAATTCAATGATTCCTGTTTTAAGGAACAAATTTTGAAAACATTGGTCTTTACTTAGAATTTAATGATAATGGAGAGGTTGCACCTCCCATTCTTTGGGATAGTCTAAAGGATGCCTTAAAAGGGAAAATTATAGCGATATCTTCATATAAGAAAAAAAATAAGGAATAAAACATTAGAGGAATTACAAGCAACACACATAAAAGTTGCTGGTGAACGCAGCAGGCCAGGCAGCATCTCTAGGAAGAGGTACAGTCGACGTTTCGGGCCGAGACCCTTCGTCAGGACTAACTGAAGGAAGTGCTAGTAAGAGATTTGAAAGTGGGAGGGGGAGGGGGAGATCCAAAATGATAGGAGAAGACAGGAGGGGGAGGGATGGAGCCAAGAGCTGGACAGTTGATTGGCAAAAGGGATATGAGAGGATTATGGGACAGGAATCCCAGAGAGAAGGAAAAGGGGTGGGGAGGAAACCCAGAGGATGGGCAAGAAGTTATGGTCGGAGGGACAGAGGGAGAAAAAGGAGAGAAAGAGAAAGAACGTGTGTATATAAATAAATAATGGATGGGGTACAAGGGGGAGTTGGGGCATTAGCGGAAGTTAGAGAAGTCAATGTTCATGCCATCAGGTTGGAGGCTACCCAGACAGAATATAAGGTGTTGTTCCTCCAACTTGAGTGTGGCTTCATCTTTACAGTAGAGGAGGCCGTGGATAGACATATCAGAATGGGAATGGGATGTGGAATCACATCTGCAGAATTCCTCGTGTTTAAGAGGAATTCCAAAATAGGCTGAAGGAACTAGAATAAAAACACAAATTGAATTTGGCACAGGATACATTAGAAGAAATTTTAAAAATTAGGAATGAAATTAATAGTTTGGCTGCGCAAGAAATCAGGAAAATTTAATGTTTCTGAAACAGAGACATTATGAAAGTGGATCTAAGTCTATGAAAATACTGGTGTGGAAACTGAAGAAAAAGATAGCAAAAAGTACAATTCATAGAATTAGGGATCCAAGAACAAAAATGATAAAATATAAGCTAAGTGAAATTCAAGAAGCTTTTGAAGTGTTTTACTAAACTCTATATTCCAAAGTTCCAGGGGGAAGCATAACCCAAACTGACACTTTCCTGAATTCTCCAGAGTTACCCACTTTAAGCGAAGAAAAAAATAGAATGATGAATGCTGACATAACTGAAGTTGAACTAAAAGCTAAAATTAATAAGCTTGAATTAAGCAAGTTGCCAGGTTCAGATGAGGATATGGCAGAGTAGTACAAAGAATTTAAGAATGAGTTAATTCCTATCTTACTCCCCACACTGAACTGGGCTCCAGAAAAGGCATAAATGCCACCCAGCTGAAAGGAGGCGATAATCTCAGCTATACCGAAAGAAAGCAAGGATAAAGTGGAATGTGGGCCATTTGGACCAATATCCATTCTTAATGTAGATTAGATTATTTACCTCCATCATGGCCAAACGATTAGAAAGGTTCCTACCCATACTGATACATAAGGATCAGACAGGTTTTATACAACACCACCAAACACAAGACAATATATGAAGGACACTTTGCATTATGGATCATATGCAAAAAAATAAAATTGAAGCAATAGTGATACGTGTGGATGCTGAAGTGGCATTTGATTTGGTTAATTGGAATTTTCTTTACAAAGTTTTACATAGATTTGGTTTCCATGACATAATTATTAAAACTAACCCTACTGCTAGGATTAAAATCAATGGATATTTATCAAATAGTTTTACCATATAACCATATAACAATTACAGCACGGAAACAGGCCACCTTGGCCCTTCTAGTCCATGCCGAACTCTTACTCTCACCTAGTGACACCGAACTGCACTCAGCTCATAACCCTCCATTCCTTTCCTGTCCATATATCTATCCAATTTAACTTTAAACGACAACATTGAACCTGCCTCAACCACTTCTGCTGGAAGCTCGTTCCACACAGCTACCACTCTCATGAAGAGAGTAAAGAAGATCCCCCTCATGTTACCCCTAAACTTTTGCCTTTTAACTCTCAACTCATGTCCTCGTTTGAATCTCCCCCATTCTCAATGGAAAAAACCTATCCACGTCAACTCTATCAATCCCCCCAATAATTTTAAACACCTCTATCAAGTACCCCCTCAACCTTCTACGCTCCAAAGAATAAAGACCTAACTTGTTCAACCTTTCTCTGTAACTTAGGAGAGGAAACCCAGGCAACATTTTAGTAAACCTCCTCTGTACTCTCTCAATTTTATTGACATCTTTCCTATAATTCTGTGACCAGAACTGTACACAATACTCCAAATTTGGCCTTACCAATGCCTTATACAACTTCAATATTACATCCCAACTCCTATACTCAATGCTCTGATTAATAAAGGCCAGCATACCAAAAGCTTTCTTCACCAACCTATCCACATGAGAGTCCACCTTCAGGGAACTACGCACCATTATTCCTAGATCCCTCTGTTCTACAGCATTCTTCAATGCCCTACCATTTACCATGTATGTCCTATTTTGACTAGTCCCACCAAAATGTAGCAGCTCACATTTTTCAGCATTAAACTCCATCTGCCATCTTTCAGCCCACTCTTCTAAATGGCCTAAATCTCTCTGCAGCTTTGAAAACCTACTTCATCATCCACAACGCCACCTATCTTAGTATCATCTGCATACTTACTAATCCAATTTACCATCCCATCATCCAGATCATTAATATACATGACGAACAACACTGGACCCAGTATAGATCCCTGAGGCACACCGCTACACACCATCCTCCAATCTAACACACAGTTATCCACCACTACTTTCTGGTGTCTCCCATCTAGCCACTGCTGAATCCATTTTACTACTTCGATATTAATGCCTAATGATTGAACCTTCCTAACTAACCTTCCGTGTGGAACCTTGTCAAAGGCTTTACTGAAGTCCATGTAGACAACATCCACCGCTTTACCCTCGTCAATTTTCTTAGTAACCTCATCAAAAAATTCAATAAGATTTGTCAAACATGACCTTTCACATACAAATCCATGTTGACTGTTCTGAACCAGACCCTGTCTACCCAGATAATTTTATATACCATCTCTAAGAATACTTTCCATCAATTTACCCACCACTGACATCACACTCACAGGCTGATAGTTGCCAGGTTTACTCTGAAAACACTTTTTAAACAATGGAACCACATGAGCAATACGCCAATCCTCCAGCACCATCCCCGTTTCTAATGACATTTGAAATATTTCTGTCAGAGCCCCTGCTATTTCCACACTAACTTCCCTCAAGGTCCTAGAGAATATCTTGTCCGAACCCAGAGTCTTATCCACTTTTATATTCCTTAAAAGCGCCAGTACTTCCTCTTCTTTAATTGTCATACTTTCCATAACTACCCTTCTTGTTTCCTTTACATTACACAATTCAATATCCTTCTCCTTAGTGAATACTGAAGAAAAGAAATTGTTCAAAATCCCCCTCCCCATCTCTTTTGGCTCCGCACATAGCCATCCACTCTGATTCTCCAAGCGACCAATTTTATCCCTCACTATCCTTTTGCCACTAACATAACTGTAGAAACCCTTTGGATTTATTTTCACCTTACTTGCCAAAACACCTTCGTATCTTCTTTTAGCTTTTCTAATTTCTTTCTTAAGATTCTTTTTACATTCTTTATATTCCTTGAGCACCTCATTAACTCCAAGCTGCCTATATTTATTGAAGATCCCTCTCGTTTTCCGAACCAAGTTTCCAATATCCCTTGAAAACCATGGCTTTCTCAAACATTTAACCTTTCCTTTCAACCTAACAGGAACATAAAGATCCTGTACCCTGAAAATTTCACCTTTAGATGACCTCCATTTCTCTACTACATCCTTCCCATAAAACAAATTGTCCCAATCCACTCCTTATAGTAAGCTTCCCTTTAAAACAACACTAGTCTTGTGGATAACAACACTGTTAATATTTCACTCCTTGTAAATGGTTTTATAATCAGATGTGCAATTTCATTGGGAAGTTTTTGAATGAGCATTGTGCAGGGATTTGTAAGATTTGTGCCTGATTAATTAAATTGACATATACATGCAAGCATCAGCAGGAAATTTTCATGTAATTTGATACATGCTGTTTTGCTATTTTAACTCAATTCAAATGTTTTGTACAGGTAACACTTAAAGGAAAACAAGAACCATGTGATGAAATTTCACATTCCACATCTTTGGGTAGTACTGACAAGGAAACATAGGTGTATTGTTGCAAAGCATTTAGAATGGCTGTTTAAAGCTGTGCCTGATGTACCAGTAATCAAGCAATTTTTTTTACTTTGGCTGTGTTGAAATTCCTGGACTTTTTTTGATAACAAATTGGGAACTGGTCTCTGGGAATAGCTATAGCTTTCATCAGTGTGAAACCACCTTTCCTCCCAGGCATCTCCGGAATCGGCTTGTTACCCTCCGCTGACAGCTTCCTACCTCAGCACTGAGGAACCCACCTTTCTCCAGCCTCGTACATCTAGGGTATACACACTCTGGTCCCACCAAACCCGTGAGATTGGGATGTCTTGCCTACCCAAGCCCCAGTTTGTGTGAATACTATGTGATTTGCTGCCATGTTACAGCTCGTCACAGGAAACAACAGATCGCATACGGCATACAATTAAAAGTATATTTATGAATATTAACTTAACTAAAGTGTTAGTCCAGAAAAGAAAGAAAAAAACCAAAAAGGGCCCATTCTCATTAAACAGTCAAATGTGCACAGGTTGGAGCTCAAATCTTCCAAAAGTCATATTCACCCATCCCCAGTAGACCTCCATGCCTTGATCCATCAAATCACTGTCCCCACTAGATTGAATCCTACGACCGGTTCTCTCCAGTGTCTTCTCTCTTCATCTCCCGCCAAACCAAGACAAAAACTCCCACCAGTGTCAGGCACAAAAAACCCTCACCCCCCCAGCCTTCTCTCCTGATTGGATGGCCCACATTTCTAAGCACCCCTTATCTCTAACAATAACCCAAACACTGTTAGCAGTGAAATCTTTACCAGGGTATTACAAGTGCATCTTTCATTTATTAAAAATTTCCCTCCTCCTATGGAAACAGGAGGTATTCTAGGAGGATTTGCAAACTTAATATATTCAGTTGTCCAATTAACTATTTTGATGCACAATTCTAACAGATATTGTTTCATAATTCAAGTGCAATAATTTTAGGGTTCAAATATTAAAGGACTTGTCCAAAATATCTTGTCCAAAAATAAGACTTTGTTATATAAACTGTTCTCGGGCTTCCAGCTGGGTACAGGTATCGATTTTAGCCAATGTTTTGATGGCAAACTCTTCCATATTCATCAGTGATGATGCCTAGACTGGTGGTAAATATAGCCCATTTATCCATCCCTACTGATTGGTTAGTCCTCAACCAATTAGGTTTCCGTTGTCTCACACTGTTTACAATCAAAATCCAGTTATTACTTTGAGTGACACCTTTATCTTAGTTAAAAAAAAAATTCTCTAGTTTTATTTCAATGGCTTCCATTATCAGGCAGTCCGAAAAACCAGTGGTGTCGCACAGTAGTTTTGTGCTGTTGAAGTCAATCCTACAGCCATTGTGAATGCCATGTTCTACTGCCATTGATTTCTCTAGGTAACCCAAAGGGGTACACCTCCTGTGCTGCTTGATGTGGGTTTTCACTGTGCCTTGAGAAATTGAGCATCAGGAGGGACAAACAACAGGTGTATATATGCCACCAGACTAGACGTGCCTAGGCATCATTGCTGATGAAGATGGCAGAATTTGTCATTGAAACATTTGTTAAAACTGATACCTGTACCTGGCTGGAAGCCTGAGAAGAGTTTATTCATCATATAGGCTGGGAAAGCACCAGATCCTTTTTCAAGAATTTGATATTTCGAAAATATAAAGGATGGGGTGAGCAACTCTATAAACAAAATCAAATTGAGGGGAAGAAGGAAAGAAACATCTAAAAGTTCATGCAGTGTGATGGTGAAAAATTTCTGGACATAAGTAATAGACAGAAAGTTCTATGACATGAAAAACATAAATAAAAAGGCTTGAAGATTTTTCAGACTGTAAGAGTCAAGAGTGAAAATGAGAACAAATTTCTTTAGCATAGTCAGTCTGTGGAATTCATGGCCACAGATGGTTGTGGGAGGCCAGGTCATTGGGTATATTTAAAACAGGTTGATAGGTTCTTGAATAGGAAGTGTATAAAAAGGTTGAAGAGAAGATAGGAGAATGAGGCTGAGAGGGAAAATAAATCAGCTTTATTGAATGACAGAGCAAACCTGATGGACCGAATAGCCTAATTCTGCTCCAATATCTTAAATGGTCTTATAGTCTTAAGGTAAGTGGGAAAGCTCTAGGTTTAAGTCCATAAGACATAGGAGCAGAATTAGGCCATTCAGCCCATCGAGTCTTCTCCATGATTCCATCATGACTGATCCTGGATCCCACTCAACCCCACACACCTGCCTTCTCCTTTGATGCCATGATGATCAGGAAACAATCAACTTCCACCTTAAATATACGCACGGACATGGCCTCCACCACAGTCTGTGCGAGAGCATTCCACAGATTCACCACTCTCTGGCTAATTAAATCTTCCATACCTCTGTTCTAAAGGGTCATCGCTCAATTTTGAGGCTGTGTCCTCTAGTTCTGGATACCCCATCACAGGAAACATCCTCTCCACATACACCCCATCTAGTCCTTTCAACATTTGGTAGTTTCAATGAAATCCCTACAAGTTCTTCTAAATTCCAATGCGTACAGGCCCAAAGCTTCCAAGCATGCCTCATCTGATCAAACACCCCTTCATTACCAGAATCATCCTCATGAACCTCCTCTCCAATGACAACACATTCTTTCTGAGATATGGGACCCAACACCATTGACAGTACTCCAAGTGTGGCCTGACTAGTGTCTTATAAAGGCTCAACATTATCTCCTTGCTTTTATATTCTATTCCTCTTGAAATAAATGCCAACATTGCATTTGCCTTCTTTACCACAGACTCAAGCTGTAAGTTAACCTTCTGGGAATTTTGCACGAGAACTCCTAAGTCCCTCTGCACCTCTGATATTTGACTTTTCTCCCTGTTCAGATAATAGTCCGCACTATTGTTTTTTTACCAAAATGCATTATCATATATTTCCCAACACTGTATTCCATCTGCCACATTTTTGCCCATTCTTCCAATTGGTCTAAGTCCTGCTGCAATCACATTGCTTCATCAACACTATTTGCCCCTCCACCTGCCTTTGTGTCATTAGCAGACTTTGCCACAAAGCCATCAAATCCATTATCGAAATCAAATAAAAATTTGAAAAGCAGCAATCCCAATACTGACCCCTGAGGAAGACCACAACACTACTAGTCACCAGCAGCCACGCATAAAAGGCCCCCTTTATTCCACTGCCTCCTGCCTGTTAGTCATTCCGTTATCCATTCCAGTATCTTTCCTGTAACGCCATAGGATTTTATCTTGTTAAGCAGCCTCATGTATGGCAACTTTCCACTGTCTCTCTTTTGTCCACCCTGATTGTTACTTCCTTGAAGAATTCTAACAGATTTGTCAGGCAAGATTTCCCTTCAAAGAAACCATGCTAACTTTGACTTATTTTATCTTTAGTCTCTATGTACCTTGAAACCTCATCCTTAATAATGGACTCCAACACTTTCCCAACCACTGAGGTTAGGCTAATTGGCCTATAACTTCCTTTCTTTTTCCTCCCTCCCTTCTTAAAGAGTGGGGTGACATTTGCAGTCTTTTAGTCCTCTGAGACTGTGCCAGAATCAATTGATTCTTGAAAGATCATTTTGCTACCTTATATGTTCTTTCCTTGGCTTTTATGCAGTCCTTAATTTCCTTGTCAGCCACGGTTGCCTACCCTGCAATTTGAGAATTTCTTCCTCTGTGGGACATACCTATCCTGCACCTTGTGAACTATTCCCAGAAACATCAGCCATTTCCGCTCTGCCGTCATCCCCGCCAGCATTCCCCTCCAATCCACCTGGGCAATCTGCTCTCTCATGCTTCTGTAATTCCTTTTATTCTATTGTGATACTGATATGTGTGCCTTATGCTTCTCCCTCTCAAATTGCTGTATGATTTCAATCAAATTATGATATTTAGATTGCTTCATGATCAAATTTGAAACTAAACACATTTGGGTCTGAAGTGAAAGAATGGCAAATTTTCGAGACGAGTTCAAGAATGGGTCATACTTATAAGTCAATAGACATGAAATACTTGCATGTGCTACAAAAATGATGCTGTTGCAAATTTTCATCTAGTTTCACCTTCCATTGTTTCACATTTCTGACTATTGGCATCAGCAAAAGTATCTTGCCCAGAATTGTGTGGAGGGCCATAAGCAAGCAGATTAAGATAATGTTGCTGTTCATGGCCTGATTAGCAGAGGTCATGCTCTGTTTTAATGATTCAATCACATATTACGCATGACCAGCCCTATTAAATAGAAACACGTTGCTTGATCATGACATAATGTCTTTGTTCAAAATCCTTTTACATTCACAGTCCCACGTATGGCTGAGCTGTTGCCTCTTACTATACTAACAGGCCGCATTTAAATTAAGATACAGCTAGCCTTTTGCAAAAATTGATCTATTTGTCAATCATGCAGCTTTGGGCTTCTGGAAAAATCTAAGGCTATGCTGAAAGATCAAAACTGAGAGCATTCACAAAGAAATTTGCTTTTTGAAACAGCACAGATTTTCTGACTCAAGTGTGGTAAAAGTAATTAAAAGTTAAATATTGTTTGTTTGGAAACATTTAGTATTTATTTTATTTGACAGTGCAAGATTTTTAAATCTAAAATTAAAAAAAACACAACTTGCTGGAAATATTTGCCCTATCCAGCAGTATCATTGAAGAGAAAATAGACTTAATGTTTCAACTCAACATAGAGTAGAAAAGATAAAATACTACAGCACAGGAATAGGCTCTGTGGTGTATAATGTCTATACCAGTGTAAACCAATACTGCACACCTCTTTTGCCTTCTTGCCAATATGTCTGTTGAAATGCTTCTTAAATGTTAATATTGTATTTGCTTCTAACTTCCTGCGGCAGCAAGTTCTGGGCACCAACTTTCTTCTTTCCAAAAAACAAAACACGCTTCATAAATTTTCTTTTAAGTGTTTTCTCCCTCACTTAATGTCCTCTAGCATTTGACATTTTCATCCTGGGAAAAGTATGGCAATTTACATCATCAGAGTTTTGCAAAATTTTATATACTTCTATCAGATTGCCCATCAGCCCCTGAAGCTCCAATAAAAACAATCCAAATTCATACAACATCTCTATATAGATAATATACTCCAACCCGAGCAACCCTCCTGCAGTAACCAGAACACAACACTCCAAATGTGGCCTAACCAAAGTTTAAAGAGCTGCAGCACGTATTTCCATCTTTTATACTCAATCCTCATCGTCGTGGCTATCCCTCGAGGTCGAGGATGATGGTCTTCGTTCTGTTGATCTACTTATGGGCTCTCAAGTGGCTTACGAGTCCAATCTTGGCTTTGAAAGTTCTTCTGCATTCAGGACAGGTAGTTCCAGGTGGCAGATTGGGCTCTGGTTGTTGCTGCCTCTCTTTCCATTTTCTTTTCTTTTCTTCTAATTCTGCACATCTGTTGGCTTTGAAAGTTGCTGTTCCTTCTCGGATGATGGTTTCCTGTCCCTGGCATTGATTTCCCAATTGTTGATGTCGATGTTACACTTCTTCATGTTGGCTTTTAAGACGTCTTTGAATCTCTTCTGTTGTCCGTCTCTTTTACGTTTGCCTTCTTTAAGCTGGGAATAGAAGATTTGTTTCAGCACACATTCGTCTTTCATCAGAACAACATGACCGCTCCATCTTAGTTGGTTCTTGATAACGTAGGCTTCAATGCTTCTTGTTTTTGCTTCATTTAGGACACTGACGCTGGTTCTTCTACCTTCCCAGCTGATATTTAAGATGTTTCGAAGACAGCATTGATGGAACTTTTCAAGTGCCTTCCGATGTCGTCGGTATGTTGTCCAGGTTTCTGATGCATACAGGAGCGTTCGGATTACCACTGCTTTGTACACTAACATTTTGGTGTCTGTTAAGATGTCACGATCATAAAAAACTCTTGTTCAGGGACATCCAAAAGCTATTCCAGCGCATTTAAGATGATGTTGGATCTCATCATTAAGGTCGACATTGGAGGAGAGGTGACTTCCAAGATACAGAAGGTGGTTCACGTTTTCCAGGGTTGTTTCTTGACCTAGGAAGGCAATATGATTTATACGGTCTTTATTATCTAATAGCTTGCACTGCCACTTTTAAGGAGCTATGGACTTGCACCCCAATATCCTTCTGTATATCAATGCCCCTAAGGGTCCTGCAATTACTGTATATGTTCCTCTTGTTTTTGACTTCCCAAAGTGGATTAAACTCCATCTGACTTTAGTCCATTGATACTTTCAATTGGTCTGCTATCTCTTCCCTCTGTCTTCTATGATCAAGCCAATTTTGCAATGTGCCAATGAGCCACGTGCCATAATCTTCTGGAACACCACAAAATAAGGACATGCCAAATGACTTACTTACTGCTTTACTAACAACCTTCCATCAAACATTAAATATTGAGCCACTCTTGGAATACTTGGGCTTATGACAAAGCATGGAAGAGCTGTATATACTTTGAGAGGGCTTTCCAGAGCATGGAGCATTGGGACTAGTGGTTGACACTGATGATAGAGCATATAAAATCAGTGATGTTTAAGAGGCCAACATAGGAGAAATACAGATACTTTCCAGGCAGGGGACTGTCAGAGAGGATCAAAGTGATGGAATGTATTTACAATGAAGGAGCAAATCAGGCTGTGTATCCAAGAGCAACACACATCAAAGTTGCTGGTGAACGCAGCAGGCCAGGCAACATCTCTAGGAAGAGGTACGATTGACGTTTCAGGCTGAGACCTTTCGTCAGGACTCACTGAAAGAAGAGCTAGTAAGATATTTGAAAGTGGTAGGGGGAGGGGGAGGGGGAGATATAAAATGATAGGAGAAGACAGGAGGAGGAGGGATGGAGCCAAGAGCTGGACAGTTGATTGGCAAAAGCGATATGGGAGGATCATGGGACAGGAGGCCCAGGGAGAAAGAAAAGGGGCAGGGGGGAAAAACCCAGAGGATGGGCAGGGGGTATAGTGAGAGGGACAGAGGGAGAAAAAGGAGAGAGAGAAAAAGAATGTGTGTATATAAATAAATAACGGATGGGGTACAAGGGGGAGGTGGGGCATTAGCAGAAGTTTGAGAAGTCAATGTTCATGCCATCAGGTTGGAGGCTACCCAGACGGAATATAAGGTGTTGTTCCTTCAACCTGAGTCTGGCTTCATCTTTACAGTAGAGGAGGCGGTTGCACCAGGCCATTGTCTCCAACACCATCATCAACTTCATCCGCTCAGGGGATCTCCCATCCACTGCTATCAATCTTATAATTCCCACACCCCGCACTTCCCGTTTCTACTTCCTACCTAAGATCCACAAACCTGCCTGACCTGGCAGACCTATTGTCTCAGCTTGCTCCTGCCCCACCGAACTCATTTCTGCATACCTCCACATGGTTTTATCCCCCCTTGTTCAATCCCTTCTTACCTATGTTCGTGAGACTTCTCACGCTCTTAAACTTTTCGATGATTTTAAGTTTCCTGGCCCCCACCGCTTTATTTTCATTATGGATGTCCATTCCTATATACTTCCATCTCCCATCAGGAAGGTCTCAAAGCTCTCTGCTCTTTTTGGATTCCAGACCTAACCAGTTCCCCTCTACCACCACTCTGCTCCGTCTAGCGGAATTAGTCCTTACTCTTAATAATTTCTCCTTTGGCTCCTCACACTTCCTCCAAACTAAAGGCGTAGCTATGGGCACCTGTATGGGTCCTATCTATGCCTGCCTTTTGGTTGGCTTTGTGGAACAATCTATGTTCCGTGCCTATTCTGGTATCTGTCTCCCACTTTTCCTTCACTACATTGATGACTGCATTGACACTGCTTCCTGCACGCATGCTGAGCTCGCTGACTTCATTAACTTTGCCTCCAACTTTCACCCAGCCCTCAAGTTTACCTGGTCCATTTATGACAACTCCCTCCCCTTTCTAGATCTTTCTGTCTCTATCTCTGGAGACAGCTTATCTACTGATGTCTACTATAAGCCTACTGACTCTCACAGCTATCTGGACTATTCCTCTTCTCACCCTGTCTCTTGCAAAAATGACATCCCCTTCTCGCAATTCCTCCATCTCCGTCGCATCTGCTTTCAGGATGAGGCTTTTCATTCCAGGACGAGGGAGATGTCCTCCCTTTTTAAAGGAAGGGACTTCCCTTCCTCCACCATCAACTCTGGTCTCAAACGCATCTCCCCCATTTCATGCTCATCTGCACTCACTCCATCCTCCCACCACTCCACTAGGAATAGGGTTCCCCTTGTCCTCACCTACCACCCCACCAGCCCCTGGGTCCAACATATTATTCTCCATAACTTCCGCTACCTCCAGCAGGATCCCACCACTAAGCACATCTTTCCCTCCCCCCTGACTGCTTTCCACAGGCATCGCTCCCTATGCGACTCCCTTGTCCATTTCTCCCCCCCATCCCTCCCCACCGATCTCCCTCCTGGCACTTATCCTTGCAAGTGAAACAAGTGCTACACATGCCCTTACACTTCCTCCCATACCACCATTCAGGGCCCCAGACAGTCCTTCCAGGTGAGGCAACACTTCACCTGTGAGTCAGCTGGTGTGATATACTGCGTCCGATGCTCCCGATGCAGCCTTCTATATATTGGCGAGACCCAACGCAGACTGGGAGATCATTTCGCTGAACACCCACGCTCTGTCCGCCAGAGAAAGCAGGATCTCCCGGTGGCCACACATTTTAATTCCATGTCCTATTCCCATTCTGATATGTCCATCCACGGCCTCCTCTACTGTAAAGATGAAGCCACACTCAAGTTGGAGGAACAACACCTTATATTCCGTCTGGATTTCCGCCAACCTGATGGCATGAACATTGACTTCTCAAACTTCCGCCAATGCCCCAGTTCCCCCTCGTACCGCATCCGTTATTTATTTATATACACACATTCTTTTTCTCTCTCACCTTTTTCTCCCTCTGTCCCTCTCGCTATACCCCTTGCCCATCCTCTGGGTTTCTCCCCCCTCCCCCTTTTCTTTCTCCCTACACCTCCTGTCCAATGATCCTCTCATATCGCTTTTGCCAATCAACTGTCCAGCTCTTGGCTCCATCCCTCCCCCTCCTGTCTTCTCCTATCATTTTGGATCTCCCTCTCCCCCTCCCCTCCCACTTTCAAATCTCTTACTAGCTCTTCTTTCAGTTAGTCCTGACGAAGGGTCTCGGCCCACAACGTCGACCATGCCTCTTCCTAGAGATGCTGCCTGGCCTGCTGCATTCACCAGCAACTTTGATGTGTGTTGCTTGAATTTCCAGCATCTGCAGAATTCCTTGTGTTTGTGTGTATCCAAGAGATTTTCTTAAATTGTTATGTAGATAATCCAACTAGAGGAGAGTCTATATTGGAGCTTATATTGGCCAGTCCAGGTTATTGACAATTTAGTGGGTAATATTGAGGAAATAGTGGTTACAAGTCCTTAAGACAGCAATGAATAAGAAAAGGTATGGACCCTTGGGGGAAAGTATTAAATTGTTGGGGAGTATTAAGGGATGGAGAGCAAGGGAGAGTTGATTGGGACCCACAGTTTTGGGGTAAGTTTCACCCGATATTGGAGTGATATTAAAGTCCAACTGCACGGAGTTCAGGGCCGGTATTTTCCACTAAGAAGGAAGGACAAGAAGGGCAAATAAAGGGAAACCTGGATGAAGACAGAGATTGTAAATTTAGTTAAGAAGGAAAAGGAAGCATTCTTAAAGTTTAAGAAGATAAAATTGAACAGGACATTTGAGGAATGTGAAAAAGCTGGAAAATGACTCAAGGGGAAGCAGGGGCCATGTGATGTGACTGAATCATAGAGCAAAACACATACAAGCCATTCAACCCTCTCTGTCTGTGCTAGCCATCCTACTAGTCTAAATTTCCTTCTTTTGGCCAATGTTACTCTAAGTTCTTCCTTTGCATGTACCTATCCAAATGGTTTTAAAATACACTGGACAGCAAACATTTTCAAAAGCGTTGCTTCCTGAGAAATCTTTTGTGGTTATGACAGACTGCTTGAAGCTGAACACAAATGTAATTTCAGACTACGTGTATGACATAGGAATTTGGAAAAATCAGAAATTAACTGTTATTGAATTAAAACGTGTTTGATTGCATAATGGCGGAACCATTTTTAACTGACAGGAGAAGGGGAAAAGGCAGGTTACTGGCGCCTTAAAACAAGTTACTTTCGGCAGATCGGACTCATCAGCCGTGGTTGGCAGCTCATCTAGGAGAAAGAAAATTCTAATCTCAAAACTCCACTGCCTTGCGGCTATACCCATTCATGGAGAAGGCTTCGGGTGTAAACCCTAAGGAAAGATCTAGGGCTAGAATCCCTAAGGCAGTTCTATGTTGAGTTCAATATTGATTGGCAGCTCCTAAAATGCTGCTGGTACCAAGCTATTGGTCTCCGTCGTTCCTTTGGGTTCATCAGATGTGTGGAGGGGGGAGCTTGCTAAGTGGACAACAGCATGCTCTCCATATCGTACTGCCCAGGCTTGCATATCAAGACAGCTAGGATGCAATATCTATGCTTGACCATGAGTGACGGAGGCCTTACAATTGCATAATGGTGTTGAATCTTTGCAATAGTTTAATTAAGTTAAAAAAGATTTATGGACGATTTTCATTTGTATCCAGTGTCTGAGCCTTCTCGCTGAAGTGTCCAATAATAACCAGCCAGCATTGATGGACTCCAGTTGCCCTGATACTGTTTCTTCATGACCATAAAGTCCTGGTGAAGCCCATCACTGACAACACAAAGGTTTTCAGGGAAGAAGTCTAAATTGGAATACAGAAAATGAACCTTCAGTGACATGTTGCACCTCATGGACAGTCCATTCTACACACGTCTACAGACACTCACTAGTCAGGTCACTCGTCTGAGTACTACTGGTACCATGTAACCCAGTACTATCTGTCGCATGGTCGGGTGGTCGGCGATTAAACCGGCTCTCCCACCAGCTTGCCTGGTGAGGAGAGTAGCTAGACAGCACGTTGGGCAGTGAAGCGCGGAAGATTTAAAAGGCAGAGCCTTCTACAGCGGGCAGCATAGATTGTGGGTGGTGGAGTGAGCCGGGAGCAGACTGAAGGCTTAAGGTCTTTGGCTCAATGGGCTTAGGCGGAAATAGGCGAGGCGAGGAAGGTTTGGTATTCATTTTTTGTTGCTATTTGAGGAGAGGGGGAAGTATGAGTGTGAGGTAAGGTTGTTGTTCTCAGTGCCAGATGGGGGAGGTCGAGGAGTCTCCCAGCCTCCCGGACGTCCACATCTGTGGCAGGTGCAGCTCCTAAGAGACCGCGTTAGGGAACTGGAGCTGCAGCTCAATGAACTTCGTCTGGTCAGGGAGAGTGAGGAGTTGATAGAGAGGAGTTACAGGCAGGTGGTCACACCGGGGCCATGGGAGGCAGACAAGTGGGTCACAGTTAGGAGGGGGAACATAGAACATAGAGCATAGAATAGTACAGTACAGTACAGGGCCTTCGGCCCACAATGTTGTGCCGACCCTCAAACCCTGCCTCCCATATAAGCCCCAACCTTAAATTCCTCCATATACCTGTCTAGTAGTCTCTTAAAATTCACTAGTGTATCTGCCTCCACCACTGACTCATTCCACACACCAACCACTCTCTGAGTAAAAAACTTTCCTCTAATATCCCCCTTGAACTTCCCACCCCTTACCTTAAAGCCATGTCCTCTTGTATTGAGCAGTGGTGCCCTGGGGAAGAGGCGTTGGCTATCCACTATCTATTCTTCGTATTATCTTGTACACCTCTATCGTGTCTCCTCTTATCCTCCTCCTCTCCAAAGAGTAAAGCCCTAGCTCCCTTAATCTCTGATCATAAAGCATACTCTCTAAACCAGGCAGCATTCTGGTAAATCTCCTCTGTACCCTTTCCAGTGCTTCCACATCCTTCCTATAGTGAGGCGAACAGAACTGGACACAGTACTCCAAGTGTGGCCTAACCAGAGTTTTATAGAGCTGCATCATTACACCGCGACTCTTAAACTCTATCTCTCAACTTATGAAAGCTAACACCCCATAAGCTTTCTTAACTACCCTATCCACCTGTGAGGCAACTTTCAGGGATCTGTGGACATGTAGCCCGAGATCCCTCTGCTCCTCCACACTGCCAAGTATCCTGCTATTTACTTTGTACTCTGCCTTGGAGTTTGTCCTTCCAAAGTGTACCACCTCACACTTCTCCGAGTTGAACTCCATCTGCCACTTCTCAGCCCACTTCTGCATCCTATCAATGTCTCTCTGCAATCTTTAACAATCCTCTACACTATCTACAACACCACCAACCTTTGTGTCCTCTGCAAACTTGGCAACCCACCCTTCTATCCCCACATCCAGGTTGTTAATAAAAATCACGAAAAGTAGAAGAGGAAGAGGAAGAGTCAGGTAATAGAGAGTACCCCAGTGTCTGTGCCCCTTGACAATAAGTACTCTTGTTTGAGTACTGTTGGGCGGGGGACAGCTTACCTGGGGTAAGCAACAGTGGCCATGCCTCTGGCACAGAGTCCGGCCCTGCAGCTCAGAAGAGTAGGGAAAGGAAGAGGAGGGCAGTAGTAATAGGGGACTCGATAGTAAGGGGGTCAGATAGGCGATTCTGTGGATGCAGTCCAGAGATCTGGATGGTAGTTTGCCTCCCTGGTGCCAGGGTCCGGGATGTTTCTGATCACATCCAAGATATCCTGAAGTGGGAGGGAGAGGAGCCAGAGGTCATGGTACATATAGGTACCAATGACATAGGTAGGAAAAGGGGAGAGGTCCTGAAAGGAGAATATAGGGAGTTAGGAAGGGAGTTGAGGAAAAGGACCACAAAGGTAGTAATCTCGGGATTACAGCCTGTGCTACGCAACAGTGAGAGTAGGAATACAATGAGGTGGAGGATAAATGTGTGGCTGAGGTATTGGAGTAGGGGGCAGGGATTCAAGTTTTTGGATCATTGGGACCTCTTTTGGGGCAGGTGTGACCTGTACAAAAAGGACGGGTTGCACTTGAATCCTAGGGGCACCAATATCCTGGCGGGGAGATTTGTGAGGGCTACTGAGGTGACTTTAAACTAGAATGGTTGGGGGGGTGGGAATCAAATTAAAGAGACTCAGAGAGAGGAGGTTAGTTCACAAATAGAGAAAGCTAGTAGATAGTGTGTGAGGGAGGATAGGCAGGGGACAGAGATCAGGAGCACTCAGACCAAAGATGTAAGGGACAAGGAAGAAAAAGATGATAAAGTTGTTTGCTTCATTAAGGATAAACAGAGAGCAAGAGGTGGAAAGTTTCTTAAATGCATCTATTTTAATGCCAGGAGCATTGTAAGAAAGGTGGATGAACTTAGAGCATGGATTGATACCTGGAAATATAATGTTGTAGCTATTAGTGAAACGTGGTTGCAGGAGGGGTGTGACTGGCAACTAAATATTCCAGGATTTCGTTTCTTCCTGGTGTGATAGAACAGGAGGGGCAAGAGTGAGAGGTGTTGCATTGCTTGTCAGAGAAAGTATAACAGCGATGCTCTGGCAGGATAGATTAGTGAGGGAGGCTATTTGGGTGGAATTGAGGAATAGGAAAGGTGTAGTGACACTTATAGGGGTGTATTATAGACCACCTAATGGGGACCAAGAACTGGAGGAGTAATTATGTAAGGAGATAGCAGATATTTGTAGTAAGCAAAATGTTGTGATTATGGGAGATTTTAATTTTCCACACATCGACTGGGAAGCACATTCTGTAAAAGGGCTGGATGGTTTAGAGTTTGTCAAATGTGTGCAAGATAGTTTTTGGCAGCAATAGAGGTACCAACTAGAGAAGGGGCAGTGTTGGATCTCCTGTTAGGGAATGAGATAAGGCAGGTGACGGAGGTATGTGTTGGGGAGCACTTCGGGTCCAGTGATCACAATACCATTAGTTTGAATATAATTATGGAGAAGGATAGGACTGGACCCAGGATTGAGATTTTGATTGGACAAAGGCTAACTTTGAGGAGATGCGAAAGGATTTAGAAGGAGTGGATTGAGACAACTTGTTTCATGGGAAGGATATAATAGAGAAATGGAGGTCAATTAAAGGTGAAATTTCGAGGGTACAGGATCTTAATATTCCTGTTAGGTTGAAAGGAAAGGTTAAAAGTTCGGCAAAAGAGAGGGATCTACAATAAATATAGGCAGCTTGGAGTTAATGAGGTGCTCGAGGAATATAAAGAATGTAAAAAGAATCTTAAGAAAGAACTAGAAAAGCTAAAAGAAGATACGAGGCTGCTTTGGCAAGTAAGGTGAAAATAAATCCGAAGGATCTCTACAATTATATTAATAGCAAAAGGATAGTGAGGGATAAAATTGGTCCCTTGGAGAATCAGAGTGGATGGCTATGTGCAGAGCCAAAAGAGATGGGGGAAGATTTTGAACAATTTCTTTTCTTCGGTATTCACTAAGAAAGATATTGAATTGTGTAATGTAAAGGAAACAAGAAGGGTAGTTATGGAAAGTATGACGATTAAAGAAGAGGAAGTACTGGTGCTTTTAAGGAATATAAAAGTGGATAAGCCTTTGGGTCCAGACAAGATATTCCCTAGGACCTTGAGGGAAGTTAGTGTGGAAATAACAGGGGCTCTGACAGAAATATTTCAAATGTCATTAGAAACCGGGATGGTGCTGGAGGATTGGTGTATTGCTCATGTGGTTCCATTGTTTAAAAAGGGTTTTAAGAGTAAACCTAGCAATTATCGGCCTGTGTGTTTGACGTCAGTGGTGGGTAAATTGATGGAAAGTATTCTCAGAGATACTATCTATAATTATCTGGATAGACAGGGTCTGATAAGAACAGTCAACATGGATTTGTGCGTGGAAGGTCATGTTTGACAAATCATTGAATTTTTTGATGAGGTTACTTGGAAAGTTGAGGAGGGTAAAGCTGTGGATGTTGTCTATATGGACTTCAGTAAGGCCTTTGACAAGGTTCCACATGTAAAGTTAGTTAGGAAGGTTCAATCGTTAGGCATTAATACTAAAGTAGTAAAATAGATTCAGCACTGGCTGGGTGGGAGACGCCAGAGAACAGCGGTGGATAACTGCGTGTCAGATTTGAAGATGGTGTGTAGTGGTGTGCCTCAGGGATCTGTACTGGGTCCAACGTTGTTTGTTATATATATTAATGATCTGGATAATGGGGTGGTAAATTGGATTAGTAAGTATGCAGATGATACTAAGACAGTTGGCGTTTTGGATAATGAAGCAGGTTTTCAAAGCCTGCAGAGAGATTTAGGACAGTTAGAAGAGTGGGCTGAAAGATGGCAGATGGAGTTTAATGCTGAAAAATGTGAGCTGCTACATTTTGGTAGGTCTAATCAAAATAGGACATACATGGTAAATGGTAGGGCATTGAAGAATGCTGTAGAACAGAGGGATCTAGGAATAATGGTGCATAGTTCCCTGAAGGTGGACTCTCATGTGAATAGGGTGGTGAAGAAAGCTTTTGTATGCTGGCCTTTATTAATCAGAGCATTGAGTATAGGAGTTGGGATGTAATGTTGAAATTGTATAAGGCATTGGTAAGGCCAAATTTGGAGTATTGTGTACAGTTCTGGTCACCGAATTATAGGAAAGATGTCAATAAAATTGAGAAAGTATAGAGGAGGTTTAATAAAATGTTGCCTGGGTTTCATCTCCTAAGTTACAGAGAAAGGTTGAACAAATTAGGTCTTTATTCTTTGGAGCATAGAAAGTGAGAGGTGTTTAAAATTATGAGGGGGATTGATAGAGTTGACGTGGATAGGCTTCTTCCATTGAGAATGGGGGAGATTCAAACAAGAGGACATGAGTTGAGAGTTAAAGGGCAAAAGTTTAGGAGTAACATGAGGGGGAGCTTCTTTACTCAGAGAGTGCTAGCTGTGTAGAGAGAACGAGCTTCCAGCAGAAGTGGTTGAGGCAGGTTCGATGTTGTCATTTAAAGTTAAATTGGATAGATATATGGACAGGAAAGGAATGGAGGGTTATGGGCTGAATGCAGGTTGGTGAGAGTAAGAGTTCGGCATGGACTGGAAGGGCTGAGATGGCCTGTTTCCGTGCTGTAATTGTTATGTGGTTACATGGCTTTAAGACCTCTCAACGGGCGGATGAAATCTCCCGTAGGGTAAACAGCCATCTAGTAAACATGTACCGTGAAGTGCGGAAAGGGCATGAAATGCATCAAAGCTTGGTCTGGCCATTCACTGCAACAGAACTTCCCCCAGCTGTCTTGGAAGCCACCAAGCCGCTGGATCCGGGAGGGGATGTTGAGAGGGTGGGTCTGGACCTGTGCAACCTCCTACTCATTTAAATCCACTCACGCACACGCTGTTCCTTTCTGAGCAGTGGGGTACCACCCCACTAACTGGCTGAAAGGAACCATCATCATCCTATGGGATGGATAGCCAGGCAGAGAGAGAGAGAGAGAGAGAGACAGACACTCACAGTCCATTTCACACAGTTCTACAGACACTCAAACACCATTCCACACACGTCTGCAGACACTCACCACCCATTCCACACACGTCTATAGACACACCAGTCCATTCTACATACATCTACAGACACTCAAAGCCCATTCCACACATCTCTATGGACACCCACAGCTAATTCCACACACACCTACAGACACTCACAGTACATTCTACAAACCTCTACAGGCACTCACAGCCCATTCCACACACCTCTATGGACACCCACAGTCCATTCCACACACGTCTACAGAAACTCAAAGTCCATTCAACACACATCTGCAGACACTAACTGTACATTCCACACACGTCAACAGACACTCACAGTCTATTCCACCCACATCTACAGACACTCATAGTCCATTGCACACATGTCTACAGACACACAGAGTCCATTGCAGACACGTTTGCAGACACTCACAGTCCATTCCACACACATCTACAGACAATCACAGTCCATTCCACACATGTCAACGGATACTCACAGTACATTCCACACACGTCTACAGACAGTCTCAGTCCATTCCACACAAGTCTACGGACACTCACAGACCATTCCACACACATCTACAGACAGTCACAGTCAAAACCACCAACGTCTACAGACACTCACAGAACATTCCACACGTCTATGCATCCTAACAGTCCATTCCACACACGTAAACAGACACTCACAGTCAATTCCACACTTGCTAGAGACATTCACAGTCCTTTCTGGACCTGTCTACAAACACTCATAGTCCATTCCAGACTCGTCGACATGCACTCACAGTCTATTCCACACATGTGTGCAGACACTCACAGTCCATTCCACACACACCTACAGTCACTCACAGTCCATTCCACACGTCTGCTGATGCTAACATTACATTCCACACACATCTACAGACACTCACAGTCCATTCCACACACATCTACAGAAAATCACAGTCTATTCCACACACACCTACAGACACACACAGTCCATTCCACACACATCTACAGAAAATCACAGTCCATTCCACACATGTCTATGGATACTCACAGTCCATTCCACACACGTCTACAGACACACACAGTCCATTCTACACACGTCAACAGACACTCACAGTCCATTCAACAACAGTCTACAGACACTCACTGTCCATTCCAAACATGTCTACGGACACCCACAGCGAATTCCACAGACGTCTACAGACACTCACAGTCCATTCCACACGCACCTACAGACATTCACAGTCCATTCCACACGTCAATGGACACCCACAGCCAATTCCACACACGTATACAGACACTCACAGAACATAGAACATAGAATAGTACAGCACAGTACAGGCCCTTCGACCCACAATGTTGTGCCGGCCCTCAAACCATGCCTCACATATAAGCCCCAACCTTATATTCCTCCATATACCTGTCTAGTAGTCTCTTAAGATTCACTAGTGTATCTGCCTCTACCAGTGACTCAGGCAGTGCATTCCATGCACCAACCACTCTGAGTAAAAAACCTTCCTCTAATATCCCCCTTGAACTTCCCACCCCTTACCTTAAAGCCATGTCCTCTTGTATTGAGCAGTGGTGCCCTGGGGAAGAGGTGCTGGCTATCCACTCTATCTATTCCTCTTTTTATCTTGTACACCTCTATCATGTCTCCACTGATCCTCCTTCTCTCCAAAGAGTAAAGCCCTTGCTCCCTTAATCTCTGATCATAATGCATACTCTCTAAACCAGGCAGCATCCTGGTAAGTCTCCTCTGTACCCTTTCCAATGCTTCCACATCCTTCCTATAGTGAGGCGCCCAGAACTGGACACAGTACTCCAAGTGTGGCCTAACCAGAGTTTTATAGAGCTGCATCATTACATCGCGACTCTTAAACTCTATCCCTCGACTTATGAAAGCTAACACCCCATAAGTTTTCTTAACTACCTTATCCACCTGTGTGGCGACTTTCAGGGATCTGTGGACATGTACCCCCAGATCCCTCTGCTCCTCCACACTACCAAGTATCCTGCCATTTGCTTTGTACTCTGCCTTGGAGTTTGTCCTTCCAAAGTGTACCACCTCACACTTCTCCGGGTTGAACTCCATCTGCCACTTCTCAGCCCACTTCTGCATCCTTATCAATATCCCTCTGAAATCTTTGACAATCCTCTACACTATCTACAACACCACCAACCTTTGTGTCATCTGCAAACTTGCCAACCCACCTTTCTACCCCCACATCCAGGCCGTTAATAAAAATCATGAAAAGTCGAGGTCCCAGAACAGATCCTTGTGGGACACCACTAGTCACAATCCTCCAATCTGAATGTACTCCCTCCACTATGACCCTCTGCCTTCTGCAGGCAAGCCAATTCTGAATCCACCTGGCCAAACTTCCCTGGATCCCATGCCTTCTGACTTTCTGAATAAGCCTACCGTGTGGAACCTTGTCAAAAGCCTTACTAAAATCCATATAGATCACATCCACTGCACTACCCTCATCTATATGCCTGGTCACCTCCTCAAAGAAATCTATCAGGCTTGTTAGACACGATCTGCCCTTCACAAAGCCATGCTGACTGTCCCTGATCAGACCATGATTCCCTAAATGCCCAGAGATCCTATCTCTAAGAATCTTTTCCAACAGCTTTCCCACCACAGACATAAGGCTCACTGGTCTATAATTACCCGGACTATCCCTACTAACTTTTTTGAACAAGGAGACAACATTCGCCTCCCTCCAATCCTCTGGTACCATTCCTGTGGACTACGAGGACATAAAGATCCTAGCCAGAGACTCAGCAATCTCTTCCCTTGCCTCGTGGAACAGCCTGGGGAATATTCTGTCAGGCCCTGGGGACTTATCCGTCCTAATGTATTTTAACAACTCCAACACCTCCTCTCCCATAGTATCAACATGCTCCTGAACATCAACCTCACTCATATTGTCCTCACCATCGTCAAGTTCCCTCTCATTGGTGAATACCGAAGAGAAGTATTCCTTGAGGACCTCATTCACTTCCACAGCCTCCAGGCACATCTTCCCACCTTTATCTCTAATCAGTCCTACCTTCACTCCTGTCATCCTTTTTTTCTTCACATAATTGAAGAATGCCTTGGGGTTTTCCTTTATCCTACTCGCCAAGGCCTTCTCATGCCCCCTTCTTGCAATTCTCAGCTACTTCTTAAGCTCCTTTCTTGCTTCCCTATAGTCCTCAATAGACCCAGCTGATTCCTGCTTCCTCAACTTCATGTATGCTGCCTTCTTCCACCTTCCTAGATTTTCCACCTCACTTGTCACCCATGGTTCCTTCACCCTACCATTCTTTATCTTCCTCACCGGGACAAATTTATCCCTAACATCCTGCAAGAGATCTCTGAACATCGACCATATGTCCATAGTACATTTCCCTGCAAAAACATCATCCCAATTCACACCCGCAAGATCTAGCCTTATAGCCTCATAATTTGCCCTTCCCCAGTTAAAAATGTTCTTGTCCTCTCTGATTCTATCCTTTTCCATGATAATGCTGAAGGCCAGGGAAAGGTGGTCACTGTCCCCAGATGCTCACCCACTGAGAAATCTGTGACCTGACCCAGTTCATTACCTAGTACTAGATCTAGAATGGCATTCCCCCTAGTCGGCCTGTCCACATAGTGTGACAGGAATCCGTCTTGGACACACTTAACAAACTCTGCCCCATCTAAACCCTTGGAACTAAGCAGGTGCCAATCAATATTAGGGAAGTTAAAGTCACCCATGATAACAACCCTGTCCAAAATCTGCCTTTCCAAAATCTGCCTCCCAATCTGCTCCTCTGTATCTCTGCTGCTACCAGGGGGCATATAGAATACCCCCAATAGAGTAACTTCTCCTTTCCTGTTCCTGACTTCCACCCATACTAACTCAAAAGAGGATCCTGCTACATTACCCACCCTTTCTGTCGCTGTAATAGTATCCCTGACCAGTAATGCCACCCCTCCTCCCCTTTTTCCGCCCTCTCTATCTCTTTTAAAGCACTGAAATCCAGGAATATTGAGAATCCATTCCTGCCCTGGTGCCAGCCAAGTCTCTGTAATAGCCACTACATCATAATTCCATGTATGTATCCAAGCTCTCAGTTCATCACCTTTGCTCCTGATGCTTCTTGCATTGAGGTACACACATTTTAGCCCTTCTACCTTACTGTCTTTACAGCGTTTATTCTGCTTCTCTTTCATCAAAGCCTCTCTATATGTTAGATCTGGCTTTACTACATGCACTTCTTTCACTGCTGTATCGCTCTGGGTCCCATCCCCCTTGCAAATTAGTTTAAACCCTCCTGAACCATGCCAGCGAACCTACCTGCAAGGATATTGCTCCCCCTCGAGTTCAGGTGCAACCCATCCAATCTGTACAGGTCCCACCTTCCCCAGAAGAGATCCCAATGATCCAAAAATCTAAAACCCTGCTCCCTGCACCAACTCCTCAGCCACACATTCAACTGCCATCTCCTCCAATTCTTACCATCACTGTCACACAGCACTGGCAGCAATCCTGAGAATGCCACCCTTGAAGTCCTGTTCTTCAGCATTCTGCCTAGTTCCCGAAACTCATCCTCATCCTCATCCCTCATCCCTCTTCCTGCTTATGTCGTTGGTACCAACATGTACCACAACCTCTGGCTGCTTTCCCTGTCGTACCAGGATGTCATGCACCCGGTCAGAGACATCCCAGACCCTGGCACCCAGGAGGCAACAATCCATGCGGGTGTCCTTCTCATGTCCACAAAATCTCCTATCTGCTCCCCTGACTATAGAGTCTCCAATGACAACAGTTCTCCTCTTCTCCGTCCCACGCTTCTGCACCACCGGGTCAGACTCAGTGCCAGAGGCCCTGCCACCATAGCTCACACCTGGTCGGTCGTCTCTGCCAACAGCATCCAGGACGATAAACTTATTATTCAGGGGAATGGCTACAGGGCTGCTCTGCACTACCTGTCTGCTCACTTTCGCTTTCCCCCCTCTGACTGTCAACCAACGACCTGCTTCCGACAGCCTAGGTGTGACTTCCTCCCTGTAACTCTCATCTATGACTGCCTCATTCTCCCTTATGAGTCGAAGGTCAACCAGGTGCTGCTCCAGACCACTGACACGGTCTTCCATATCGCCCAGCCGTATGCACTTCTGGCAGATGTGACTCTGCAGGAGAGGGGCCTTCCCCCAAGACTGCCACATCTCACATGAGAGGCACATCACCGTCTCAGGAGGCATTGTAAAGACTAACTGCGAGCAAGCTTGTCCTCCGCCTCTTCTTGTCGAAGTCTATTGAGTCAAAGCCTCAAAGCTCCACTCCTTCACAGGCCCTCTCACTCACTGGCCGCTTTCCACAGGCTGCTTCGCTTGAGCTATCCCTCTATTTATCTGTTTGAGCATTCCACAAACATCTACAGTCACTCACAGGCCATTCAAACAACGTCTATAAACAGTCACAGTCCATTCCACCCACGACTACGGACAACCACAGTCCATTTCACACACACCCACAGACACTCACAGTCCATTCCACACATGTCTATGGACACTCACAGACCATTCAACACACATCTACAGTCAATCACAGTCAAATCCACCAATGTCAATAGACACTCACAGAACATTTCACACTGTCTAGGCATCCTCACAGTCAATTCCACACACGTCTACGGACCCTCACAGTCCATTCCAAACACGTGAACAGACCCTCACAGTCAAATCCACACACGTCTAGAGACACTCACAGTCCTTTCTGGACTCGTCTACAGACACTCATAGTCCATTCCAGACACGTCGATATACACTCACAGTCCATTCCACACGTCTGCAGACACACACAGTCCATTCCACACACATCTACAGCCACTCACAGTCCATTCCACATGTCTGCTGACATTAACATACGTTCCACACACAGCTACAGAAAAACACAGTCCATTCCTCACACATCTACAGACACACACAGTCCATTCCACACATGTCTACAGACACACACAGTCCATTCCACCTACATCTACTGACACTCACAGTGCATTATACAAATGTCTATGGACACTCTCAGCCCATTCCACACACATCTATAGACAGTCACAGTCCATTCCACCAACCTCTACAGACACTCACAGTACAGTCCACAGACATCTACAGACACTCACTGAGCATTCCGCACACGTCTATAGACAATCAGAGTCCATTCCATACACTTCTACAGACACCCGCAGTCCATTCAAGACATGTCTACTGACATTAACATTACGTTCCACACACATCTACAGACACTCAAAGTCCATTCCACACACGTCTACAGAAAATCACAGTCTATTCCACACATACCTACAGACACACACAGTCCATTCTACACACGTCAACATACACTCACTGTCCATTCAACGTCGGTCTACAGACACTCACACTCCATTCCACACACAGCTACAGACACTCACACTCCATTCCAGATACGTCTAGAGACACTCACAGTCCATTCGACCAACGTCTATAGACAGTCACAAACCATTCCACACACGTATACGGACACCCACAATCCATTCCACACACATCTACAGACACTCAAAGTCCATTCCATACAAATCTAAGGACACTCACAGACCATTCCACACACGTGAACAGACACTCACAGTAAATTCCACACGTCTAGAGACACTCACAGTCCTTTCTGGACTCGTATACAGACACTCATAGTCCATTCCAGACACGTCGACGTACACTCACATTCCATTCCACACGTCTGCAGACACTCACTGTCCATTCCACACACATCTACAGCCACTCGCAGTCCATTCCACACGTGTCTGCTGACATTAACATTACGTTCCACACACATCTACAGACACTCACAGTCCATTCAACAACAGTCTACAGACACTCACACTCCATTCCACACACATTCCAGACCCGTCCAGAGACACTTACAGTCCATTCCACACATGTCTACGGACACCCACAGCAAATTCCACACGTCTACAGACACAAACAGTCCATTCCACACGTCTGCAGACACACACAGTCCATTCCACACACATCTACAGCCACTCACAGTCCATTCCACATGTCTGCTGACATTAACATACGTTCCACACACAGCTACAGAAAAACACAGTCCATTCCTCACACATCTACAGACACACACAGTCCATTCCACACACGTCTACAGACACACACACAGTCCATTCCACCTACATCTACTGACACTCATAGTGCATTATACAAATGTCTATGGACACTCTCAGCCCATTCCACACACATCTATAGACAGTCACAGTCCATTCCACCAACCTCTACAGACACTCACAGTACATTCCACAGACATCTACAGACACTCACTGAGCATTCCGCACACGTCTATAGACAATCAGAGTCCATTCCATACACTTCTACAGACACTCGCAGTCCATTCAAGACATGTCTACTGACATTAACATTACGTTCCACACACATCTACAGACACTCAAAGTCCATTCCACACACGTCTACAGAAAATCACAGTCTATTCCACACATACCTACAGACACACACAGTCCATTCTACACACGTCAACATACACTCACTGTCCATTCAACGTCGGTCTACAGACACTCACACTCCATTCCACACACAGCTACAGACACTCACAATCCATTCCAGATACGTCTAGAGACACTCACAGTCCATTCGACCAACGTTTATAGACAGTCACAAACCATTCCACACACGTATACGGACACCCACAATCCATTCCACACACATCTACAGACACTCAAAGTCCATTCCATACAAATCTAAGGACACTCACAGACCATTCCACACATGTGAACAGACACTCACAGTAAATTCCACACGTCTAGAGACACTCACAGTCCTTTCTGGACTCGTATACAGACACTCATAGTCCATTCCAGACACGTCGACGTACACTCACATTCCATTCCACACGTCTGCAGACACTCACTGTCCATTCCACACACATCTACAGCCACTCGCAGTCCATTCCACACGTGTCTGCTGACATTAACATTACGTTCCACACACATCTACAGACACTCACAGTCCATTCAACAACAGTCTACAGACACTCACACTCCATTCCACACACATTCCAGACCCGTCCAGAGACACTTACAGTCCATTCCACACATGTCTACGGACACCCACAGCGAATTCCACACGTCTACAGACACAAACAGTCCATTCCACACGCATCTACAGACACTCACGGTGCATTCCACAGATGTCTACAGACACACACAGCCAATTCCACAGTCGTCTACGTACACTCACAGTAAATTCCACAAACGTCAACGGTCACTCACAGTCCATTCGACCAGCATCTATAGACAGTCACAATCCATTTCACACACGTCTACGTACAGCAACAATCCATTCGACAGACATCTACAGACACTCACAGTCCATTCCACACATGTCTATGGACACTCACAGACCATTCCACACACATCTACAGACAGTCACAGTCAAATCCACCAACGTCTACAGACATTCACAGTCCATTCCACATACATCTACAGAGAGTCACAGTCCAATCCACCAACAGGAAATTAGAAATGTGTGCAATAAAGGAACAGCAGTTATAATGGGTGACTTCAATCTACATGTAGATTGGGTGAACCAAATTGGTAAGGGTGCTGAGGAAGAGGATTTCTTGGAATGTATGCAGGATGGTTTTTTGAACCAACATGTCGAGAAACCAACTAGACAGCAGGCTATTCTAGACTGGGTATTGAGCAATGAGGAAGGGTTAATTAGCAATCTTGTTGTGAGAGGCCCCTTGGGTAAGAGTGACCATAATATGGTGGAATTCTTCATTAAGATGGAGAGTGACATAGTTAATTCAGAAACAAAGGTTCTTAACTTAAAGAAGGATAACTTTGAAGGTATGAGACGTGAATTAGCTAAGATAGACTGGCAAATGACACTTAAAGGGTTGACGGTGGATATGCAATGGCAAGCATTTAAAGGTCACATGGATGAACTACAACAATTGTTCATCCCAGTTTGGCAAAAGAATAAATCAAGGAAGGTAGTGCACCCGTGGCTGACAAGGGAAATTAGGGATAGTATCAATTCCAAAGAAGAAGCATACAAATTAGCCAGAAAAAGTGGCTCACCTGAGGACTGGGAGAAATTCAGAGTTCAGCAGAGGAGGACAAAGGGCTTAATTAGGAAGGGGAAAAAAGATTATGAGAGAAAACTGGCAGGGAACATAAAAACTGACTGTAAAAGCTTTTATAGATATGAGAAAAGAAAAAGATTGGTTAAGATAAATGTAGGTCCCCTACAGACAGAGACAGGTGAATTGATTATGGGGAGCAAGGACATGGCAGACTAATTGAATAATTACTTTGGTTCTGTCTTCACTAAGGAGGACATAAATAATCTTCCGGAAATAGTAGGGGACAGAGGGTCCAGTGAGATGGAGGAACTGAGGGAAATACATGTTAGTAGGGAAGTGGTGTTAGGTAAATTGAAAGGATTAAAGGCAGATAAATCCCCAGGGCCAGATGGTCTGCATCCCAGAGTGCTTAAGGAAGTAGCCCAAGAATTAGTGGATGCATTAGTGATAATTTTTCAAAACTCTTTAGATTCTGGACTAGTTCCTGAGAATTGGAGGGTGGCTAATGTAACCCCACTTTTTAAAAAAGGAGGGAGAAAAACCAGGGAATTATAGACCAGTTAGCCTAACATCGGTGGTGGGGAAACTGCTAGAGTCAGTTATCAAAGATATGATAACAGCACATTTGGAAAGCGCTGAAATCATCAGACAAAGTCAGCATGGATTTGTGAAAGGAAAATCATGTCTGACGAATCTCATAGAATTTTTTGAAGATGTAACTAGTAGAGTGGATAGGGAAGAACCAGTGGATGTGGTATATTTGGATTTTCAAAAGGCTTTTGACAAGGTCCCACATAGGAGATTAGTGTGCAAACTTAAAGCACACGGTATTGGGGGTAAGGTATTGATGTGGATAGAGAATTGGTTGGCAGACAGGAAGCAAAGGGTGGGAATAAATGGGACCTTTTCAGAATGGCAGGCAGTGACTAGTGGGGTACCGCAAGGCTCAGTGCTGGGACCCCAGTTGTTTACAATATATATTAATGACTTGTATGAGGGAATTAAATGCAGCATCTCCAAGTTTGCGATGACACGAAGCTGGGTGGCAGTGCTACCGGTGAGGAGGATGCTAAGAGGATGCAGGGTGACTTGGATAGGTTAGGTGAGTGGGCAAACTCATGGCAGATGCAATTTAATCTGGATAAACGTGAAGTTATCCACTTTGGTGGCAAAAACAGGAAGACAGATTATTATCTGAATGGTGGCCGATTAGGAAAAGGGGAGGTGCAACGAGACCTGGGTGTCATTATACACCAGTCATTGAAAGTGGGCATGCAGGTACAGCAGGTGGTGAAAAAGGCGAAAGGTATGCTGGCATTTATAGCAAGAGGATTCGAGAACAGGAGCAGGGAGGTACTACTGCAGTTGTACAAGGCCCTGGTGAGACCACACCTGGAGTATTGTGTGCAGTTTTGGTCCCCTAATCTGAGGAAAGACATCCTTGCCATAGAGGGATTACAAAGAAGGTTCACCAGATTGATTCCTGGGATGGCAGGGCTTTCATATGAAGAAAGACTGGATGAACTAGGCTTGTACTTGTTGGAATTTAGAAGATTGAGGGGGAATCTGATTGAAATGTATAAAATCCTAAAGGGATTGGACAGGCTAGATGCAGGAAGATTGTTCTCGATGTTGGGGAAGTCCAGAACGAGGGGTCACACTTTGAGGATAAAGGGGAAGCCTTTTAGGACCGAGATTAGGAAAAACTTCTTCACACAGAAAGTGGTGAATTTGTGGAATTCTCTGCCACAGGAAACAGTTGAGGCCAGTTCATTGGCTATATTTAAGAGGGAGTTAGATATGGCCCTTGTGACTAAAGGGATCAGGGGGTATGGAGGGAAGGTTGGTACAGGGTTCTGAGTTGGATGATCAGCTATGATCATACTGAATGGCGGTGCTGGCTCGAAGGGCCGAATGGCCTACTCCTGCACCTATTTTCTATGTTTCCAAGTTTCTATGTCTACAGACACTCACAGAACATTCCACACACATCTACAGTCAGTCACAGTCCAATCCACCAGCTTCTACAGACAGTCACAGAACATTCCAAACCTGTCTACACGTACTCACAGTCAATTGAACGCACATCTACGGACACACACAGTCCATTCCACATACATCTACAGAGACTCACAGTATATTCCACACATGTCTACGGACATTCTGAGTCCATTCCACCAACTTGTACAGACGCTCACAGAACATTCCACAGGTGTCTATGGACACTATACACAGTCACAGTCTATTCCATACACATCTACAGATACTCACAGTCCATTCCTCACACGTCTATGGACACCCACAGTCCATTATATACACATCTGCAGACACTCGCAGTCCATTCCACACACATCTACAGAAAATCAGAATCCATTCCACACGTGTATGGATACTCACAGTCCATTCCACACGTCTACAGACACTCACAGTCCATTCTACACGCGTCAACAGACACCACCAGTCCATTCCAGACACATCTATAGACACTCACAGCCCATTCCACACACATCTACAGACACTCACACTCCATTCCAGACACATCTAGAGACTCTCACAGTCCATTCCACAGATGTCTACGGACACCCACAGCCAATTCCACACACGTCTACAGACACTCACAGAATATTCCACAAAAGTTTACAGTCACTCACAGTCCATTCGACCAACGTCTATAGACAGTCACAGACCATTCCACACACGTCTACAGACACCCAAAATCCATTCCACACACATCTACAGACACTTAAAGTCCATTCCATACAAATCTAAGGACACTCACAGACCATTCCACACACGTGAACAGACACTCACAGTCCTTTCTGGACTCGTATGCAGACACTCATAGTCCATTCCAGACTCGTCGACATACAATCACAGTCCATTCCTCACACATCTACAGCCACTCGCAGTCCATTCCACACGTCTGCTGACATTATCATTATGTTCCACACACATCTACAGACACTCACAGTCCATTCCACACACATTTACAGAAAATCCCAGTCCATTCCACATACACCATCCATTCTACACACGTCAACAGACACTCACAGTCCATTCTACACGCGTCAACAGACACTCACAGTCCATTCCAGACACATCTACAGAAAATCGCAATTCATGCCACACACATGTATGGATACTCACAGTCCATTCCACACACGTCTACAGACACTCACAGTCCATTCAACAATGGTCTACAGACACTCACACTCCATTCCACACACATCTACAGACACTCACACTCCATTCCAGACACGTCTAGAGACTCTCACAGTCCATTCCACAGAAGTCTACGGACACCCACAGCCAATTCCACACACGTCTACAGACACTCACAGAATATTCCACAAACTCTTACAGTCACTCACAGTCCATTAGACCAACGTCTATAGACAGTCACAGACCATTCCACACACGTCTACGGACACCCAAAATCCTTTCCACACACATCTACAGACACTCAAAGTCCATTCCATACAAATCTAAGGACACTCACAGACCATTCCACACACGTGAACAGACACTCACAGTCCTTTCTGGACTCGTATACAGACACTCATAGTCCATTCCAGACTCGCCGACATACAATCACAGTCCATTCCACACATGTCTGCAGACACTCACAGTCCATTCCTCACACATCTACAGCCATTTGCAGTCTATTCCACACATGTCTGTTGACATTATCATTACGTTCCACACACATCTACAGACACTCACAGTCCATTCCACATATATCTACAGAAAATCCCAGTCCATTCCACACACACCTACAGACACACACTGTCCATTCTACACACGTCAACAGACACTCACAGTCCATTCCACACACATCTGCAGAAAATCACAGTCCATTCCACACTCATCTATGGATACTCACTGTCCATTCCACACACGTCTACAGACACACAAAGTTCATTCTACACACATCAGCAGACACTCACAGTCCATTCAACAACGGTCTACAGACACTCACACTCCATTCCACACATATCTACAGACACTCACACTCCATTCCAGCCATGTCCAGAGACACTTACAGTCCATTCCACACGTCTACGGACACCCACAGCGAATTCCACACATGTCTACAGACACAAACAGTCCATTCCACACATTTCTACAGACGTGCCAGCCAATTCCACAGACGTCTACATACACTCACAGAACATTCCACAAACGTCTACGGTCACTCACAGTCCATTCGACCAACATCTATAGACAGTCACAGTCCATCTCACACACGTCTACGTACAGCAACAATCCAGTCCACAGACATCTACAGACACTCTCAGTCCATTCCACACATGTCTACGGACACCCACAGCCAATTCCACGCATGTCTACAGACACTCACAGAACATTCCAAGACTGCCTACGCATGCTCACAGTCAATTTCACACATGTCTACTGACACTCACAGTCCATTCCACACACATCTAAAGACAGTCACAGCCCATTCCACCAACCTCTACAAACACTCATAGTTCATTGCACAGATGTCTAAGGACACCCACTGAGCATTCCACAGATGTCTATAGACAGTAACAGTCCATTCCACACACATCTTCAGACACTCACAGTCCATTCCACACACATCTACAGACACAGACCATTCCACACGTCTAGAGACATTCACAGTACATTCCACACACATCTACAGACACTCACAGACGATTCTACACCAGTCTACAGACACTCACAGTCTATTCCACAGGCATCTACAGACAGTCACAGTCCAATCCACCAACGTCTACAGACAGTCACAGAACATTCCAAACCTGCCTACGCATACTCACAGTCAATTCCACACATGTACAGGACACTCACATTCCATTCCACACACATCTGTAGACACACATAGTCCATTCCAAACATAATCTACAGACACAGTGTATTCCACACATGTCTGCAGACAAAAAAAGTACATTCCTCACATACCTACAGACACTCACAGCCAATTCCACATACGTCTGTAGACACTCACAGAACATTCCAAACCTGCCTACGATTACTCACAGTCCATTCCACACATGTCTATGGATACTCTCAGTCCATTCAACACACATCTATAGACAGTCACAGCCCATTCCACCAACCTCTACAAACACTCACAGTACATTCCACAGACAATCACAGTATATTCCACACACATCTACAGATACTCACAGTCCATTCCACACACATCTACAGACACTCACAGTCCATTCCACAAATGTCTACAGACACTCACAGTTCATTCCACACACATCTATAGACAGTCACAGTACAATCCACCAACCTCTAAAGACACTCACAGAACATTCCAAAACTGTCTACGCATACTCACAGTCAATTCCACACATGTCTACGGACAGTCTCAGTCCATTCCACACACGCCTAGAGACAGTCACAGCCCATTCCACCAACCTCTACAAACACTCACAGTTCATTCCACACACATCTACAGACACTCACATTCCAGACAGTCACTGACCAATCCACCAACATCTACAGACACTCTCAGAACATTCCAAACCTGTCTACGCATACTCACAGTCAATTGAACACACGTTTACTGACACTCACAGTCCATTCCACACATGCCTACGGACACTCACAGTCCATTCCACACACATCTGCAGACACTCACAGTCCACTCCACACACGTCTACGGACAACTCAGTCCATTCCACACACATCTACAGACAATCACAGTCAAATCCACCAACGTCTACAGACACTCACAGAACATTCCACAGATGTCTATGCATCCTCTCACTCAATTCCACAGACGTCTACAGACACGCACATTCCATTCCACAAACGTGAACAGACACCCACAGTCAATTCCACACAGGTCTAGAGATACTCACAGCCCTTTCTGGACTCGTCTACAGACACTCATAGTCCATTCCAGACACATGGACATACACTCACAGTCCATTCCACACGTCTACTGACATTAACATTACATTCCACACACATCTACGGACACTCACAGTGCATTCCACACACATCTACAGAAAATCACAGTCCATTACACACACATCTACAGACAGACACAGTCCATTCTACACACGTCTACAGACACTCACAGACCATTCCACACACATTCATAGACAGTCACAATCCAATCCACCAACGTATAAAGAACATTCCAAACCTCTCTACGGATACTCACAGTTAATTCCGCACATGTTTACGGACATTCACAGTCCATTCCATACATATCTGCAGACACACACAGTCCATTCCACACACATCTACAGACACAGTCCATTCCACACATGCCTGCAGACAAAAAAAAATACATCCCACACACATCTACAGACGGACACAGTCCATTCCACACACGTCTATAGACAGTCTCAGACCATTCCACACACATCTACAGACACTCTCAGTCCAGTCCATACATGTCTACAGACACTCACAGTCCATTCCACACATGTCTACGGACACTCTCAGTCCATTCCACACATTCTATAGACAGTCACAGCCCATTCCACCCACCTCTACAAACACTCACAGTACATTCCAGACACGTCTACGGAAACTCACTGAGCATTCAACACACGTCTACAAGCAATCACCGAACATTCCAGACACATCTACAGTCCATTCCACACACGTCTACGGACACCTACAGTCCATTCCACACACATCTACAGAAAATCACAGTCTATTCCACACACATCCACAGACAATCACGGTCCATTCCACACATGTCACCGGACAATCTCAGTCCATTCCACACACATCTATAGACAGTCACAGTCCATTCCACACATGTCAACGGACACCCACAGCCAAATCCACACATGTACAGACACTCACAGAACATTCCAGAGGTGCCTACGCCTACTCACAGTCATTTCCACACATGTCTGTGGACACTCACAGTCCATTCCACACATCTACAGACACTCACAGTCCATTCCACACACATCTACAGACACAGACCATTCCACACATGTCAAGAGGCATGAAGAGTACATACCACACATATCTACAGACACTCACAGTCCATTCCATACACGTCTACAGACACTCACAGTCCATTCCACACACATCTACAGACAGTGACAGTCCAATCCATCAACGTCTACAGAAACTCACAGAACATTCCAAACCTGTCTACGCATACTCAAATTCAATAGAACACATGTCTACGGACACGCACAGTCCATTCCACCAACCTCTACAAACACTCACAGTACATTCCACAGAGGTCTGCGGACACTCACTGAGCATTCCACACACGTCTATAGACAGTAATAGTCCACTCCATACAAGTCTAAAGACACTCACAGCCCATTCCACACACGTCTACGGACACCCACAGTCTATTCCACACACATCTACAAACAATCACGGAATATTCCAGACACATCTACAGAGACTCAGAGTCCATTCCACACACATCTACAGACACTCACAGTCCATTCCAAATAGGTCGACATACACTCACGCTGCATTCCACACACGTCTACAGACACTCGCAGTCCATTCTACACACGTCGGCAGACACTCACAGTGCATTCCACACACGTCTATGGACACACACAGTCCATTCCACATACCTCTGCAGACACTCACATTCTATTCCACACATGTCTACGGACACTCTCAGTCCATTCCACACACATCTATAGACAGTCACAGCCCATTCTAACAAACTCCACAAACACTCACAGTACATTCCACAGACGTCTACGGACACTCACTGAGCATTCCACACATGTCTATAGACAGTAACAGTCCGTTCCATACACGTCTAAAGACACTCACAGTCCATTCCACACACGTCCACGGACACCCACAGTTTATTCCACAGACATCTACAAACAATCACCCAACATTCCAGACACATCTACAGACACTCACAGCCCATTCCACACACGTCTACGGACACTCCAGTCCATTCCACACACATCGATAGACACTCACAGTACATTCCACACACAAATACAGACACTCGCAGTCCATTCCATACACAATTACAGACACCCACAGTCCATTCCAGTCATATCTACAGACACACACAGTCCATTGCAGACACACCTACAGACACTCTCAGTCCATTCCACACATGTCTACGGACACCCACAGCCAATTCCATACACGTCTACAGACACTCACAGAACATTCCAAGACTGCCTACGCATGCTCACAGACAATTTCACACATGTCTACGGACACTCACAGTCCATTCCACACATGTCTATGGAAACTCAAAGTCCATTCTACACACATCTATAGACAATCACTGCCCATTCCACCAACCTCTACAAATACTCACAGTACATTGCACAGAAGTCTAAGGACACCCACTGAGCATTCCACAGATGTCTATAGACAGTAACAGTCCATTCCACACACATCTTCAGACACTCACAGTCCATTCCACACACATCTACAGACACAGCTCATTCCACACGTCTAGAGACATTCACAGTACATTCCACACACTTCAACAGACACTCACAGACGATTCTACACACGTCTACAGACACTCACAGTCTATTCCACAGACATCTACAGACAGTCACAGTCCAATCCACCAACGTCTACAGACAGTCACAGAACATTCCAAACCTGCCTACGCATACTCACAGTCAATTCCACACATGTCATAGTCATAGTCATACTCTATTGATCCCGGGGGAAACTGGTTTTCCTTACAGTTGCACCATAAGTAATTAAATAGTAATAAAACCATAGATAATTAAATAGCAATATGTAAATTATGCCAGGAAATAAATCAAGGTATTCAAATATATACAATTTACAATAATCATTCTCTTTAACTGAGAAGCCAAAACGTGGTTCCTTAAGGTTGTTATAGCTGGCAGTGATAATGATAGTGGTTATAGCCAAGCTCCCACTACCTATTAAAGGCTCCCAATGGTGTGTGCCTCAAATAGACTCTGACAGCCAAGTCCAGCTCCTGGCCTTCACGTGTGGCTTAGCTACTAAGCCCGGAGGAACTATTTCCACAGACAGGAGAAGGGGCAAAGGCGGGTTACTGGTGCCTTAAAACTAGTCACTTCAGGCAGGTGGGGCTTGTCAGCCATGGTTGGCAGCTCATCTAGGAGAAGGAAAACTCTGATCTCAAACTTCTACTGCCTTGTGGCTATACCCACTCATGGGGAAGGCTTCGGGAGTAAACCCCGAGGGAAAAATTCAGAGCTGGAGTGCCAAAGGCAGTCCTACATTGAGTTCAATGCTGACTGACATCTCCTGCGATGTTGCTGGTACCAAACTGTATCAGTTTCTGCTGTTCCTTTGGATTCATCAGATGCATGGAGAGGGGGAAGGGGCTGAGAAGAGCAAGAAGGAGGCATGAGAAGGCCTTGGCGAGTAGGGTAAAGGAAAACCCCAAGGCATTCTTCAATTATGTGAAGAAAAAAAGGATGACAGGAGTGAAGGTAGGACCGATTAGAGATAAAGGTGGGAAGATGTGCCTGGAGGCTGTGGAAGTGAGTGAGGCACTCAAAGAATACTTCTCTTCGGCACTCACCAATGACAGGGAACTTGATGATAGTGAGGACAATGTGAGTGAGGTTGATGTTCTGGAGCATGTTGATATTAAGGAAGAGGATGTGTTGGAGTTGTTAAAATACGTTAGGACAGATAAGTCCCCGGGGCCTGACGGAATATTCCCCAGGCTGCTCCACGAGGCGAGAGAAGAGATTGCTGAGCCTCTGGCTAGGATCTTTATGCCCTCGTTGTCCACGGGAATGGTACTGGAGGATCGGAGGGAGGCGAATGTTGTCCCCTTGTTCAAAAAAGGTAGTAGGGATAGTCCGGGTAATTATAGACCACTGAGCCTTACGTCTGCGATGGGAAAGCTGTTGGAAAAGATAGTTAGAGATAGGATCTATAGGCATTTAGAGAATTATGGTCTGATCAGGGATAGTCAGCATGGCTTTGTGAAGGGCAGATCGTGTCTAACAAGCCTGATAGAGTTCTTTGAGGAGGTGACCAGGCATATAGATGAGGGTAGTGTAGTGGATGTGATCTATATGGATTTTAGAAAGGCATTTGACAAGGTTCCACACGGTAGGCTTATTCAGAAAGTTATAAGGCATGGAATCCAGGGAAGATTGGCCCAGTGGATTCAGAATTGGCTTGCCTGAAGAAGGCAGAGGGTGGTGGTGGAGGGAGTACATTCAGACTGGAGGATTGTGACTAGTGGTGTCCCACAAGGATCTGATCTGGGACCTCTACTTTTCATGATTTTTATTAACGACCTGGATATGGGGGTAGAAGGGTGGGTTGGCAAGTTTGCAGATGACACAAAGGTTGGTGGTGTTGTAGATAGTGTAGAGGATTGTCAAAGATTGCAAACAGACATTGATAGGATGCAGGAGTGGGCTGAGAAGTGGCAGATGGAGTTCAACCCGGAGAAGTGTGAGGTGGTACACTTTGGAAGGACAAACTCCAAGACAGAGTACAAAGTAAATAGCAGGATACTTGGTAGTGTGGAGGAGCAGGGGCATCTCAGGGTACATGTCCACAGATCCCTGAAAGTTGCCTCACAAGAGGAAGGTTTTTTACTCAGAGAGTGGATAGGGTAGTTAAGAAAGCTTATGGGGTGTTAGCTTTCATAAGTCGAGGGATAGAGTTTAACAGTCGCGATTAATGATACAGCTCTATAAAACTCTGATTAGGCCACACTTGGAGTACTGTGTCCAGTTCTGGTCACCTCACTATAGGAAGGATGTGGAAGCATTGGAAAGGGTACAGACGAGATTTACCAGGATGCTGCCTGGTTTAGAAAGTATGCATTATGATCAGAGATTAAGGGAGCTAGGGCTTTACTCTTTGGAGAGAAGGGGGATGAGAGGAGACATGATAGAGGTGTACAAGATAATAAGAGGAATAGACAGAGTGGATAGCCAGCGCCTCTTCCCCAGGGCACCACTGCTCAATACAAGAGGATATGGCTTTAAGGTAAGGGGTGGGAAGTTCAAGGGGGATATTAGAGGAAGGTTTTTTACTCAGAGAGTGGTTGGTGTGTGGAATGCACTGCCTGAGTCAGTGGTGGAGGCAGATACACTAGTGAAGTTTAAGAGACTACTAGACAGGTATATGGAGGAATTTAAGGTGTGGGCTTATATGGGAGGCAGGGTTTGAGGGTCGGCACAATATTATGGGCCGAAGGGCCTGTACTGTGCTGTACTATTCTGTGTTGTATGTTCTATGTGGGCAACAACTTGCTCTCCTTATCACACTGCCCAGGCTTGCGTATCTAGACAGCGAGGACACAATATCCATGGTCAACTCTGACTGGCTGAGGCCCTCACCTCACAAGCCAAAATCTGTATAAAAATAGTAGTTTTCTGTTCAGACTTCAGAATAGTGTGGTTGCAGGGGCCCAGTGACTTCTTGTGCACAAGCATAATAAAAGAGAATTTTTGAGCCTTAAGAGTACGTGTGTTCTAGGCCCAGCTATTTGAGTTATTTTATTTTATTATGGTCGATGACTGTGACTCCAATGGCAATATCCTGTGGTGGGGATGACTGAAATCTGCCATCCACAACCAGTGAAAGATTTATATGGAGTGATTTTTGCCAGGAGGAATTTGAATGTCTGAAAACCATCCTGTGTTATCATCCTGTGCTTAAGGCACCTGATTTTTCCAAGCCATTTTCTATAGCAACAGATGGTAGTGATGAAGCTGTTGTTACAGAAGGGAGTGGATGACATTGAACACCCAGTAGCCTATTTCTCAAAGAAATTTAATGTGCACCAGAAAAATTATTCCACTGTTGAAAAGGAATTGCTAGTATTTATTCTGGCTTTACAACATTTTGAAGTTTATGTTTGTCCTGCTCAGAGACCACTTGTGGTTTACACGGATCACCATCCGTTGGTGGTTCCAACTAAGATGAAGGATAAGAATGGAAGGTTATTAAATTGGAGTCTGATATTGCAAGAATATGACTTAAAAATCAAACATGTGAAAGGTACTGACAATTTTATAGCTGATTATTTATCCAGATGTTAAGTGGAAATTGTACACATTTTGCTCTGTCATCTGATGATTATATATGTATTGTTTCAAACTCTGAAATTTCCAGTTAAACAAAAATTTTGCCTTTGTCAAAATTTTTTCTTTGAAGGAAGGGGGTGCGATGGGGTCCTGAATTACCCTTATGAACTGTGCTTTTGAAAAGAGAGCGAGAGTTATTTAACACCAACATCTTGTTTTTAAGAGAGAGAGAGGCAAAGACTGCTCACAGTATGTTTACATTTCTACAAGGCCGCTGCCTGCTTGGAAATTCTTACAGACAGAGAAGGGAGGAGCTGTTTGAGTGACAGTTGGTATTCAGCATGGGGAGATAAATAGACGGTCAGATGACAGACCTCAGACACATGGTTTTGGACACTGAATGAGCTTTGTTGTGCCCACAGAAAAAGTGGGTTTTGGAGGATCGATCAGTGGCTCTTGCAGTGTGAACAGGGCGTGACCGGTGGGGAGTTATTTGTGTGTCCAACCCTCGCCTGGGTTGATAGCTCCATCACAGAAGGATGGTCCCCTTCGTTCTGGTCACGGTCGGTGAATTCTAAAGGATTTCGGAAGACAACGGGAAGATCAACGGCGTCAACTCACCTGAAGACTCAAACCTCTCCCTCTCTCTCTCTCTCCATCACAACACAACTCAATACCACAAACTGAACTTTACTCATCATCGTAAGACTATCTATCTACCCCTTGAAGAATCTTGGTTTTTCAGGTATTTCCACACTTACTTACATATAATCATTGCTAACCTGTTTGATATATCTTCATTTATATTACTGTATTGTGTAGTTACTAATAAACAACATTAGTTAATAGCAATACTGGACTCCAAAGTGTTTTCCATCTCTGCTGGTTCTTTAACCTGGCACGGGGTACGTGACAAGGGAAACAAAAAAGGAACACATCTTTTAATTCAGAGTCCATCAGCCATTGGAAAGTCTGCGCTGAATTTTTCTGTCCAAATGGCATGCACAGAAACTCAAAAAGGCCAAAAGGGATTATCACAGCTGTTTTGGGAATGTCCTCTGTGCACACAGGTACCTGATGGTGGCTCTTAACTAGATTGACTTTGGAAAATAATCCTTTGGCTAAACGTGCTGAAAAATCTTGAATCTGTTGGACCATGTAACGCTTGGGGGTGGTGGCTTTGTTAAGGCATCAGTAATAGTGGGCAGCAACCACCATCGACTTAGGGATCCTATGGGGGGGGGTGAAGCCCAGGGGCTATTTGACGGGCATATAATGCGAAGTTATTCCGTGTTGGCAAACTCCGAATTTGAGGTTTCCAGCTTTTCTGAGTCCAGTCTACGCACACGGGCATGCACTGGCAGGCCAGATATGGGAATGGGTGCTTGACCCCATGTTTTGTGATTGTAGTGGAGAATGTGGGCTTGGTAAGGTTTGGGAATTCGCCCAGCAGTCGAGTAAACTCCCATGTGCTTGACAGAGTCATTGTCGGGAACTTACTGGGGGAACAGAGTAGCGACCCAAAGTCTTTGACATCCACAAGCCAGCAGTTAAGATCAACTAACAGGCCTTGGGCTCACAGCATGTCTACACCGAACACATTTTATTGAACACGAAAACCTCAACACCAAAGCTCGGTAAAAATCTTTTACATAATGACGTCATCACGTCAGACCAGCCTTTTAAAGCAAAACCCCAACTCAAAGTCAATGGTTGTGAATTATGTACATTTCTCCCAGTTATGTTCATTCCACTTTCCTATGTGGCCAAATGAGCACCTTTCATCTCTTGCATGGTCTTAGATGATTTTTAAACAATGAACAGAGAAATATCAGATTTGCCAGTCTACCAAAGATGCTTTTACACACGGAATTTGGTCCATCAGAAATCTTATTCATTCCAAAATTATTGTTTATTCCAGGGTTCAATGGTTTTGAGTCCTCTTCATTTTTTTCAACTCTTCACAACAACACTAAAATAATCAATGAATAATATAATTTTCCTATACTAGACTGATCACATGGTGTATGCACACAACTCAAATATTGGACTGTGTTTAGTGTGACTGTGCTTTACTGTTGTTTTGTATGTGATGTGTGTGCCCTGCTGTATGTTTTGTATGTGATGTGATGTGGCTGGCAGGAAAGCACTGTGGCCTCGTTCACTGCCCTCCAGGGGAGAAGCATTAGAGTCAGTGCTGCCCTCCAGTGTTCACATGGTAGAAGATAAGCTGAATTGTGTTCGACTGCAGACTGCTGCAACATTAATGGATTCATGGTCCTTGACTTTTTCCTGTGTGACTGTTTTACTTTATCTTAGAGTGTATGTGCTATAAATACCTTGTGGTGTGTATGACTGTGTTTTGCACATTGTTCCCGAGTAACATTGTTTTGTTTGACTGTATTCATGGGTATTCATGTTTGGTCAAATGACAATTTTCCACGGTGTGCACCGGCAACAACTGAATCCAGGTGCAGACTCCCATGTGGAAACAGAAACAAGAGTTTATTCATAGGAACCCAAACAGATGACACTCCGAGATGAATCATTCTCCAAACACAAGAACCCCATGATAAGTGCTAATCAGGCGTTCACTTTAACTAATCACAGTATGTAGAAAACCCATGCCAGTCAACATAAAATGGACAAGATTAAACAGAAAGAACAGGGGCTTAACAACTCTAGATGAGACAATTAACAATTACAGGTGCACAGGCCCATAGGGCTTAAGACACAATTAACCTTGAACTTCTGTTGCCGCTTGTATCCAGTTAAATATTAAAATTATCAGGTCATAAAATTCCATATCAATATTTCTTGCTGGATTCTACAGTATAGAACATAGAACAATACAGCACTGTAAAGGCCATGCCGATCTTTGAACCTACATTTTTCTTTCATCCATGTGCCTTATCAACTCGATGAAATTGACTCTCAGGAATGCAGGTACAGCACCTGGCAGTGAACCAATGACCACTATCGCTGGTGGAGAGAGTGCTGGGCAGACTTCAAGCCAAGCTGAAGCAGTAGGGAACACACTCATTAGTCTACTGCCAATGTAGCGCCTCTGGAAACATGATAGAAGGGCAGGGTTGCTGTATTAGAAGGAAAAGGAGTTTTGCTGTGTTCTCTGTTTCACAGAGACATGGCTCACCCCTGAAACTCCAGAAGGCCAATACAGCCCAAGGGGTTCTCAATTTACCAGATAGACTGGATGGTGGCATTAGGAAAAAGCGGTACAGGGATTTGCTTCATGATAGAGAGTATGCATTATGATCAGAAATTAAGGGAGCCAGGGCTTTACTCTGGAGAGATGGAGGATGAGAGGAGACATAGTCATAGTCATACTTTATTGATCCCGGGGGAAATTGGTTTTCGTTACAGTTGCACCATAAATAATTAAATAGTAATAAAACCATAAATAGTTAAATAGTAATATGTAAATTATGCCAGGAAATAAGTCCAGGACCAGCCTATTGGCTCAGAGTGTCTGACCCTCCAAGGGAGGAGTTGTAAAGTTTGATGGCCACAGGCAGGAATGACTTCCTATGACGCTCTGTGTTGCATCTCGGTGGAATGAGTCTCTGGCTGAATGTACTCCTGTGCCCAACCAGTACATTATGTAGTGGATGGGAGACATTGTCCAAGATGGCATGCAACTTGGACAGCATCCTCTTTTCAGACACCACCGTCAGAGAGTACAGTTCCATCCCCATAACATGATAGAGGTATACAAGATATTAAGAGGAATAGACAGAGTGGACAGCCAGCGCCTCTTCCCCAGGACACCACTGCTCAATACAAGAGGACATGGCTTTAAGATAAGGGGTGGGAAGTTCAAGGGGGATACTAGAGGAAGGTTTTTTACTCAGAGAGTGGTTGGTGTGTGGAATTCACTGCCTGTGTGAGTGGTGGAGACAGATACACTAGTGAAATTTAAGAGACTACTAGACAGGTATATGGAGGAATTTAAGGTGGGGGTTATATGGGAGGCAGGGTTTAAGGGTCAGCACAACATTGTGGGCCGCAGGGCCTGTACTGTGCTGTGCTCTATGTTCTATGTTCTATAAACTCATAGTGGTGCTCACGCATATTGGTTCATTTTTGTTCTCCTGACCTGGAACAACTGATAATTAAATGCAGACCATTCTACTTACCAAGGGTGTTCTCCATCCTGATTCTGACTGCAGCTTACAAACCAGCAAGGCAGATGTCAAGCAAGTACAGTATTCAGAAAACCTACAGCACAATACAGGCTCTTCAGCCCACAATGCTGTGCTGAACCTGTACTTACTTTGGAAATTACCTAGGGCCCTGTATTTTTCTGAGCTCCATGTACCCATCAAGGAGTCTCTTAAAAGACCCTATCGTATCCGCCTCCACCACCGTCACCAGGAACAACATTTGCAACCCTCCAATTCTCTAGGACCTCTCCCGTCCCCATTGATGATGCAAAGATCATCGTCAAGATCCTTTTCCATAGTGAATACTGAAGCAAAGTATTCATTAAGTATCTCTGCCATCTCCTCCAGTTCCATACACACTTTTCAACTATCACACTTGATTGGTCCTATTCTCTCACACCTTATCTTCTTGCTCTTCACATACTTGTAGAATGCCATGGGGTTTTCTTTAATCCTGCTTGCCAAGGCCTTCTCGTGGCCCCTTCTGGCTCTCCTAATTTCATTCTTAAGCTCCTTCCTGCTAGCCTTATAACCTTCTAGATCTCTCTCATTACCTCCTGTTTTGGATCTTTCGTAAGCTTTTCTTTTCTTCTTGACTAGATTTTCAGCAGCCTTTGTACACCATGGTTCCTGTACCTTACCATCCTTTCCCTGTCTCTTGGAACGTACCTATGCAGAACATCATGCAAATATCCCCTAAACATTTGCCACATTTCTGCCGTACATTTCGTTGAGAACATCTGTTTCCAATTTATGTTTCCAAGTTCCTGCCTTATAGCTTCATATTTCCCCTTACTCCAATTAAACACTCTCCTTGTCTGTTCCTATCTCTCTCCAATGCTATGGTAAAGGAGACAAAATTGTGATCACTATCTCCAAAAAAAACTCCCAATGACCCAGGTTCATTTCCCAATACCAGATCAAGTACAGCCTCTCCTCTTGTAGGCTTGTCTATATATTGTGTCAGGAAATCTTCCTGAACACACCTAACAAATTCCACCCCATCTAAACCCCAAGCTCTAGAGAGATGCCAATCAATATTTGGGAAATTAAAATCTCCCACCACGACAACCCTGTTATTATTACACCTATCCAGAATCTCTCTTCCTATCTGCTCCTTGATGTTCCTGTTACTATTGGGTAGTCTATAAAAAACACACAGTAGAGTTATTGATCCCTTCCTGTTGCTAACTTTCATCCACAGAGACTCAGTTGACAATCCCTCCATGACTTCTTCCTTTTCTGCAGCTGTGACACTATCTCTGATCAACAGTACCACGCCCTCACCTCTTCTGCCTCTCTCCCTGTCCTTTCTGAACCACCTAAAGCCTGGCACTCTAAGTAACCATTCCTGCCCCTGAGCCATCTAAGTCTTTGTATTCCTGCATGATGCCATCTGCAAACAAGAAACAGTCCACACCAACACATTTCAAATTATAGTCGAAGACTTCAACCAGGCTTGTTTGAAGAAAACCCTGCATCACTACCATTAGAACAGAACCTGTAGCACCAGAGGTCCCAACATACTGGACCACTGCTATACTAAGATAAGAAATGCCTACCATTCCTTGTCCGGACTGCATTTCAGTAAATCAGGTCACTGGGCTGTCCCTCTCCTATGTACATACAGTCCATCAGGGGTAAAGACCTCCCAACCATTCAGCACATCTACATGAAACACAGTTGTAGAAAAGCAACGTCCATCATCAGGGTTCCCCACCACACAGGACATGTTCTCTTTTCACTGCTGCCATCAGGAAGAAGGTACAAGGGCCTTAGGACTCACACCACCATGTTTAGGAACAGTTATTATCCCTCAACCATCTGGCTCTTGAACCAAGAGGGATCACTTCACTCAACTTCCCTTGCCCCCATCATTGAAATATTCCCACAACCAGTGCACCCACTTTCAAAGAACATTTAGGAAACTCAAGGACAGACACCTAGATGATAGAAAATGGTGGAAAGATTTAGATTGATCTTAGAATATGTTAAAGGGTTGGCATAACATCAAAGGCCGAATGGCCTAGACTTTGCTGTTAGTATTCTCTGTTCCATGATAGCCTTGTCTTTCAATAAGTTACAGTCTTCAAAGATAGAATAAAAGCAGAGAGTTCCTGCTTTTATGAAGAATAACCATTTATTCCATATTCTTAATATGAGCCCTTTTCATTTCTGTTTAGTTTAGTCATAGATCTATGGAATTATACTCTGATGCATCTGCAGTAGCTTCTAACAAGTGCAGGTGAGTAGCAATGGACGTATTACTGCAGTGCTCTTAGGTACAGAATTGCAACATTTTGAAAGAATAATTGAAACATTTTGAAAGAATAACAAAGTCCAACAATTTACTTACAAATCATGATGTTGTGTACTTTGGACAGGAATTTGCAGTTGATAGGGGTTCCCAGATATGCTGTACTTATCTGAGATGATTCAAGTTAAGGATTTTTTTTCATAAATCCTTACTGAGATTTTTATAGTTATAGTTCACTGACGATGGGGATAATGATTGTTTGTGGAAGCAGATGGGATGCCTGACAAGCAAGGTGGTTTATCCCAGGAAATGTCTAATCCAGGATTTAATCATACCCCTAATTTGTGCAATGACCATTGAAAATGCTATGTAGGATTAAGGTGACAAATTCTGCCTCATCCTCTGTAACTTCTGCCATCACCAAAGTGATCCTACACCAAACTTCTCTTTACCTCCCCCCTCCACCCCCACAATTTCCACAGGTATCCCTTGTCCGTTCATTCTTTGGCTTCACTTGTCACCTTCTACCTATCCTTTGTGGGATCTCTATTTATTTTCTGATCCTTTGTGTTCTTCCGGCAGCCAACACTAAAGATTCTTAATTCTAATGATTGTTTATTTGAAAGTTCAAACATAAGCAAACGGAATAAAAGGCTGAGAAACAAAGCATAGAGGTGAATGAACAGCAAAAAATGCAAAGGTGCCTCTGAAAAATCTATCACTTTTATAAGAGATATTCCTTAGAGAAACTAAACTAATCAATGATTGCACAATTACATCACGTGGGTGATGTGCTAGTACATAGCCAATGAAAAATGAGAAAGGTAATAAACCGTTTAACTGCTATACCATTTTCTGCCAGTAAGTGGGGATGACCCACCACATACTGTAAAATATATACATGAGTTTGTTAAAAAATACAAATGAATTAAAATATTTCAGTGAAAAATCAGTGGTTTCTAACACTCTCTCCACCCACCTTTTTTTATTCTGCCGTCTTCCCTCTTCTTTTGCATTCCTGAAGAAGGGCCTTGGCCTGAAACATCAACTGTTTATTTATTTCCATTGATGCTGAGTTCCTCCACATTTTGTGTGTGTTCTCATGTGTCATCAGAGATCCTCACCACCCTGTCAAGCTCCCTTCTCAACTCTGCCATCAGGTAGAAGGAACAGGAGCCTCACCAGGTTCAAGAACAGTCCGTACACCTCAACCATCAGGCTCTTCAATAAAAGGGGATAACTACACTCAATTCCACTTGTCCCATCATTGAAATAATCCCAGAACTAGTGATCTCACTTTCAAGGATTTTTTATCTCATTACATCATGTTCTTATTATTTATTGCTATTTCTTTAGATTTGCATTTGCCCATATCGTTGTCTTCTGCACCCTGATTGATCTTTCATTGATCCTGTCATAGTCGCTATTCTACAGATTTGCTGAGTATGCCCACAAGAAATTAAATCTCAGGGTTATATGTGGTGATGTATATGTACTTTGATAAATGCATTTACTTTGAACTTTGAACTGATACTTTGTTGCTCCATGGCTTCCAGTAAGGCCTACTCATTCTTTTTATTCTTTGCCTGAAGTTTCTCAACTTCTGTGCACAGAATTTAGATCTCTCTGTATATTGAGCTTAATGCTTAATTATTGTTAAAGAGGTATCAAACATCCTATTGTTTCCAGATTCTTTAAAATATAAACCATTAAATTCAGCAGCATTTTGTGAAAAAAATTAGTTACGGAATCTAGACATCTTTGATAAAGACACAATTTATTTCCCGTCCTTAAAACTGCCTTCGTAAGTGTCCAATGCAATGAGAACTGTACAGATCTGTATGTCGACAAACAAAACAAGCATTCACTAATAGATGACCCAACATAAGAGGGCTAACACCTCAGGTCAAGACTTCACTGTATATCTACACATAAGGAAAAGGGACACTCCTTTGATGATAACAATTTGTTACATGCACATAACAAATGCTTGAAAGTGGGGTTGAAGAAGCCATCTTTGTCAAACTGGAATACCCATCCCTAAACAAAGGGGGTGTGGTACGACACCACCTATCAATAACTTACAATGTAGTCCTAACATCTCTACCCAGGCATCTCCACGGGAGTTCACACTTCTATTCATGCAAAGATAAGACTAATGACCCCCTCATTACATCTATGACTCTTAACGACCCTCATGTGATTGCTATACCTTTAAACAGAGTTTATAGAAACATACAAAATAGGTGCAGGAGTAGGCCATTCAGCCCTTTGAGCCTGCACTGCCATTCAGTATGATCATGTTTGATTATCCAACTCAGAACCCTGTATCTGCCTTCTCTCCATACCTCCTGATCCTTTTAGCCACAAGGGTCATATCTAACTCCCTCTTAAATATAGCCAATGAACTGGCCTCAACTGTTTCCTGTGGCAGAGAATTCCACAGATTCACCACTCTCTGTGTGAAGAAGTTTTTTCTCATCTTGGTCCTAAAAGGCTTCCCCTTTATCCTCAAAATGTGACCCTTCGTTCTGGACTTCCTCAACATCGGGAAAAATCTTCCTACATCTAGCCTGTCCAATCCCTTTAGAATTTTATAGTTTCAATCAGATCCCTCCTCAATCTTCTAAATTCCAGAGAGTATAAGCCTAGTCGATCCAGTCTTTCATCATATATGAAAGTCCTGCCATCCCAGGAATCAATCTGGTGAACCTTCTTTGTACTCCCTGTCTTTCCTCAGATTAGGGGACCAAAACTGCACACAATACTCCAGGTGTAATCTCACCAAAGCCTTGTACAACTGCAGTAGTACCTCCCTGCAGTTGTACTCCTGTACTCGAATCCTCTTGCTATGAATGCCAGCATACCATTCGCCTTTTTCACCACCTGCTGTACCTGCATACCCACTTTCAATGACTGGTGTACAATGACACCCAGGTCTCATTGCACCTCCCCTTTTCCTAATCGGCCACCGTTCAGATAATAATCTCTTTTCCTGTTTTTGCCACCAAAGTGGATAATCTCACATTTATCCACATTAAATTGCATCTGCCATGAGTTTGCCCACTCACCTAACCTATCCAAGTCACCCTGCATCCTCTTAGCATCCTCCTCACAGCTAACACTGCTGCCCAGCTTCATGTCACCCGCAAACTTGGAGATGCTGCATTTAATTCCCTCGTCTAAGTCATTAATAGATATTGTAAACAACTGGGGTCCCAGCACTGAGCCTTGCGGTACCCCACTAGTCACTGCCTGCCATTCTGAATAGGTCCCGTTTATTCCCACTCTTTGCTTCCTGTCTGCCAACCAGTTCTCTATCCACATCAATATCATGCCCCCAATAGCGTGTGCTTTAAGTTTGCACACTAATCTCCTGTGTAGGACCTGGCCGGATGGGAGACGCCAGAGAGTGGTGGTGGATAACTGCTTGACAGCTTGGAGGCCGGTGATTAGTGGTGTGTCTCAGGGATCTGTACTGGGTCCAGTGTTATTTGTCATATACATTAATGATCTGGATGATGGGGTAGTGAATTGGATCAGTAAGTATGCAGATGATACTATGATATGTGGAGTTGTGGATAATGAAGTAGATTTTCAAAGCTTGCAGAGAGATTTAGGCCAGTTGGAAGAGTGGGCTGAAAGATGGCAGATGGGAGTTTAATGCTGATAAATGTGACTTGCTACATTTTGGTAGGACTAATCAAAACATTCATGGTAAATGGTAGGGCATTGAAGAATGCAGTAGAACAAAGGGATCTAGGAATAATGGTGCATAGTTCCCTGAAGGTGGAATCTCATGTGGATAGGGTGGTGAAGAAAGCTTTCGGTATGCTGGCCTTTATTAATCAGAGCATTGAGTATAGGAGTTGGGATGTAATGTTGACATTGTACAAGGCATTGGTGAGGCCAAATTTGGAGTATTGTGTACAGTTTTGGTCACCAAATTATAGGAAAGATGTCAACAAAATAGAGAGAGTACAGAGAAGATTTACTAGAATGTTACCTGGGTTCCATCACCTAAGTTGCAGAGAAAGGTTGAACAAGTTGGGTCTTTATTCTTTGGAACGTAGAAGGTTGAGTGGGGACTTGATAGAGGTATTTAAAATTATGAGGGGGATAGATAGATTTAACGTGGATAGTCTTTTTCCATTGAGAGTGCGGGAGATTCAAACAAGAGGACATGAGTTGAGAGTTAAAGGGCAAAAGTTTAGGGGTAACATGAGGGGGAACTTCTTTACTCAGAGAGTGGTAGCTGTGTGGAACGAGCTTCCAGCAGAAGTGGTTGAGGCAGGGTCGATGTTGTTGCATAAAGTTAAATTGGACAGCTATATGGACAGGAAAGGAATGGAGGGTTATGGGCTGAAGGCAGGTCGATGGGACTAGGGGAGAGTAAGAGTTCGGCACTGACTAGAAGGGCTGAGATGGCCTGTTTCTGTACTGTAATTGTAATATGATTATATGGTTATATAGAAATGAACTAGCTAATCAGTTAAAACAACTGGACCATAAATATGCTTCAGTACCCGATCCTGAAACACATGAGAGACCTATTGAAACCAAAAGCTAAATATGATCTTCTTTTAATGTATCCAATAGAAAGCCAGATTTTAAAAGACAGAAGTCAATTTTATATTCACGGTGATAAAACTGGTAAGTTACTGACTAATCAATTAAAGCCATTTATAGCCAAGCAGCAAATTAAAGAAATATGTAAAATTAATGGGGACATGACAACTGACCACTTTGAAATTAATGACACTTTTAGGGAATTTTATTCCAAATTGTATAATTCTGACTCTGTTAATGATAATATTGCAATGAATAATTTTTTAGATCGACTAAATATTCCTAATCTTTCAATAAATGATCGTAGGCAATTTTCCTGGGAGGAAATTGCTCAGGCTATTCGAGAATGCATTCTGGGAAATCCCCAGGACCCGATGGATTCTCTGGAGAGTTGTATAAGGCTTTTTCCTCCTTGCTTATACCACACTTATGTTCTACCCTTACAGATTCCTTTAAGGTAGGAAGATTACCGCAGTCTTTTTATGAAACTTCCACTTTACTTATTCTCAAAAAGAATAAGAATCCTACTGTATGTCCTTCGTATAGACCTATCTCTTTACTCAATTTTAATACTAAAATTTTATCTGAAGTGTTGGCTCGCAGACTTGAAAATATTGTATCTTCTATAGATTTGGATGATCAGACAGGATTTATTAAAATTATTCCCAGTTTAATATACGGCGTTTGTTAAATGTTATGCATTCTCCATCTAAGGAAATATCGGAATGTGTGATATCTTTGGATGCGGTGAAGGCCTTTGACAGAGCTGAATGGAATTATCTATTTACATCCTTAGAAAAATTTAATTTTGGACATAATTTTATTCATTGGATTCAATTACTTTATTTATCTCCCTCCACTTGGGTTCTTATTAATCTTCAGAATTCTAAACCCTTTAAACTCCAACGTGGAACTAGACAAGGTTGTCCTTTGAGCCGACTGCTTTTTGATTTGGTATTAGAACCCTTAGCAATTGCTTTTCAAGAGTCTAAAGAGATTACTGGTATTTTAAGGAGAGGTACTATCCATAAAGCGTCGCTCTATGCTGATGACTTATTGCTTTTTACATCTAATGTTACAACCTCTTTACCGTTTGTGTTCTGTTTACTGACTAACTTTAGTCAGTTCTCAGGATATAAATTAAATTTACGTAAAAGTGAACTGTTTCCTTTAAACAATTTAATACCAACTGATATTAACCTTCCTTTTAAAATTTTAAGAAAATAATTTACGTACCTAGGCGTAACAATTACTAAGAATTATAAAGATTTATTTAAGTAAAATTTTTTAACTTTAATGAATTATGTTAAAAAATACTTTCTAATTGGTTGCCTCTCTCTTTATCACTGATTGGCTGAATTAATTCTCTTAAAATGAATACCTTACCTAAATTTATATACCTTTTTCAAGCTGTACCTGTTTTTATTCCTAAATCTTTTTTTGATAATCTTTGGATTCAATTCTTTCTTCCTATATATGGAAGAATAAAAAAATCCTCGTATAAATGAAGCTCAGCTTCAAAAAACCAAACAGAACGGAGGCTTTGCCTTATCCAATTTTAGGTTATATTATTGGGCAGTTAATATATCATTCTGGATATATTATATTAACCATGAGAATTGCCCTATATGGGTTTCTTTGGAAGTCAATTCTGTTATGAAATTTTCTATTATTTCTTTACTTGGGTCCTCGTTTCCTTTATTTTGAAATAAACTAACTGACAATGTGTTGGTCAAACATACTTTGAGGATTTGGTTAGAGTTTAGAAAATATTTTGGTTTATTGAGATTCTCCCTCTCAAGTCCCATCTTTTCTCATTGTTTTTTAAACCATCTTTAATTGACTTCTCTCTTAAATAATGGGATAGATTGGGTATTTGTTTGATGGAAGGAATCTCTCTTTTTTTGTGCAACTTTCAATGAAATTTAACCTTTCCAATACCCACTTTTTTCGATCCTTACAGGTTACAGGTTTTTTAAGATCTCAATTGCATACATTTCCTCCAAGTCCAGATAAGAATATACCAGATACAATTTTTAATCTGAAACCCTTTGACAACAGTTCAATATCTTACATCTACGGTCTGCTGTTGGGACTGAAAAAGGCCTCTTTAGATAAAATTAAAGGAGGCTGGGAAAAGAATTTACAGATTTTCATATCCGAAGAGAGTTGGAAGATTATTTTAAAATTGAGTAATTCTTCATCATTATGTGCTCATCATACTTTATTACAATTCAAAGTGGTACATAGGGTTCATATGTCTAAAGACAAGCTCTTTCATTTCTACGCCGAGATTTCCCCTTACTGTGATAGATGTACTAATGGAGTGGCCACACTAATTTGTATGTTTTGGACATGTCCAAGCCTTGAAAAATTTTGGAAAGAAGTATTTCAAACTTTTTCTGTACTTTTCAATGTTAGTTTTAAGCCCAGTCCTTTGACTGCCTTGTCAAAATATAGTCAAAATAACCATGGGAATTGGTAAGCTTATAATATGTCAGTGAGCAGTTTGTCTCCCGAGATGGAGACAGAGAGATCAGGAAAGGGAGGGAGGTGTTAAAAATGGACTAAGTGAATTTAAGGGCGAGGTGGAAGTTGGAGGTAAAGCTGATGAAACTGACAGGTACACGAAGCAGCACCAATGGAGTCATCAATGTAGCAGAGGAAGAGCTGGGGAGCATTACCGGGGAAGGTTTGGAACATGGACTGTTCTACATAGCCAACGAAAAGGCAGACGTAGCTGTGGCCCATACAAGTGCCCATGGCTACCCCTCAAGTCTGGAGAAAGTGGGAGGAGTCTAAGTGAACATCGCTGAGGGTGAGAAACAGTTCTGCCAGATGGAGGAGGGTGGTGGTGGAGGGAACTTGGTTGGTTCTTTTATTGAGAAGGAAGTTAGGAGTTTTAAGGTCTTCTTGATGGGGGATATAAGTGTATAAAGACTTCTTTATACACTTTATATAAAGGTGAAAATGAGCGGTCAGGGCTAGGAAATTGGAGGTTAGTGAGGAGATCAAGAGCATGAGATGCGTCACAGATGTAGGTGGGAAGGGACTGAACCAGAGGAAACAGAATGGAATTGGGGTATGAGATCACAAATTCAGTGGGGCGGAAACAGGCAGAGACAATGGACCTACCCGGATAGTCAGACTTGTGCATCTTGGGTAGGAGGTCAAAGCAAGCAGTGCGGGGTGAAGGTGGCAGTGGGTGGGAGATCTCCAGAGGTAATGAGATCAGTGATGGTGTCAGAGATAGTCTTCTGATGCCCTGGAGTGGGGTCCTCCTCAAGGGGTGGGTATGAGAGTTGCCGCCTGGCCTCAGTAAGGTAGCTATCAGTCTGCCACACTAATACAGCATCCTACATTATCCACTTTTATTTTAGATTTCCAGCAGCCACAGAATTTTTTTAGATTATTTATATATCCTTTCACGTCCGCAAGTTCTGCACTGTATTATTCTGCTTGATAATTTAGGCATTACTCCAATTCAATATCAAATGTGTTCAGTTTATCATTAAATTGCATATATATATATGGCTGGCTGAACCCGATAAAACTGTCACCTGTCTTTCAGTAAAGTTTGAAGTATGTATACATTATAGAACCTTGAGATTCACCTCCTTACAGGCAGCCACGAAACAAAGAAACCCCAAAGAACCCATTAGAAAAGAACATCAGTCACCCAAACTGCAAAGAGAAAAAAATCGTACAAACAATGAAAGTGGATTGGGGAGCATGCCTTATGAGAATAGGTTGAGTGAACTCAGCCTTTTCTCCTTGGAACGACAGAGGATGAGAGGTGACCTGATAGAGGTGTACTACCTTATCCTCGTTATATGTGTCTTCAGACTATGCGGATTCAGAGTCATGCGAGGAACCTATTTCTACCAACGTCTCGTTATATGCGTCCAAATTTCACAGTTATGCGAGGAGCACTGCCTTCCCACCAATACAAGTCACATGCGCACGCTTTACAGTCTCATTGTTGGAACGAGAAGCACCGATTTCCCGCCAATACAAGTCAGGTGCGCGCGCCTCACAATTTCACTCCCACCACTCTCGCATTGGTTTTGGCAAGTTGTGGATGCGCGATCTTAAACTTTTGTTGGTTTTACCTACGGTGCAGTGATTTTGTGCTTGAAATATTTAACTATGCCTCCTAAGCATCCGATGTCATGTCTTGGGCCGTCAGCCGAGCAGCAGAGAACCACTTTAACAGTTGAAAAAAAGTTGCAAGTTATAAACAGCATGGCATCAGCTGAAGGTAACACAGCTCTAGGACGCTATTGCCGGGAACAGAATCTTGCCTTTAAAATTCTTCTGTTGCTTGATAATGCGCCAGCCCATCCTAAACATTTGGACAGCATTCGTCACAACATAACAGTACGTTTCCTGCCACTTAACACAACATCGCTGATTCAACCACTCAACCGGTGTGATCCACATTCAAGGCGTACATATTTTTTTTTACGGCGAACTATCTCTCAGATACCGCGAGCAACAGACAATTTTGAAAATCCCAGGAGTTAACAAACAGTGAGGGAATGGTGGAAGTCGGAACAGTTGGCACAAATGGCGACGGACATGGACCCAAGTTTAGAACGGAATCAGCATTTCAGTCGTTCCCTGCCGTCAACCCTTGTTCCCTACAAGCAAATTTATGCTGAAAAACAAAACGCTGCCAAGCAAACAACCCTCATCACTTGATTCAAATCACTGTAATCTTCTGCTGCCGGCAGTTCTAAGAGTTCTGTGAGTCCTCCTTCATCCCTTGTTGTGCTTGATATAATCCTGACGACCACAACCATCCACCTTATCCGTGTAAAGCTGCCTGACACCACAACCACCACTCATCTCCGGGAGCGAACACACCTGCCACTGTTGGTGAGTACTGTACACCAAAGGATGTTAGCTTTCTATGATTTATTACATTGAATATTACCTTTAATTGATTAAATATAATACAAATGTTGTCTTGTAGTACTGCTTTTGTGTCGTATTGGTATAAAATGTGAATAAATTACAGATAAAACATATTTAGGAAGCCCTCTGGAACGCATCCCTATTTTCTCCATTTAAATAATTATTCACCGTATGTGATTTCACATTATGCGTCAACTTTGAGGAATGTATCCCTTGCATATAACGAGGATAGAGTGATACATGATAATGAGAGGTATTGATCGCGTGGATAGGCAGAGGGCTATGAGGAAGTCTGGTAATTTCTAAGGTAGGGACATGTTTGTGGGCTGAAAGGCCTGTATTGTGCTGTAGGTTTTCTATGTAAACAAGTAGCATTCAGAACAAAAGTGAGTCTACAGAAACAAAGCCAGGCATCACTACAGCACAGAGCCGAGTAAACATCATGGAACAGTGAGCAGAACCTGCCAGTCCCTACACCCTGCCTTTTCAATCTGGTCCGGTCTTTAAATCACCCAAACATTGAGTCGCTTCTAGCTCTAGGACTTGGGCCCCATTGTTTTGATATATTCCGGGCCTGGAATTTGCAGCCATGACTGGACCTTTCCAAATCAGCTTGGTGTTTAGATCAATCAAACCTCTGATCTTTCCTCACTCTTAGTTTGGTGGATGGGCCTCACCTTAGTTTGCCTTGCCTCAACTCTCCACTACGTCGCTTGCCTCAATTCTGCTCACCTCTCCATTGTTTGTGGTGATGGTTTACCAGCAATTTTACCAGAAAAAGTGCTATTAGTAAAATATTTGGATGTATTCCTTGTTTTGTTTGCTGCTGATAAGTAGTTGCTGGGCTTCACCAGCGCCATCTTAAACCAGAGTTCTTTGGTTGATGTGTGAAAGCACGCCTGGTGAATCTTTGAACTTTATCTATTTAAAGTTGTGTTGCTGATGTCCACAATTTCCCACTCCAAATCTCTTTCCAAAGTAGTTTACACAAACATCAAAGATTACTCACTTTGCGATAATGATGTTTATTTAAGTAAGTGAAATGCTACATGCAGTGTAACAATTTCTTATCAACAGGAGCCATCATCATCTTCTCTGGTGATTAAGTGTTAAGCTTTTTTGTCGATGAATCTGCAGCACATGGGGAAAAAAAATTGTTTTCAGTTTGGGAATAGAGGCATCGTTCAAGCTGAATGCTCAGCATACATTACTCACAGTGCCTTCTGTCTGTTGTTCTAGTGTACTGCGTGTGTTAATAATGTATTCTCATAGTGGTAATTGATTATGAAACAAAACCATATAAAGCAATTATGTCAAACATTACAATTCAGTTTTATATGACTAAACAAGTCATAGGAATGAATAGCGTGGCTGATAAATGCACCAACTATTTTAACGTAAAGCACCAGATACACTACTCAAATTAACTCTATTCCATATTGAGTTACTCAAAGACAGCCCAACGTATATACTTATCACCCAAAACAGAGTATGCACTGTTACCAAACTGTTTTCTGGTTGAAATATACACTAAGATATAAAACTAACCATTGGAGCACATGATGGGCTGAATGGCCTAAATCTGCTCCCATGTCTTATGGTCTTAAGAGATTTTAATATAAAACAAATCAAAGATTTTACCTGAGACCTCTCCTCTGTAACAGTTCAAAATTATTTAAGTATATTCTCACTGGGTAGATTCCAATTTGCATATAAACACTCCAAATGAGTATTTTGAAATGCATCATTGCTGTGAGGTTTATAGATCCTTAATTAGTAAGGGTGTTAAAGGCTAGAGGGAGAAGCAGGAGAATGATGTTGAGAGGAAAAATAGAGCAGTTATGATTGAATGATAAAGCAGACTTGATGGGCCCATTGGCTAACACTGAGCCACAGTGTAACTGGGAAGTTGTAACTGCGAATTATAAAAGTCTTTATTCACACAGCAAATTTCTGGGAGACAGGGGGTCCAGGAGAATCTCACTTTCTTGATATACTTCTTCAATACAAAGGTGACTTCAATACAAATGATTAACTAGTTTCAATTGCTATAATTACTTACTAAACTTTAACATTTTGAATATAGTCAGGTTACAGAATTACTTATTTACAATGGTAGCACATCCCAACCAGCAGCATACAATATTGAGGTCTGTTTCAACAGCGTGAGCACAAACTCAACTCAGCAACAAGCTTTTTGCTAAAGTGCCGGAGGATGGTCCATGAATATGCAACAACCAGAAGGTGAAGTGACGATGTGTCCTGAACTGTGCCTCAAGCGGCAGGGACACAGCTTTAACAATGTACAAAAAACAGGAACATTCATCTATTCTTCCCCTGTGTCATTGCAATGGTTTCAATAGCCAAAAAGTTATCAGTAGGAAGTTAAATTAGGTACAGATTTTATTTCATGAAGACTAGTTTCATTTTAATTAATCCATAATTATGTTACTGGTAATGTTATAATTGCAGAATGGTTATAAGACCGTAAGACAAAGGAGCAGAAGTCAGCCATTGGGCCCATCGAGTCGTTCCGCCATTTTATCATGAGCTGATCTATTCTCCCATTTAGACCCACTCCCCCGCCTTCTCACCATAACTTTTGATGCCCTGGCTACTCAGATACCTATCAATCTCTGCCTTAAATACGCCCAATGACTTGGCCTCCACTGTTGCCCGTGGCAACAAATTCCATAGATTCACCACCCTCTGACTAAAAAAATTTCTTCGCATTTCTGTTCTGAATGGGCGCCCTTCAATCCTTAAGTCATGGCCTCTCGTACTAGACTCCCCTCATCATGGGAAACAACTTTGCCACATCCACTCTGTCCATGCCTTTCAACATTCAAAATGTTTCTATAAGGTCTCCCCTCATTCTTCTAAACTCCAAAGAATACAGTCCAAGAGCGGACAAACGTTCCTCATGTGTTAACCCTCTCATTCCCAGAATCATTCTGGTGAATCTTCTCTGTACCCTCTCCAACGTCAGCACATCCTTTCTTAAATAAGGAGACCAAAATTGCCCATAGTACTCCAAGTGAGGTCTCACCAGCGCCTTATAGACCCTCAACATCACATCCCTGCTCCTATACTCTATTCCTCTAGAAATGAATGCTAACAGTGCATTCGCCTTCTTCACTACTGACTCAACCTGGAGGTTAACTTTAAGGGTATCCTGTACGAGGACTCCCAAATCCCATTGCATCTCAGAACCTTGAATTCTTTCCCCATTTAAATAATAGTCTGCCCGTTTATTTTTTTTGCCAAAGTGCATAACTATACACTTTCCAACATTGTACTTCATTTGCCACTTCTCTGCCCATTCTTCCAATCTATCCAAGTCTTTCTGCAGACTCTCCGTTTCCTCAGCACTAACGGCCCCTCCACCTATCTTCATATCGTCAGCAAACTTAGCCACAAAGCCATGTATTCCATAATCCAAATCGTTGATGTACAATGCAAAAAGAAGCAGCCCCAACACGGACCCCTGTGGAACACCACTGGTAACCGGCAGCCAACCAGAATGGGATCCCTTTATTCCCACTCTCTGTTTCCTGCCAATCAGCCAACGCTCTATCCACGTATGTAACTTTCCCGTAATTCCATGGGCTCTTATCTTGTTAAGTAGCCTCATGTGTGGCACCTTGTCAAAGGCCTTCTGAAAATTCAAATATACAACATCCACTGAATCTCCCTTGTCTAGCCTACTGGTAATTTCCTCAAAAAATTGTAATAGGTTTGTCAAGCAGGATTTTCCTTTAAGTAATCCATGCTGAGTTCTGCCTATCTTATCATATGCCTCCAGGTACTCTGTAACCTCATCCTTGACAACCCACTCCAACAACTTCCCAACCACCGATGTCAAGCTAACAGGTCTATAATTTCCTTTTTGCTTTCTTGCCCCCTTCTTAAATAGCGGAGTGACATTTGCAATCCTCCAGTCCTCCGGAACCATGCCAGAATCTATCTGTCCCCTAACAGAAATCTATCTGAGGAAGAACCAAACTTTAAGGATATGTTTAAGTGGGGTAGCAAACACGGCATTCACTTAGGATCCCCTCCCCAATTACCGTGTATTTGCACCATAACTCGACCATGCCCCTACAGCCACAGCACTTGATGGCTCTGAGCTGCAATCTCTGTTGAGCTCATGACTCAGACTTAGTTGCTTTCTTTTAAGTCTGTAGGGATGATTTTGGGGACAGTGAGGGGTGTAGGGGCTAGGTTGGGATGAAGGGACAGGGATGTGGGGGAGTGGGAGGTCATATTAGGGTCAGTCTGGCCGGAGTCTAGGAGGCATGACAGCTGGGTGACGAGATGAGTTATACTATCTAATCTCAGTCCAGTGTTTCCATTGACTGCCTCACTGGGTCTCCACATAAACACAGGTGTCATTTGTCATAAGTACCACCTGTGACCCTATTCATTTGGGAGCAAACCCTGCCTTTTCAGGCATCTCCGTTAACATGACTTAATCCCCCAACTATGGGAGGATTATCTTCTTTCCCTCTGATTCTGATTAGCAATACATTGCTGCTGCTTTTCTCTGTCTGGTTACAATGCTCCTTCATATCTCCATATAATCTTACTAAACTGCATTTGTGTTTCTTTGTCTATACCTCCAGTTTTTATAGTCACATGTTTTTTTCCGTTGCTCTCCTTGCTCAGTGATGTGCACATCATTCATGTTTTTCTCTTTACTCTCCCCTTTCTGGTAAGCCTTTACTTCAATTGCTGCTACTTTTGCAGGCAACTGCAGCATTTTTGTCAGTTCTTGACTGTCAAAATCCTATCCTTGGGACCTCCTGTCATGATTCACACACGCACTGTCCCATTTCTGTCCTTTGTTTGAGGCTGCTGTCTTTCTATAGGCCATATTTTCTGCTTTGAGGATCATACATGTTGGCTTTCCCTACTTTGTTCATGTTACTTCTCCTTTTCCTGAATCTATGATTCTGAGAGTACAAAGCTTATACATGCCTGTCAGAATCAAAGGTAAAGATAACAATTTTGATTTTCAAGAGATATTGAGGCCCTGGAAATGCAAAAGAACACTTAAGAAAGAAATCAGGAGGGCTAAAAGAAGGCATGAAGTCGCCCGAGCAGACAAAGTGGAAGAGAATCCTAGGGGATTCTACAGATATGCTAAGAGCAAAAGGATTACAAGGGACAAAATTGATCCTCTGGAAGATCAGAATGGTAATCCAAAAAAAGATTGGGGAGATCTTAGACTTCTTGCATCTGTATTTACTCAGGTGACAAGACACAGAAGTGAGGCAAAGCGGCACCAATTTCATTGATTCCAAGTTACTATTACAGATTACAGAGGAGAAGGTATTTGCTGTACTGAGATAAATACAAGCATAACACCACAAGATTTGGACCATTGAGTCTGCTCCACCACTTCATCATGGCAAGTGCATTTTTCCTCTCAGCTCCAATCTCTTGCCTTCTCCCCTTCTTCTTCTTCATGCTCTAACAAATCAAGAATCCAACAACCTCTGCCCTAAACATACATAAAAACTTGGCCTTCATAGCTACCTGTGGCAAAGAGTTCCACAGATTCACCATTCTCTTATCAAAGAAATTCCTCAACTCTGTTCTAAAAGGACACTCCTCTATTCTTAGTCTGTGTCATCTGGTCCAAGGCTTTCCCACCAAAGGAAACATCCTCTCCACATCCACTCGATCAGGGACTTAAACCATTCGATAATCAGGGTGCATAAATCCCCACGGCCTGACAACGTGTTCCCTTGGACCCTACGGGAGGCAAGTGCAGAAATTGCTGGGATCCTAGAGAGATACTTAAATCATCCTTGGTGACAGGAGAGGTACCAGAGGATTACAGGATAGCCAGTTTGTTCTGCTATTTAAGAAAGGCTCTGAACAGAAACCAGGAAATTATAGGCTGGTGTGTCTGACATCAGTTCTGCAAAAGTTATTGAAAGTTATTCTAAGTGTTCGGATATTCAAGTATTTCGATAGACAGCGACTGATTAAGGATAACACAAAATACTCTGCAGATGCTGGGATCAAAGCAACACACTGGAGGAGCTCAGCAGGTCGGGCAGCATCCGTGGAAACGAACAGTCAATGTTTCAGGCCGAGATCCCTCGTCAGGACTGAAGAGGGAGAGGGCAGGGGCCCTATAAAGTCAGACCAAGGGTGTAGCTATGGGCACTCACATGGGCCCCAGCTACGCCTGCCTCTTCGTTGGTTATATGAAACAGCCTATGCTCCAAACCTATACTGGTACTGCTCCCCAAATTTTCCTTCACTACATTGACAACTACATTGGTGCGGCTTCCTGCGCCTATGCTGAGCTCATCAATTTCATCGACTTTGCTTCTAACTTCCACCCAGCCCTCAAATTCACTTGGTCCATCTCGGACACTTCTCTCCCATCTCTGGAGACAGACTGTCTACTGACATCTTCTATAAGCCCACTGACTCTCATAACTATCTCGACTATACCTCTCCCCACCCTGCCACATGCAAAAATGCTATTCCCTATTCCCAGTTCCTTTGTCTCTGCTGCATCTGCTCCCAGTATGAGGCTTTCCATTCCAGGACATCTCAAATGTCCTCTTTCTTTAAGGATCGTGGTTTCCCTTCTGCTATGATCAATGATGTCCTCACCCGCATCTCCTCCGTTTCCCGCACTTCGGCCCTCACCCCATCCTCTCACCACCACAATAGGGACAGAGTTCCCCTTGTCCTCACCTACCACCCCACCAGCCTCTAGATCCAGCACATTATCCTCCGCAACTTCCGCCACCTTCAACAGGACCCCACCACTAAGCACATCTTTCCTCTCCACCCCTCTCCGCTCTCTGCGGGGATCATTCCCTCTGCGACTCCCTGGTCCACATGTCCCTCCCCACAGGTCTCTTATCTGGCACTTATCCCTGCAAGCGTAAGTGCTACACCTATCCCTACACCTCCTCTCTCACCACCATTCAGGGCCCCAAACAGTCCTTCCAGGTGAGGCAACACTTCACTTGTGAGTCTGTTGGGATCATCTATTGCATCTGGTGCTCCTGGTGCGGCCTCCTCTATATCGGTGAAGCCTGACGCAGATTGGGGGACTGCTTCGTCGAGCACCTCTTCTCCGTCCGCCACAACAGACAGGATCTCCCAGTTGCCACCCACTTCAACACATTCCCATTCAGATACGTCCATACATGGTCTCCTCTACTGCCATGATGAGGCCAAACTCAGGTTGGAGAAGCAACACTTCATATAAAGGTCGCATGGATGAACTTCAACAATTGTTAAAGATCGTATGGATGAACTATAACAATTGTTAAAGATCGCATGGATGAACTACAACAATTGTTCATCCCAGTTTAGCAAAAGAATAAATCAAGGAAGGTAGTGCACCCGTGGCTGACAAGGGAAATTAGGGATAGTATCAATTCCAAAGAAGAAACATACAAATTAGCCAGAAAAAGCGACTCACCTGAGGACTGGGAGAAATTCAAAGTCCAGCAGAGGAGGACAAAGGGCTTAATTAGGAAAGGGAAAAAGATTATGAGAGAAAACTGGCAGGGAACATAAAAACTGACTGTAAGCGCTTTTATAGATCTGTGAAAAGTAAAAGATTGGTTAAGACAAATGTAGGTCCCTTACAGACAGAAACAGGTGAATTGATTATGGGGAACAAGGACATGGCAGACCAATTGAATAACTACTTTGGTTCTGTCTTCACTAAGGAGGACATAAATAATCTTCCAGAAATAGTAGGGGACAGAAGGTCTAGTGAGATGGAGGAACTGAGGGAAATACATATTAGTAGGGAAGTGGTATTAGGTAAATTGAAGGGATTAAAGGCAGATCAATCCCCAGGGCCAGATGGTCTGCATCCCAGAGTGCTTAAGGAAGTAGCCCAAGAAATAGTGGATGCATTAGTGATAATTTTTCAAAACTCTTTAGATTCTGGACTAGTTCCTGAGGATTGGAGGGTGGCTAAAGTAACCCTGCTTTTTAAAAAAGGAGGGAGAGAGAAACCGGGAAATTATACACCGGTTAGCCTAACGTCGGTGGTGGGGAAACTGCTGGAGTCAGTTATCAAGGATGTGGTAACAGCACATTTGGAAAGCAGTGAAATGATCGGACAAAGTCAGCATGGATTTGTGAAAGGAAAATCATGTCTAATGAATCTCATAGAATTATTTGAGGATGTAACTAGTAGAGTGGATAGGGGAGAACCAGTGGATGTGGCATATTTGGATTTTCAAAAGGCTTTTGACAAGGTCCCACACAGGAGATTAGTGTGCAAACTTAAAGCACACAGTATTGGGGGTATGGTATTGATGTGGTTGGCAGACAGGAAGCAAAGAGTGGGAATAAACAGGACCTTTTCAGAATGGCAGGCGGTGACTAGTGGGGTACCGCAAGGCTCAGCGCTGGGACCCAAGTTGTTTACAATATATATTAACGACTTAGACAAGGGAATTAAATGCAGCATCTCCAAGTTTGCGGATGACACAAAGCTGGACAGCAGTGTTAGCTGTGAGGAGGATGTTAAGAGGATGCAGGGTGACCTGGATAGGTTAGGTCAGTGGGCAAATTCATGGCAGATGCAATTTAATGTGGATAAATGTGAGGTTATCCACTTTGGTGGCAAAAACAGGATAAGAGATTATTATCTGAATGGTGGCCGATTAGGAAAAGGGGAGGTGCAATGAGACCTGGGTGTCATTATACACCAGTCATTGAAAGTGGGCATGCAGGTACAGCAGGCAGTGAAAAAGGCAAATGGTATGCTAGCATTTATAGCAAGAGGATTCGAGCACAGGAGCATGGAGGTACTACTGCAGTTGTACAAGGCCTTGGTGAGACCACACCTGGAGTACTTTGTGCAGTTTTGGTTCCCTAATCTGAGGAAAGACACTCTTGCCATAGAGGGAGTACAAAGAAGGTTCACTAGATTGATTCCTGGGATGGCAGGACCTTCATATCATGAAAGACTGGATCGACTAGGCTTATACTCGTTGGAATTTAGAAGATTCAGGGGCGATCTTATTGAAACTTATAAAATCCTAAAGGGATTGGACAGGCTAGATGCAAGAAGATTGTTCCCGATGTTGGGGAAGTCCAGAACGAGGGGTCACGGTTTGAGGATAAAGGGGAAGCCTTTTAGGACCAAGATTAGAAAAAACTTCTTCACACAGAGAGTGGTGAATCTGTGGAATTCTCTGCCACAGGAAACAGTTGAGGCCAGTTCACTGGCTATATTTAAAAGGGAGTTAGATATGGCCCTTGTGATTAAAGGGATCAGCGGGTATAGAGAGAAAGCAGGTACAGGGTTCTGAGTTGGATGATCAGCCATGATCATACTGAATGGCGGTGCAGGCTCGAAGGGCCAAATGGCCTACTCCTGCACCTATTCTCGATGTCTCTACCATCTGGGTAGTCTCCAGCCCCTTGGCATGAACACTGAATTCTCCAACTTCCGGTAATTCCTTCCCCCTCCCTTTCCCCATCCCAGTTTCACTCTGCCCCCTCCTCCAGCTGTCCATCACCTCCTTCATGGTTCCGCTTCCATCTACTACCCATTGTGCTTTCCCCTATTCCTTCTTCACCTTTCCTGCCTATCCCTTCCCCCACCTCTTGATCTTTCCCCTTACTGGTTTTTCATCTGGCACCTACCAGCCTTCTCCTTCCCACCCTCCCCCCACCTTCTTTATAGGGCCCCTGCCCCCTCCCTCTTCAGTCCTGACAAAGGGTCTTAGCCTGAAACGTTGACTGTTCGTTTCCACCGATGCTGCCCCAACCTGCTGAGTTCCTCTAGCGAGTTGTGCATGTTGACTGATTAAGGGTAGTCTGCATGGCTTTGTGCGTGGTAGGTAATGTCTAACTAATCTTATAGAGTTTTCAAGGAAGTTATCAGAGAGTGGATAAAGGCAATTCGGTGGATGTTGTCTACATGGACTTTAGCAAGGCATTTGTCAAGGTCCCGCATGGGAGGCTGGTCAAGAAGGTTCAGTTGCTCTGTATTCGAGATGAGTTAGTAAAATGGATTAGACATTGGCTTTGTGGAAGTAGCCAGAGAGTGGGAGTTGATGGTTGCCCCTCTGACTGGAGGCCTTTGACTAGTGGAGTGTCAAAGGGATCAGTGCTGGGTCTGTTGTTGTTAGTCATTGTGGCCACCTCTGAAACTTCGCTCAAGGATGGCTGCCATTGGGAGCTGAATGTCCAAGGATAAACGGTGTATTGGAAAGATAGGTTAGTAGGCAGAGGGGATGGTGTGGCTTTATGTATAAGAAATAATATTAAATCATTAGAAAGAGATGACATAGGATTGGAAGATGTAGAATCTCTATGGGTGGAGTTAAGAAATGGCAAGGGTAAAAGGACCCTAATAGTAGTTCTATACAGGCCTCCAAACAGCAGCCGAAGAAATTATAGCAAAAGATAGAAAAGATGTGTCAGAAGGGCAATGTCATGATAATCATTGGGAATTTTAACATGAAAGTGGATTGGGAAAACCAGTTCAGTACTGGACCTCGAGAGAGAGAATTTATAGGATACCTAAGGGATGGCTTTTTAGAACAGCTTGTTGTTGAGCCCACTAGGGGATCGGCTGTACTGGATTGGATGTTGTGCAATGATCTGGAGGTGATAAGACAGCTTAAGGTTAAGGGACCCTTAGAGAACAGTGATCACAATATGATCAAATTCACATTGAGATTTGAGAGAGAAAATATAAAATCCAATGTGTCACTATTTCAGTGGAATAAAGGAAATTACAATGACATGAGAGGGGAACTGGCCGAAGTTGATGGAAAGGGACATTTGTAGGAAGGACAGCAGAGTAGCAATGGCTGGAGTTTCTGCGAAAAATGAGGGAAGTGCAAGACAGATATATTCCAAATAAGAAGAAATTTTCAAGGAGAAGGACGACACTACCCTGGCTGACAAGTGAAGTCAGAGCCAAAGTAAAAGCAAAAGAGAGGGCATACAGGGAAGCCAGAGCTAGTGGGAACATAGAGGATAGGGAAGCTTTTAAAAACTTGCAGAAGGAAACTAAGAAGGTCATTAGGAAGGTAAAGATGAATTATGAAAGAAAGCTGGTGACTAATATCAAAGAACATACTAAAAGCTTTTTTAAGTATACAAAGGATAAAAGAGTCGGGGGTAGATATAGGACCAATACAAAATGAGGCTGGAGATATTGTAATGAGAGATACAGAGATGGCAGAGGAACTGAATGCATATTTTACATCAGTCTTCAACAGTGGAAGACATCTGCAGTATACCAGACATTCAAGAATGTCAGGGAAATGAAGTATGTGCAGTGAAAATTACGACTGAGAAGGTGCTCAGGAAGCTTAAGGGTCTGAGGGTGGAGATATCTCCTGGACCTGATGGAATACACCCTCGGGTTCTGAAGGAAGTAGCTGGAGAGATTGCGGAGGCATTAACAATGATCTTTCAAGAATTGATAGATTCTGGCATTGTACCGGATGACTGGAAAACTGCAAATGTTATTCTGCTATTTAAGAACGGTGGGAGGCAGCAGGAAGGAAACTATAGACCTGTTAGCCTGACATCAGTGGCTGGAAAGTTGTTGGAATCAATTGTAAGGATGAGATTACTGAGTACCTAGAGGCACATGACAAGATAGGCCAAAGCCAGCATGGTTCCCAAAAAGAAAAATCCTGCCTGACGATCCTACTGCAATTGTTTGAGGAAATTACAAGTAGGGTAGACAAAAGAGACGCAGTAGACAGGTGTAGTGAATTTTCAGAAGGCCTTTGACAAGGTGCCGCACATGAGGCTGCTTAACAAGATAAGAGCTCATGGAATTACAGAGAAGTTACTAGCATGGGTGGAGCATTGGCTGGTTGGCAGAAAACAGACAGTAGGAATAAAGGGATCCTATTCTGGCTGGCTGCCGGTTACCAGTGGAGTTCCACAGGGGTTGGTGTTGGCACCGCTGCTTTTTACAATGTATATTAATAATTTGGACTACGGTATTAATGAATTTGTGGCTAAATTTGCCGATGATACAAAGGTAGGTGGAGGAGCGGGTAGTGTTGAGGAAACAGAGAGCCTGCAGAGACTTAGATAGTTTAGGGGAATGGGCAAAGAAGTGGCAAATGAAATACAATGTTAGAAAGTGTATGGTCATGCACTTTGGTGGAAGAAATAAACGGGCAGGCTATTATTTAGATGGGGCGAGAATTCAAAATGCAAAGATGCAAAGGGACCTGAGAGTCCTTGTGCAGGATACCCTAAAGGTTAACCTCGAGGTTGAGTCAGTTGTGAAGAAGACGAATGCATTGCTGGCATTGATTTCTAGAGGTGCAGAATATAAGAGCAGGGATGTGATGTTGAGGCTGTATAAGGCACTCATGAGACCACACGGAGTATTGTGCACAGTTTCGGGATCCTTATTTTAGAAAGGATATACTGACATTGGAGAGGGTTCAGAAAAGATTCACAAGAATGATTTCAGGAATGAAAGGGTTACCATATGAGGAATGTCTGACAGCTCTTGGGCTGTATTCCCTGGTGTTTTGAAGAGAATGGGGTGGGGGGGAATCTCAAAGAAACATTCCAAATGTTAAAAGACCTAACAGATTAGATATGGCAAAGTTATTTCCCATGGTACGGACAAGACAGCACGACTTTAGAATTGAAGGACGTCCATTTAGAACAGAGATGCGGAGAAATTATTTCAGTCAGAGGGTGGTAAATCTGTGGAATTTGTTGCCACGAGCGGCTGAGAAGGCAAAATCATTGGGTGTATTTAAGGCAGAGATAGATAGGTTCTTGATTAGCCAGGGCATCAAAGGGTATGGGGTGAAGGCAGGGGTGTGGGGATGACTGGAAGAATTGAATCAGCCCATGACTGAATGGCGGAGCAGACTTGATGAGCCGCATGGCCTGTTTCCATATCTTATGGACTTATCTATATGAATGATCTGGATGATAATGTGGTTAACCGAATCTGCAGATCTGTGAATGATACCAAGATTCGGGGTGCAGTGGACACAGAAGAAGACTATCATGGCTTACAGAGCTCAGCTGGAAAATGGGCTGAAAAATGGCAGATGGAGTTTAATGCAGGCAAGTACCAGGTCTGGATGAGATGTACCCCATGCTACTATGGGGGGTGAGGGAGGAGATTGCTGAGCCTCTGGCGATGATCTTTGCATCATCAACAGGGACGGGAGAGGTTCCGGAGGATTGGAGGGTTGCGGATGTTGTTCCATTATTCAAGAAAGTAGACATAGCCCAGGAAATTATCGACCAGTGAGTATTACTTCAGTGGTTGGTAAGTTGATGGAGAAGATCCTGAGAGGCAGAATTTATGAACATTTGGAGAGGCATAATATGACTGGGAGTAGTCAGCACGGCTTTGTCGAAGGCAGGTCGTGCCTTACGAGTCTGATTGAATTTTTTGAGGACGTGACTAAATACATTGGTAAAGGTAGAGCAGTAGATGTAGTGTATATGGATTTCAGCAAAGCATTTGACAAGGTACCCCATGCAAGGCTTATTGAGAAAGTAAGGAGGCATGGGATCCAAGAGGACATTGCTTTGTGGATCCAGAACTGCCTTGCCCGCAGAAGGCAAAGAGTGGTTGTAGACAAGTCATATTCTGCATGGAGGTCGGTGACCAGTGGTGTGCCTCAAGGATCTGTTCTGAGACCCTTTCTCTTCGTGATTTTTATAAATGACTTGGATGAGGAAGTAGAGGAATGGGTTTGTAAATTTGCTGATGACACAAAGGTTAGAGGTGTTGTGGATAGTGTGGAGGGCTGTCAGAGCTTACAGCGGGACATTGATAGGATGCAAAACTGGGCTGAGAAGTGGCAGATGGAGTTCAACCCAGATAAGTGTGAGGTGGTTCATTTTGGTAGGTCAAATATGATGGCAGAATATAGCATTGATTGCAAGACCTTGGCAGTGTGAAGGATCAGAGGGATCTTGGGGTCTGAGACCAAAGGACACTCAAAGCTGCTATGCAGGTTGACTGTGTGGTTAAGAAGGCATACGGTGCACTGGCCTTCATCAATCGCGGGACTGAGTTTAAGAGCTGAGAGGTAATGTTACAGCTATATAGGACCCTGGTCAGACCCCACTTGGAGTACTGTGCTCAATTCTGGTCACCTCACTACAGGAAGGATGTGGAAACTATAGAAAGGGTGCAAAGGAGATCTACAAGGATGTTGCCTGGATTGGGGAGCATGCCTTACGAGAATAGGTTGAGTGAACTTGGCCTTCACTCCTTGGAGGATGACAGGTGACCTGATAAGAGGTGTATAAGATGATGAGAGGCACTGATCGTGCGGATAGTCAGAGGCTTTTTCCCAGGGCTGAAATGGCCAGCACGAGAGGGCACAGTTTTAAGGTGCTTGAAAGTAGGCACAGAGGAGATGTCAGGGGTAAATTTTTTTTACGCAGTGGTGCTTGGAATGGGCTGCCGACGATGGTGGTGGAGGTGGATCTTTTAAGAGACTCATGGGTAGGTACATGGAACTTACTAAGGAGCTATGGGTAATTTATCAAGTACATGTTCGGAACAGTATTGTGGGCTGACAGGCCTGTGTTGTGCTGTAGTTTTTCTGTGTTTCTAACCCAGTCTCATAAAAGAGGCCAGTGGTGCCGTCATCATCAAATGGTCTGAGACTGAGTCGTAAGGCTTTGGCTCAACAGGACTTTGGTGAGAACAGGCATATGCAAGGTAAACTCATTCCTTATTTCGTATTTCTTTTTTCTTCCTTAACTGTTGAGAGAATCGGGGGTATGTCTGCAGCGCCAATGTTTGTTCTGGGCGTCAGATGTGGGATTTTCCGAAGACTACCAGCCTCCCTGATGGCCACATCTACACCAGGTGCTTTGAGGTGCAGCTTCTTAGACACCATGTTAGGGAACTGGAGCTGCAGCTCGAAGACCTTCAAAATGTTAGAGAAAGTGAGGAGGTGACGGATAAGTAGTCACTCCAAGGTTACAGGAGACAGATAAATGGAGAAGGAAGGGAGATCATCAGATAGTGGAGAACACTCCTGTGGCCATCCCCATCAACATTAAGTATTCCATTTTGAATACTGTTGCGGGGAATGACCTATATGGGGAAAGCAACAGTGGTCTGTCTCTGGCGCTGAGTCTGGCCCTGTGGTTCATAAGGGTACCAGGGAACTCTGGAGTCAGGGTAGATGATTCTGTGGATGTGAAAAGTAACACGGATGGTAGTATCCCTCCCAGGTACCAGAGTCCAAGATGTTCCTGAACGTGTCCACGATATCCTGAAAAGGGAAGGTGAGCAGCCAGAAATCGCAGTACATATTGGTACCAATGACATAAGTAGGAGAAGGGAGGAGGTCCTGAAAACAGAATGCAGGAAGTTGGAAAGGAAGTTGAGAAGCAGGATCTCAAGGGTAGTAATCACGGGATTGCTGCCTGTGCCGCTGACAGGAATAGAATGAGGTGGTGGATAAATGCACGGCTGAAAAACTGGAGCAGGGGATGAGCTGCCAGCACAAGTGGTCCATGCAAGCTCAGTTTCATTGTTTAAAAGAAGTCTGGATAGGTACATGAATAGTAGGGATATGATCCAGGTGCATGTCATTAGGAGTAAGCTGGTTAAATGGTTTTGTCATGGAGTAGATGGGCCAAAGGGCCTGTTTCTGTGCTGTACCTCTTTGACTATAAATGAGACCAATTTACTATTTCTTTTTAAAGACTACATGCATCTGAGATGTCTTATGCTTACAAATTGTAACTTCCTGCACATCATATATTGACAGGTACTATAGCATCTGAAGAAAATAATTTTATTTAACTTATTATGCTTACCACCAATTACCTTAGATTCTTCCTTTATAAATAGAAACTCAGAATTAAACATTTTGGTAGTGTTTACAGAACTTTACGACCTGACCTTTCTATACCTTCAAAGTCTTCTATTTGATGCAAATGGAGAATCCTCACTTGGCAGAACTTGACGTCCTGTACTATGGAGTGTGGAACCCCGTGAAGAATGCTGATTACCTTTAGGATTGTCAGATATTTCATGCATCAATGACTTTTGATCTATGGCTGTGTTTTGCAGTTCTTCAGTTGGCCCAACAAAAACAATGCCTTGCCTAATTAACTCTGCATTTTTCTCTTCATAATTAAACATTTTCTGTCTCTCACAACTCTGTCTGAAAAACTTAGTCTTTGGCTTTACCAACATCTTATCTGGTTTGGTTTGATTTGAAAAGCAATGTTTTTTCCTGCATTTTTTCTTCACGATATGGATTCCGGAAGAATGATTAAGGCTTTCATAACAAGCTCCACTAAGTTCTTCATCAGAAATTTGAGATGTAATACCCATTCTTTCTCGCAAAGAATCACAAATTATCATTTCTGACAATTCAGTTTGATTGTTTCCCTTTTCCTTCTGGCTTTTAAAAGCCCTTGTAGTTATTTTAACATATGCATCTTGCTGAATATTGATTTTTGATTCCTCAGTGAATTGTTCTAAACAAGGCTCATTGTTCCTGATGCATTCATCACAATTTGTATAAGGACTAGGAGATATCAATGTAACAGAATCCGTATTTTGTGTTAAACAAAATATCAAGTCCTCTTGTATGGTCAAAGGGAATGAAGTCAGGTTTATTGCTGGACTTGAAGAAATTTCATCAATAGTAGGAGATGGTCCCATGAATTTACTGAAGGATGATTCAATAACTTTGGGAAGACCCAATCCTTGATTTACAATCCTCTTTTTTGTATTAATTTCTAGTGCATTCATATCTTCATTATTTATAAATGCTAACTCAACTAGTGTAAATTCTATTTCAAAATTGAGTTGTGGATGAAGTTGGCTTAATATCAGTTTTGGTGCAGGAGGAATAAATGTTTTTACTGATTTTTTAAAGTATGACAGGGAAGCCCACATATGTTGAAGTTTTTTCTGTAAAATATGCCATTCTAATAACTTAGTTACTTTCTCAGAAAAAGAGGATGCTGCTTCCCCTATAGACTTTATTCTAGCCCTGTCAGTTTTAATCAGTGGAGGCAATGGTGGTCCTTTAGGAATCATAATTTCTATTGAATTTTCACATAATGTTTCAAGTCCCCAGAGACATAAAATTTGTCGGTGTTTCAAGTTCTTCCCTATTCCATCAACAGCATCTTGCTCAACAAAAGGAATAAAATATCTTCTTTTTCTTTTAAATCTTATACTGGGTACAATAACCTTTGTTAACTGTCTCTTTGACACTAGAGAATAGGTAATTTTGAATGAATCCTTTATGAATTTCGGAATGCAATCCATTTTCATTTCCAGGCTCTGCTTTGTCAAGCACATACTCACATTATGTTTGCCCTCTGGGCTGAGGTGTAAATTGGAAAATAATTCTTTTACTTCATGCATGGTCATCTCAACTTTTTTACTCTGAGTAGTTATTTCATAATTCTTACCAAGATTATTATATATTACGTTAGCTTCATTAGTACCATTAGATGGTAGAATGTCCACTGGAATAATACCCATAAATTGAATGAATGATGAATAAACAACTTTGGGAAGGCCCCATTTGTGATTTATTATCTTTTTCTTTATACTTTGATTAAGTATTTCCATACCTTCATCACTAAGAAACGCAGTTTCAGAAGAAACAGCGATATCTGGCTTGGAATACAGCTGTGACAAATTCAGTTTTGGAGCAAGTGGAAAGAATGCATCTAATAAGGTCCAAGTATGCATTGGTAAGCCACAATTGTACTGAAGAGTTTTCTGTGTTATTTTCCATTCCAGTCTCTCTCTTATTTTACGTCGGACTATAGCAAGACCAAACCAGGGTTTTAGCTGGAATGCAATTAATTTTGGCGTTACTGGCATAAATGTTTCTTGTGAAATTTGAATATGAACTGGATAGCCCCAGTTGTGCTGAACTTTCTTCCTCACAATATGCCATTCTAGTCTCTCTTTAATTTCACTGTCAATGAAAATGATTTCTCTAACCACATGTTCTATTTGAGCTCCACTTATCTTGATTGCTGGAGGGTCAGGTGGTGGCTTAGGAATCATCAACATGACTGATTTTTCAAAAGATGTTCTAATTCCCCATAAATAAATAATAGTCTTGTGCTTTAAATTCAGCTCCAAGCAATCAACAGCATTTTGTTCAATAAAAGCTATGTAGAATGATCTTGACTTTCCAACTCCTTTGCCAGATTGAATTGGCTTTGGCAATAGCTTTTTGGAAACAGTTGTTTCACACAGCTTACACACCATATCTGGCAAAAAACACATTTTGATGTCAAGACATTGTTTTATTAAACATGATTCCAATTTTTCTTTCCATTCTAGCTGGAGTTTAGTAAAAACAAACCTCTCTACTATGACTCCACTACATCTTTGATTTTGTTTTGTTGATAGCTTTGCATTTTTTGTCTGTAAGTATGTACTCATAGGGACACCCACGATTCCATTTTCTGCTTGAGTACTACAGAGAGCTGGTGCATTTCTTTCTGTTATTCCTGAGTGCAGAGAAAACAAACCCATAAAATTATTCATAGAATGTTGGATAGCTTTGGGCAACCCCCATTTGTAACATATAATTCTCTTCCTTGTAATCATTTCAAGACATTTTCTATCTTTGGAGCTTAGGAAGAACAGTTTGGCTGAATGAAAAAACAGAATAAAAACAGGCTGCTCTTTTACCCGTGAATGAATTAGCTTTGGGGCAGATTGAATGAATTCTTCTTGTGATTTCTGAATATGTAATGATAATCCAAAATTAAGTTGAAGTTTTTTCTGTGTAATGTGCCATTGTAGCTTGGCCTTAACTTCATCTTCAAAAAAAATTGTTTCCAAATTCACTGGGTATTTTGGAGCTCCACTTCCTTTGGCTGTTGGCATTACAGGTTGTCCTTCAGAAATCATTACTTCTTTTGATTCATCACATAGGTTTTTAACTTTCCAGAGATGGATAAGGTGTTTGTGCTTTAAATTCAACTCCAAGTGATCAACAGCACCTTGCTCAACAAAAGATAAATAACACGGTCTTCTTTTAAATCCTCCACCAGGCACAATAAGCTTTGGCATAGGCTTATTTAACTGTGGAGGATAGGTGCTTGGGTAGTACTTAGTTACTATTTCAGGACAGTAGCCAATATTTATTTCCAATGACATCTTGATCATACAGGTTTCCAGAATGTGTTTCCACTCTGGATTTTGACTAACATAAAAGAGATCATTACCGACTTTTTCAATTTCCTCGTTATCCTTTTTGTAATGTAAAGGTATTTCAAATTTGTTTGGTAAGATAATATTAATGACTTCAGTATTTCTGGCTACCATAAGCATTACCTGATTGCTTAAACTATTTGGGCCCATGAAGTTTTTTAATGAAGACTGAATAAGTGTTGGGAGGCCACATTTGTGATTTATTATCTTTTTCTTTATATTGAGTTCTAATAATTTCTCATGTTCTTTACACAGTAATGTCAGTTCATTTGGAACAACTATCACCTCAAAGCAGGGCTTTGGATTTAGTTGGGATGGAATCAGTTTTGGAGCAGGCTGAATAAAGAATTCTGTTGATATTTGAATGTGCAGTGGGAAGTCATGATTTTGTTGTAGTTTTTTCTGTGTGATGTGCCTGTTCAATCTATCTCGAATATCATATTCAATAGCTTTCTCCATGCACACATGCACTATTTTAGCTCCGCTTGCTTTGATTGCTGGATGCACTGGCGGTCTTTTAGGAATCATGATTTCCATAGATTTCTCATATAGAGTTTCAAATTTCCAAAGATGGACCATCTGTTTCTGCTTTAAATTCAGCTCCACATCGCCAATGGCATCGTGCTCAACAAACGGCAAATACCATGGTCTTTGCTTTATAAATCCTTCACAGATGAACAATGTACATGAAAATTTCTTTCTTGATAGAGAAGGTTTAAATTTGTTATACGATTCTCTGGCAACATATGGTAAGAAATACATTTTGGCATTGAGAATTTGCTTTAACAAGCAGACATTTAGTTTATATTTACATTCTTTCTCCAGTATGGCAAATTCTGGAAATTGATTTATCTTCCTAACGTCTACTTCCTTAGAAACATTCTCATCAGTTAGAAAAAGTAACATTCCTTCCTTACGTCTCATAATCATTTTGGAACTAAATTCGACATCAGCATTAGAAAACGTCGGACCCAAAAAATCTTTCAGCGATAACAGAATAAGAGTTGGCAGCCCACATTTCTGATTTATGATCTTTTTCTTTATGTTCAGTTCCAATCCTTTTCTACCTTCAAAACCCATGAAAAGCGGCTCAGCTGATATAATACCTGCAGCATAAAAACAGTGCTGTTTAAACTGACGAGGAACCAGTTTTGGAGCAGAGGGAATCTGCATATCAATCGATATCTGAATGTGTAACGGTAAATACCAGTTACTCTCAAGATTTTTCTGTGTGATATGCCATTCTAATATGTTTTGGGTGCCTACTTCAGTAAAAGCTGTTTCTATACCGATAGGTTCTATTTGAACTCCTTCTGATCCAACCACTGGGTATACATTAGGTCCTTTGGGGATTAGAACTTTGACTGATATTTCATGTTGTGTTTCAGATGCCCAAAGCTGGAGAATTTGTTTGTGTTTTAAGTTCAATTCTAAATGATCCACAACTTCTTGTTCAATGAAAGGTATATACATTAACCTTGGCTTCTTCAATTCTTCACTCGATGCAATTAGTCTTGGAAGAAATGTTTTTGATGGTGTAGTGTAGGTATTTTGATAAAATACTGTTACCAGCTTGGACAAAGAGTGCATTTTAATTTCCAGGCTTTGCTTTGTTACACATATATTTAGCTCATTCTGATGTTCTACTTTGAGACCTGAAAAGGCCTCAATTTTGTCTGATGCTTTTTTGTTGTTACTACCTCTTTCATTCCGGGGTAACAAGTGGTTTCCATGTACTTGCAGTGGGAATGTATCGTTCATACTTTTTTTCTTAATAGAAGTGTCGTCCGTGATTTTTTTGTTTTTAGTTTTTTCATGTTGCAGAATGAGATTCTTCATTGATGGAGCTCGTGCCATAAAATTATGCAAAGATGATACAACAACCTTAGGAAAACCCCATTTACGATTTACAATCTTTTTCCTTACACTGAATTCCAGTGTTCTTTTATATTCTTTATTTAAAAATGTCAGTTCAGATTGGGAAAATATAATCAGAAAGTCAGGCTGGGGATTTCTGTTGGACAACACTAGTTTTGGTGCTGATGGAATAAATGCATTTACAGATTTCTGAACATGCAATGGCACGCTCCAGTTTGGGTGAAGTTTCTTCAATGTAACATGCATGTTAAAATCTTTTTGGACTTCAGCAGTCAAATAAATTTCCCTACTTACAGGCTCTATTTGGGTTCCATTTGCTTTGACAGTCAGAGGTACAGGTAGCCCTGAACAACTCATCAATCCTGAAGATTCATCATAGGGAGTTGCAGCTCCCCAGAAATTGTTGATTTGTTTGCGTCTTAAATTAAGCTCCAAATAATCAACAACATATTGTTCAATAAAGGATAGGAATAATGCTCTTGTTTTTTTTACTCCATTTCTAGGTGTAATAAGCCATGGAAATGGTTTCTTTGATTTTGGAAGATAGTTAATTTTATAGAACTTCATCACCATTTCTGGCAAACTGTGTATACGACTTTCTAGAAGTTGTTTCATCAAGCAATGATCTAGTTTGTCTTTATCTTTTTCTTTGATGTAAGCAAAAATAAACTCACTACCTGATTTTATCTTTGATTCTCTTTTCTCTCTTTCAGATTGTGCTGATAGCACAAACATTTTCTGTGGATATTTAGTCTGCCTGATTTTATCATTCTTGTTACTCACCATAGATTTTGAGGACTTTACAATATTCACAGATGGTGCAGGACCTATAAGATTTTTAAAAGATAATTGAATAATGTTTGGAACTCCCCATATTCGATTGATGACTTTTTTCTTAATATTAAACTCTATTCTTTTAGTTATTTCAACATGGGCAGATGATAGCCCACATGGCATAATCAACACAGAGAAATCAAGTTGTGGGTTTAATTGTGATGAAGCCAGTTTTGGAGCAGGTGGAATGATTGTTTCCATTGAGTTCTGGTAATAAAATGGTAATCCCCTATTCTGGAGTTTTGTTTTAATTATATGCCATTCTAATTCACGTCTTATGTCTCTGCTAAGAAAAACAGTTTCCATTGGTACAGGCTCTATTTGAGATCGATTTACTTTAATTTCTGGAAGAACACGTGGAGCTTTGGGAATCATGATTTCCATTGATTCCTCAAGCATAGTCTGAATTCCCAAAATGTGAGCACTTAGTTTCTTTCTCAAGTTCTTTTCCAAGCGATCCATTGCGTCATCTTCAAAAAATGGGATATACTTTGGCTTTGCTTTTTTACAACTTTCACCAGCTATGAGAAACATTGATAAAGTTATTTTTGGCTCAGGGGGATAAACATTTTCATAGAATTCTTGTACATTTGATGGTAAGTTGTTCAGTTTTATGTCCAGATGTTGCTTAATTAAACACATTTCTAATTGATCTTTATATTCTAATTTGAGGCAAGCAAACACAGGCAGGATCCTTTTTTCACTTGACTGCACACATTTTATAGTTTGTTTACAATGGTGCACTGTTAGTTTCCCACCCTTGGGTTGCAGAAGTCTGCTTGGCAAACAAGTGGTTTTAAATTTACCGTTAACTTGCAACACATTTTTTTCTATACCTAACTGTGATTTCACAAAGCATACCAATGGAGCACAAGAAATGAAGTTCTCCAATGATAAACGAACAAACTTAGGGAGACCAGAAGGGTAATTTATTACCTTTTTCTTTACATTCAGCTCTAATTTTTTCTTACTTTCAGCACATAAAAATGCAGGTTCAATTGGAATAATATTTAAATCAAAATCAGGCTGTGGTTTCAGCTGCGAGACAATCAGTTTTGGAGCACGTGGAATGAATTCTTGTTGAGATCCAAGAATATGCAATGGAACATTCCAGTTGTGTTCTAATGTTTTTTGTTTAATGTGCCACTCTGAAAGAAACCTGGGGTGATTTGAAACAAAATATGATTTTAGAGCTCTAGGTACCGCTATTTTAGTAACAATTATCTTGATGGATGGCAGAATGCATTGCTCATGAGAAATCATCAATTTTAATGATTCTTCATGTAAGTTTTCAAGTCCCTGCAATTGTGAAATCTGTTTATGCTTTAAGTGCAGCTCCAGTTGATCAACAGCATCCTGTTCAATAAAAGGTATGTACAATGATCTTGACTTTGTAATTCCTTTGCCAGGTTCGATTAGCTTTGGCAATGTGTTTGTGGAAATGGGAGAAAAAGCTGTTACATAGAACTTAGGCACCATATCTGGCAAACGATACAACATGTTGATATCATGACACTGCTTTTTTGAACATGATTTCAGCTTATCCTTACATTTTGGAGAAACAGTGATAGCAGACATTGTTTGCTTTTGTGGCTGTATTATAATACCTGTCCTTTGAGGGTCAGCTGGTATAAAATGGCTAACAGATAACTGGGCAGACTTGGGAAGACCCCGTTTGCAATTTTTATTGCTTTTCTTGATATGCAGTTCTTGTACTTCCTGGTGTCCATCAGGTAGAATGATTGGCTCTGCTGGAACATGGACTATGGCAAGACCAAGCCGGATTTTCAGCTGGAATTCAATTAACTTTGGCGCTAATGGTATAAATGTTTCTTGTGCTATTTGAATAGGAACTGGATAGTCCCAGTTGTGTTGAAGCTTCTTCCGTTCAATGTGCCATTCTAGTCTCTGCTTTATTTCACTGTCAATGAAAGTTATTTCTCTAACCACATGTTCTATTTGAGCTCCACTTGTTGGAGGGTCAAGTGGTGACTTAGGAATCATCAACATGATTGATTCTTCGAAGGGTGTTGTAATGCCCCAAAAATAAGTAATAGCTTTGTGCTTTAAGTTCAGTTCTAATCGATCAATAGTATCCTCTTCAATCATCAATTGCCTCATACCCAGTTCTAGTACTTCCTGCCGTCCCTCTTTACCTTCTGGCTGGTGTTTAGCAAAAAGACCCTTCTCCACCATGTTGCCAGTTTTCAGTGCTCCACTACTTCCTTGATTTGGTTTTGACGACAGTTTTGCATTTTTTGGCTGTAAACATGTACTCATAGGGACATGAGCAGGACAGCAGAAAGACAGCTCATTTCTTTCCAACATTTCTGACTGCAGGGAAAATGAAGCCATCAAATTATTATTTGAATGTTGAACAGTTTTGAGCAACCATTTATTCATCATTTTTTATATAATTAGAGCTTAGGAACGACAATACAGGTAAAACAAAAACCAAAACAAGGGCAGGTTGTACTTTCAACTGCCATGGAATTAGCTTTGGAACAACTCTGCAACTGCAGTGCCCATAAAAAGTATTCACCCCCCTCCCCCAACCTTTGGAAGTTTTCATGTTTTATTGTTTTACAGCATTGAATCACAGTGCATTTAATTTGGCTTTTTTGACACTGATTAACAGAAAAAGACTCATGTCAAAGTGAAAACAGATCTCTACAAAGCGATCTAAGTTAATTACAAATATAAAATAATTGTTTAATAAGTATTTCCCCTGTAATATGACATGACAAATTATAACTGGTGCAGCCAATTGGTTTTAGAAATTAGTTAAATGGAGATCATCTGTGTGCAGTCAAGATGTTTCAATAGATACACTTGTATCTGGGAGGTCTAACAGCTGGTGAGTCAGTATCCTGGCAAAAATTACGCCATAAGGCAAAAGAACACTCCAAGCAACACCGCAAAGAGGTTATTGAAAAGTACACGTCAGGAGATGGGTACAAGAAAATTTCTAAGTCACTAAATATCCCTAAATATAGTTATGTCGATCATCAAGAAATAGAAAGAATATGGCACAGCTGTAAATCTGCCTAGAGCAGGCCATCCTCGTAAACTGTGAAAGAAGGGGACTAGTAAGGTGGGTCACCAAGAGACCCGTGACAACTCTGGAGGAGTTACAAGCTTCCGTGGCTGAGATGGGAAAGACTGTGCAGATAGCAACTGTTGTCCAGCACTTCACCAGTCACAGCTTCATGGGAGAGTGGCACAGAGAAAGCCATTGTCGAAAAAAACTCACATGAAATCTTGGCTAGAGTTTGCCAAAAGGCATGTGGGAGACTCTAAAGTCAACTGGAAGAAGATTCTATGGTCCGATGAAATCAAAATTGAGCGTTTTGGCCATCAGACTAAGCCAAACACTGCTCATCATCAAAAATACACCATCCTACTGAGAAACATGGTGCTGGCTGCAACATGCTGTGGGGATGCTTCACTGCAGCAGGCCCTGGAAGGCTTGTGAAGGTAGAGGGTAAAATGAATGCAGCAAAATACCTGGGAGATCCTGGAAGAAAACCTGATGCAGTTTGCAAGAGAACTGTGACCTGGGAGAAGATTTGTTTTCCAGCAAGGCAATTGATAAAGTTTAAGGGAATGGGGGATTCTCAAGATTCCTGTAAACAATGGATTCAGTACTGACTATGTCTGGGACTGCAGTGTGTTTGAATAATGTCTCACAGCTGCTTTCTTTGGAGCAAGATAAGGATTAAAGTTCGCCCAGATCCACATAGATGTCGCTGGGGTTTTCAGACCTTTTGATTTTGACAAAAAGCAGTACCTGATGGAAATTAGACAGAACATTCTTTTCTTAATTAAAGCATAAATTTGACAGATGTCCTTATCTTCATAACTAAGTTGTGGCTCCAGCAAACCAGGTAGGACATTCTTTAATTAAGGTGGCTGGAGTGTCTAACAAATTGATTGTACTTTTGTATCAATAGTCCATTGACTTGGGTGGAATAGTTATCAAACTGATTGTTCTCTGTATCAATAGTCCATTGACTTGGCCGGAATGGTTATCAAACTGATTGTTCTTTTGTATCGGTGGCCTTATAACTTCTGACAATTCTGACATCGGGCAGTGAGCTTGTAGAACTGCCGGGGAGATGAGGAAGGGTCTCTCCCTGATGTCAGGTCCAGGTTCACTAGCCAGCTGGTCATTTATAAAAATCATGAAGAGTAGGGGTCCCAGAACAGATCCCTGAGGCACATCACTGGTCACCGGCCTCCATGCAGAATATGACCCGTCTACAACCACTCTTTGCCTTCTGTGGGTAAGCCAGTTCTGGGTCCACAAAGCAATACCCCCTTGGATCCCATGCCTCCTTATTTTCTCAATGAGCCTTGCATGGGATACCTTATCAAAAAAAACCTAAAAAAATGTAAAATACAAATAGTGTAATGGACAGAGGACATTCTATGCCATGGACAGAGTGGATGTGGCAAAGTTGTTTCCCATGATGGGGGAGTCTAGTACGAGAGGGCATGACTTAAGGATTGAAGGGCGCCCATTCAGAACAGAAATGCGAAGAAATTTTTTTAGTCAGAGGGTGGTGAATCTATGGAATTTGTTGCCACGGGCAGCAGTGGAGGCCAAGTCATTGGGTGTATTTAAGGCAGAGATTGATAGGTATCTGAGTAGCCAGGGCATCAAAGGTTATGGTGAGAAGGCGGGGGAGTGGGACTAAATGGGAGAATGGATCAGCTCATGATAAAATGGCGGAGCAGACTCAATGGGCCGAATGGCCTACTTCTGCTCCTTTGTCTTATGGTCTTATGTAATGTAACCTTTTCATCAAACCATGGCATGGTAGGGGAAACCTGAAAGCCTGCCATTGTTGTTCAACAGCTGATTCAGGTATTTTCCCGATGCTGCTGGGTTACCCTGCACACATTATATTGTCATTATATTAATGGTATGTAATAATTTTTACTGTTAATGTGTGATGAAAAAGTTTAGGACAAAGACTGCTTACTTTACATAAATGATGGTGATCCCAAGCCATCTCATTATATATTCCAAGGTCCAAAAAATTCTGAAATACAAAACATGTCCAACCCCAATCATGTCAGATAAGAGGTAGTCAGCCTGTATTATATGACCTCTCTTTTGCTTTTATGCGGTCTTTGACTTCCCATGTCAGCCACAGTTGCATCAACTTCTCTTTAGAATATATCTCCAACTTTCCTGCGCTTTCCGAATTGCTCCCAGAAACTCTAGCCATGGCTGTTTTGCCATCAGCCCTGTCAGTAATCAACCCCTGCATACACTACATGCTGCATCTACTTGTACACCAACAGCCTCATCTTCAATCCTGTATCATCCCAGTCCCCATCCTACTGTCAAATTAGCTTAAGTCCACCCAGCAGCTCTAGATAAAATGCTGCAACAATACTGGTCCCACTCTGGTCCAGCTGTAACCTGACCTTTTTGTACAGGTCATACCTTTGCCAAAGATCCAGTAATCTGAAACCCTGCCCCCTGACCCCTGCACCAATTCCTCAGCCACACATTCACCTGCCAAATCATCCTATGCTTACCCTTACTGGCGCATGGCACAGGCAGCAATCCAGCTATTACTACCTTCAAGGTCCCGCTTTTCAACTTTCTACGAAACTTCCTATATTCTCTCTCCAGGATCATCTACCTCCATCACTGGTACCAACATGTACCATGACCTCTGTGGTCCCTTAGAGTGCTGTGGACCCAATCTGAGATGTCTCTGATCTTGGCACCTGGAACACAGCATACCACCCACGTTTCTCTTTCCCGTCCACAGAATCTCCTGTCTGCTCCCTGAACTATGGAATCCCGTCACTACTGAACTACTCTTCGAAGCCAGACAACCCTGTTGCTGTGGCTTCCCCCACTAGGTCATCCATGCCAGAAGTACCTATACTTATTCTTGAGGAGAATGGCCACATGGGTACTCTGTACTGACTGCCTATACATTTTCCCTTTCCTGACAGTCTCCTGCAAATTCGTGCTAAATATTGCCTTATTTCAGATTTCTAGAAACTATAGTGCTGCAGCTTTGTTTATTTTCTACCGTTTTGCTAATCTCCCTTTACTGGCTCCCCTCCTGACCGATTAGCTACCACTATCACTCATTCATAACTACAGCAGAGCATCAAAACTTACTAATTTTGAACATCTGCACAATATTGTGTTTAAAACTGCCGTCCTTTTTTTTCCAGTTTTCCAGTTCTGATTGAAGGTTATCGACCTGCTTCTCCCTCCGCAAGTACCTCCAGAACCCAATGTGATTCTCTGGCTAACACCCAAAGTGGTTAGCACAACTGGGACCAGGATTCAATTCCCACCGCCGGTAAGAAGCTGGGTAAGAAGTTGGTTTCCCATGACCGAGTGGATTTCCTCCATTCCCAAAGACGTACCGGTTGGTAGGTTAATTGGAAGAAGAAAGCCGTAACTCCGAGTGGAGTCATCGGGACGCCGTCATGACGGCTTTTTTTTTTAGCAGACTTCCTCATTTTTACGAGGCCATGTTGCTAGCTCGACACTATACATATACATAAATTCAAGCTGTGTACACCAAGGAAAAGACGCGATTCATCTGCCGACACTTACCTCGCCGCACAGCGACTTCAGCTTCCTCGGTATGTCTGCTATCAACCACTTCCTCCTCTGACGAAGGTAGCGAACCAGACATACGAGTGAGGTAAGGCTTACCAAGATCGCAATGCCCAGTTGGGTGCTGCAGAGCAACAACATTAAAGTGTATTTTCTATCGCCGAAGCTAGGTTTGGCCTGCAGGTAAGCGGATGCCCCACAACGTGTCAGGACATGGCTTGTACTGCACCTCACACCTCGCAAACAGGCTCACGAGCGAGGAGTGATACACAGATAGGAACTTTCCACGGGCAAAATCCAGACAAGTTCATCGAAAACAAATTTAACAAGTACGTTGAAGCAAGCGGCCCTACCGCAAAAACTGAGTAGACACGGACAGGCGTCCCGCTATAATCACAGGTATTGTGGCGTCACGCCACAGCAGCTCATCGTGGCGTCACAGCACGACGGAGGGCAAGCACAGACTAGAAACTACATGTTATCGTGGTTGTAACAATTATGGGGAAAACAAGGGAGGGGTCCGATCTTAATTAACTCGTTTTCAATTTGTTATGTTTTGTAAATCCAAAACATTGAATAAAGACGCGGGACTGGGATACTTAATTTCTCTCTGAGCAGGGTGGGCATTTGTGACGTAGAGGCGTAATAACGTTTTCAATGACGTGTGTGTGTGTGTGTGTGTGTGTGTGTGTGTGTGTGTGTGTGTGTGTGTGTGTGTGTGTGTGTGTGTGTGTGTGTGTTTGTTTGTTTTTATAAAAATATAAATTTCTTACTCTTCTGGGATAACGTCTTCCTGATTGCGGTCCTATGATCTCCATGGTGTTGTAGGAGATGACTCTGGGATTGCAGGAAATGGTTCCAGATATGTTGGCATCTCAAACTTTGCCTGGCTCAGTCTGCTGATCTTTACCAGGTCACCAGATAAAGCTTTGAGCCAACATTTTCATGTTGGCCACACCTAGTTGGCTGGCATGTAGCTCCTCCAACAATTTATCTCTCAGATTGGATGGCACGACTCTCAGTTCCCACATTAGGCAACCTCTACCAAGGTTATTCATCCCGGCACTGGTAAAAATGGAGAAACTAGGATGTCCCCTGCACATTCCAGCCATACTGGGTGGCCATGTAGAGGACCCAGTGTAGGTTCTTTTCTGGTTTCCGTCTGGATTATCTTTGCTGTAATAGGGAGATTTTGGATTTTCATCAGGGAGAACATGTCTCTGCACTGAACATCCCCTCTCTGCTCTGTGTGGTTTACGAATCTCTGCACTGTGGTTTACGAATCTCTGCACTGATCTGAGGCTGTGGTCTGAACTAATAGGCTTCTGTGGACTCACGTTCTTGAACTTCAATTCTAAATGCTGTTAGATTACTTTTATTGTTTGCACAATTTGTTTTTTATTCTCTGCACGTTGGGCCTATCTCTGCATTAATGCAAGGTGTATCATAAGCAAGGTGGATGAACTTAGAGCGTGGATCAATTTGTGGAACTGGGACATTGTGGCCATTACAGAGATTTAAATGTCTCAGGGGCAGGAATAGCTGCTGAGTGTGCTAGGCTTCAAATGTTTCAAAAAGGACAGGGAGGGAGGCAGAAGAGGCGGGGGACTGGCAATGAGAATCAGGGAGAGTATTCTAAACACAAAATAATCTGCAGATGCTGGGGTCAAAGGAACCCTCACAACATGCTGGAGGACTCAGCAGGTCGGGCAGCATCCGTGGAAACGATAAGTCGATGTTTTGGGCTGGAACCCTTCGTCAGGACTGTAGAGGGAAGGGGCAGAGGTCCTATAAAGAAGTTGGGGGGAGGGTGGGAAGGAGAAGGCTGGTAGGTGCCAGGTAAAAAACCAGTAAGGGGAAAGATAAGGGGTGGTGGAGGGTAAGCAGGGAGGTGATAGGCAGGAAAGGTGAAGAAGGAATAGGGGAAAACACCTCCGCTCCGTCCGCCACAAGAGACAGGATCTCCCGGTAGCCACCCACTTCAACTCTGCTTCCCATTCCCATTCAGATATGTCCATACATGGCCACCTCTACTGCCATGATGAGGCTACACTCAGGTTGGAGGAGCAGCACCTCATATACTGTCTAGGTAGTCTCCAGCCCCTTGGTATGAACATAGAATTCTCTAACTTCCAGTAATTCCCTCCCGCTCCCTTCCTCTATCCCTATTTCACTCTGCCCCCTCCCCCAGCTGCCTATCACCTCCCTCATGGTTCTGCCTCCTTCTACTACCAATTGTGTTTTCCCCTATTCCTTCTTCACCTTTCCTGCCTAACACCTCCCTGCTTCCCCTCCCCGACCCTTTATCTTTCCCCTTACTGATTTTTCACCTGGCACCTACCAGCCTTCTCCTTCCCACCCTCCCCCCACCTTTATAGGACCTCTGCCCCTTCCCTCTACAGTCCTGACGAAGGATTCCGGCCCAATGCTGCCCAACCTGCTGAGTTCCTCCAGCGAGGGAGAGTATTCTTGGCCTGTCCCCGAAAACCCTCACTAATTTTTATAGATGCACCATAGAAAGCATTCTTCTAGGGTGCATCACAACCTGGTATGGAAGTTGTCCTGTCCAAGACCAAAAGAGGCTGCAGAAGATCGTGAACATGGCGCAGCACATCACACAATCCAATCTTCCGTCCTTGGACTCACTTTACACCGCACGCTGTCAGAGCAGTGCTGCCAGGATATCAAGGACACGACCCACCCAGCCAACACACTTTTCGTCCCTCTTCCCTCCGGAAGAAGTCTCAGGAGCTTGAAGACTCATACGGCCAGATTTGGGAACAGCTTCTTTCCAACTGTGATAAGACTGCTGAACGAATCCTGACCTGGATCTGGATCCAAATATCCGGACCTGCCTCTTGGTTTTTTTGCACTACCTTACTTTCCATTTTTCTATTTTCCATTTATGATTTATAATTTAAATTTTTAATATTGACTAATTTTTACTATTTTTAATACTTAATATTTGTAATCCAGGGAGTGGAAAGTGCAGAATCAAATATCGCTCTGATGATTGTACGTTCTAGCATCAATTGTTTGGCAACAGTAAAGTATAAGGTATAAGTAAGTATTCTGGCTGCAGAAAAGGAGAAAGTTATGTAGGGATTGCCTGACTGGGTAATAACTCTACTGGGTGTTTTTATAGACCCTCCCCCAATAGTAACAGAGACATTGAGGAGGAGCTAGGGAGGCAGATTCTGGATCGGTGCAATAATAATAGGGTTGTCGTGATGGGTGATTTTAACTTTCCGAATATTGACTGGCATCTCCTTAGAGCAAGGGGTTTAGATGGGGTGGAGTTTGTTAGATGTGTTCAGGAAGGTTTCCTGATGCAATAGATAAGCCAACAAAAGGAGAGGCGTACTTGATCTGCTATTGGGAAGTGAACCTGGTCAGGTGTCAGATCTCTCAGTAGGAGAGCATTTTGGAGATAGTGACCACAACTCTATCTCCTTCACCATAGCGCTGGAACAGACAATTAGGAAAACATTTAGATTAGATTATGAGGACATGCAGTCCTCTTTTATTGTCATTTAGTAATGCATGCATTAAGAAATGATACAATATTCCTTTGGTGTGATATCACAGAAACACAGGACAGACCAAGACTGAAAAACGAACAAAAACCACAAAATTATAACATATAGTTACAACAGTGCAAACAATACCATAACTTGATGAAGAACAGGCCATGGGCACAATAAAAAAAGTTCAAAGTCTCTCGAAAGTCCCACATCTCACGCAGACGGAAGAAGGAAGAAAACTCTCCCTGCCATGCCCGACCACAGTCCGACTCTGAGTCGTCCGAAAACTTCGAGCCTCCGACACCGAGTACCGAGCACCATCTCTGCCAAACGCATGGACCCCAGCCCCGGTCACCAGCAGCAGGCAAAGCCGGGGATTTTGGGGCCTTCCCTCCGGAGATTCTCAATCGCACAGTAGCAGCGGTAGCGAACTGGGCATTTCAGAAGTTTAACCAGATGTTCCTCTGTGCTTCTCACGTCTGTCTCCATCAAATCAGAATTGTGCACGGCATCCTACTTACAAATACAATATCATTTCACCGGACAGATGCTTCTCCTCCCGTCTAATAATTTAATTGGGGTAGGGGGTAATATGAGGCTATTAGGCAGGAATTTGGGAAAAACATAGAAAACATAGAAAATAGGTGCAGAAGTAGGCCATTTGGCCCTTCGAGCCTGCACCGCCATTTATTATGATCATGGCTGATCATTCAACTCAGAACCCTGCACCAGCCTTCCCTCCATACCCTCTGATCCCCCTAGCCACAAGGGCCATATCTAACTCCCTCTTAAATATAGCCAATGAACTGGCCTCAACTGTTTCCTGTGGCAGAGAATTCCACAGATTCACCACTCTCTGTGTGAAGAAGTTTTTCCTAATCTCAGTCCTAAAAGGCTTCGCCTTTATCCTCAAACCGTGACCCCTTGTTCTGGACTTCTCCAACATCGGGAACAATCTTCCTGCATCTAGCCTGTCCAATCCCTTTAGGATTTTATATGTTTCAATCAGATCCCCCCTCAATCTTCTAAATTCCAACGAGTACAAGCCTAGTTCATCCAGTCTTTCTTCATATGAAAGTCCTGCCATCCCAGGAATCAATCTGGTGAACCTTCTTTGTACTCCCTCTATGGCAAGGATGTTTTTCCTCAGATTAGGGGGCCAAAACTGCACACAATACTCCAGGTGTGGTCTCACCAAGGCCTTGTACAACTGCAGTAGTACCTCCCTGCTCCTGTTCTCGAATCCTCTTGCTATAAATGCCAGCATACCATTTGCCTTTTTCACCGCCTGCTGTACCTGCATGCCCACTTTCAATGACTGGTGTATAATGACACCCAGGTCTCGTTGCACCTCCTCTTTTCCTAATCGGCCACCATTCAGACAATAATCTGTTTTCCTATTTTTGCCACCAAAGTGGATAACTTCACATTTATCCACATTAAATTGCATCTGCCATGAATTTGCCCACTCACCCAACCTATCCAAGTCACCCTGCATCCTCTTAGCATCCTCCTCACAGCTAACACTGCCGCCCAGCTTCGTGTCATCCGCAAACTTGGAGATGCTGCATTTAATTCCCTCATCCAAGTCATTAATATATATTGTAAACAACTGGGGTCCCAGCACTGAGCCTTGCGGTACCCCACTAGTCACTGCCTGCCATTCTGAAAAGGTCCCGTTTATTCCCACTCTTTACTTCCTGTCTGCTAACCAATTCTCTATCCACATCAATACCTTACCCCCCAATACCGTGTGCTTTAAGTTTGCACACTAATCTCCTGTGTAGGACCTTGTCAAAAGCCTTTTGAAAATCCAAATATACCACATCCACTGGTTCTCCCCTATCCACTCTACTAGTTACATCCTCAAAAAATTCTATGAGATTCGTCAGACATGATTTTCCTTTCACAAATCCATGCTGACTTTGTCCGATGATTTCACCGCTTTCCAAATGTGCTGTTATCACATCTTTGATAACTGACTCCAGCAGTTTCCCCACCACCGACGTTAGGCTAACCGGTTCATAATTCCCTGGTTTCTCTCTCCCTCCTTTTTTAAAAAGTGGGGTTACATTAGCCACCCTCCAATCCTCAGGAACTAGTCCAGAATCTAACGAGTTTTGAAAAATTATCACTACTGCATCCACTATTTCTTGGGCTACTTCCTTAAGCACTCTGGGATGCAGACCATCTGGCCCTGGGGATTTATCTGCCTTTAATCCCTTCAATTTACCTAACACCACTTCCCTACTAACATGTATTTCGCTCAGTTCCTCCATCTCACTGGACCCTCTGTCCCCTACTATTTCTGGAAGATTATTTATGTCCTCTTTAGTGAAGACAGAACCAAAGTAATTATTCAATTGGTCTGCCATGTCCTTGCTCCCCATAATCAATTCACCTGTTTCTGTCTGTAGGGGACCTACATTTGTCTTTACCAGTCTTTTCCTTTTTACATATCTATAAAAGCTTTTACAGTCAGTTTTTATGTTCCCTGCCAGTTTTCTCTCATAATCTTTTTTCCCCTTCCTAATTAAGCCCTTTGTCCTCCTCTGCTGAACTCTGAATTTCTCTCAGTCCTCAGGTGAGCCACTTTTTCTGGCTAATTTGTATGCTTCTTCTTTGGAATTGATACTATTCCTAATTTCTCTTGTCAGCCACGGGTGCACTACCTTCCTTGATTTATTCTTTTGCCAAACTGGAATGAACAATTGTTGTAGTTCATCCATGCAATCTTTAAATGCTTGCCATTGCATATCCACCGTCAATCCTTTAAGTGTCATTTGCCACTCTATCTTAGCTAATTCACGTCTCATTCCTTCAAAGTTACCCCTCTTTAAGTTCAGAACCTTTGTTTCTGAATTAACTATGTCACTCTCCATCTTAATGAAGAATTCCACCGTATTATGGTCACTCTTACCCAAGGGGCCTTTCACAACAAGATTGCTAATTAACCCTTCCTTATTGCTCAAAACCCAGTCCAGAATAGCCTGCTCTCTAGTTGGTTCCTCGACATGTTGGTTCAAAAAACCATCCCACATACATTCCAAGAAGTCCTCTTCCTCAGCACCTTTACCAATTTGGTTCACCCAATCTACATGTAGATTGAAGTCACCCATTATATTTGTTCCTTTATTGCACACATTTCTAATTTCCTGTTGAATACCATCCCCGACGTCACTACTACTGTTACACAACTCCCACCAGCGTTTTCTGCCCCTTAGTGTTATGCAGCTCTACCCATATCGATTCCATATCTTCCCGGCTTAGGTCCTTCCTTTCTATTGCGTTAATCTCATCTTTAACCAGCAATGCCACCCAACCTCCTTTTCTTTCATGTCTATCCCTCCTGAATATTGAATATCCCTGAACGTTGAGCTCCCATCCTTGGTCACCCTGGAGCCATGTCTCTGTGATCCCAACTATTTCATAATCATTAATAACAATCTGCACTTTCAATTCATCCACCTTGTTACGAATGCTCCTGGCATTGACACACAAAGCCATCAGGCGCTCTTTTACAACTCTCTTAGCCCTTATACAATTATGTTGAAAAGTGGCCCTTTTTGATGCTTGCCCTGGATTTGTCGGCCTGCCACTTTTACTTTTCTCCTTACTACTTTTTGCTTCTACCCTCACTTTACACCCCTCTGTCTCTCTGCACTGGTTCCCATTCCCCTGTTGTGAACTAACCTCCTCTCGCCTAGCCTCTTTAATTTGATTCCCACCCCCCAACCATTCTAGTTTAAAGTCACCTCAGTAGCCCTCGCTAATCTCCCTGCCAGGATGTTGGTCCCCCTAGGATTCAAGTGTAACCTGTCCTTTTTGTACAGGTCACGCCTGCGCCAAAAGAGGTCCCAATGATCCAAAAACTTGAATCCCTACCTCCTGCTCCAATCCCTCAGTCACATATTTATCCTCCACCTCATCGCATTCCTACTCTCAGTGTCGCGTGGCACAGGCAGTAATCCCAAGATTACTACCCTTGCGGTCCTTTTTCTCAACTCCCTTCCTAGCTCCCTATATTCTCCTTTCAGGACCTCTTCCCTTTTCCTACCTATGTCATTGGTACCTATATGTTTCACGACCTCTGGCTCCTCTCCCTCCCACTTTAGGATATCTTGGATACGATAAGAGATTTCCTGGACCCTGGCTCCAGGGAGGCAAACCATCATCCGGGTCTCTGGACTGCGTCCACAGAATCGCCTATCTGACCCCCTTACTATCGAGTCCCCTATCACAACTGCCCTCCTCTTCCTTTCCCTACCATTCTGAGCTACAGGGCTGGACTCTGTGCCGGAGGCATGGCCACCGTCGCTTCCCCCGGGTAAGCTGTCCCCCACAACAGTACTCAAACAGGAGTACCTATTGTTAAGGGGCACAGCCATCAGGGTACTCTCTATTACCTGACTCTTCCCCTTCCTCCTCCTAACCGTGACCCACTTGTCTGCCTCCCGTGGCCCCGGTGTGACCACCTGCCTATAATTCCTCTCTATCAACTCCTCACTCTCCCTGACCAGACGAAGGTCATTGAGCTGCAGCTCCAGTTCCGTAACGCGGTCCCTTAGGAGCTGCATCTCGATGCACCTGGCGCAGATGTGGACGTCCGGGAGGCTTGGAGACTCCAGGGCCTCCCACATCCGACACCGAGAACAACAAACTGCCCTCACACTCATACTGCCCCTCTCCTCAAATAACAACAGAAAATGAATGCCAAACCTTCCTTGCCTCGCCCGTTTCCGCCTAAGCCCGGTGAGCCGAAGCCCTTAAGCCTTCACTCTGCTCCCGGCTCACTCCGCTGCCCGCAAACTCCGCTGCCCGCTGTATGAGGCTCTGTTCCTTTTAAATCTGCCGTGCTGCACTACCTGAAGATAAATTGGGAGCAGATGTTCTCAGAGAAATGCACGGCAGAAATGTGGCAAATATTCAGGGAACATTTGCATGGCATTCTGCATAGGTATATTCCATTGAGGGAGGGAAAGGATGGTAGGACAAAAGAAGCATGGTGTACAAAGGATGTAGAAAATCTAGTTAAGAATAAAAGATATGCTTACAAAAGAAACTAGGTACTGTTAGAACTTGAGAAAATTACAAGGTTGCCATGAAGGAGTTCAAGAATGAAACTGGGAGAACCAGAAGGGACCATGAGAAGGCCTTGGCGAGGAAAACTAAGGGAAACGCCAAGGCATTCTACAAGTATGTGAAGAGCAAGAGGATGAGCCATGTGAGAATAGGAACAATCAGGTGTGATAGTGGAAAAGTGCATGGAACCGGAGGAGGTAGCAGAGATACCTAATGAATACTTTGCTTCAGTATTCACTACGGAAAAGGATCTTGGTGATTGTAGGGATGACTTACAGCAGACTGAAATGCTTGAGCTTAGAGACGTTAAGAAAGAGGATGTGCTGGAGCTTTTGGAAAACATCAAGTTGGATAAGACTCCGGGACCAGATGAGATGTACCCTGGGAGGCGAGGGAAGAGATTGCTGACCCTCTGGCAATGATCTTTGCATCATCAATGAGGATGGGAAAGGTTCTGGAGGATTGGAGGGTTGCAGACATTGTTTCCTTATTCAAGAAAGGGAGTAGAGATAGCCCAGGAAATTATAGACCAGTGAGTCTTACTTCAGTGGTGGACAAGTTGTTGGAGAAGATCCTGAGAGGCAGGATTTATGAGCATTTGGAGAGACATAATCTGATTAGGGATAGTCAGCATGGCTTTGTCAAGGGCAGTTCATGCCTTACAAACCTGATTGAATTCGTTGAGGATGTGACTAAACACATTGATGGAGGTAGAGCTGTAGATGTAGTGTATATGGATTTCAGAAAGGCATTTGACAAGGTCCCTGTGACAGGGTCCTGAGTTACCCCAATGAACTGTGCTCAATTACCCCTATGAACTGTGCTTTTGAAAAAGAGAGTTATTTAACACCGACATGTTGTTTTGAAAAGAGAGAGAGACAGAGAGAGAGAGAGAGAGAGAGAGAGAGGAAGAGGAGAGAGAGAGAGGAAGAGAGAGAGAGAGAGAGAGAGAGAGAGAGAGAGAGGAAGACTAATCGTTGGACTGTCATTTTAAGGCATGAGTAACTTTTGGATTTTTGCTGAGTTGGAGCGAGGGCACCGAGCAGCTCGTAAGTTGCTATGGTGACCGAGGGTGGCGTTATTTGATGGACAATCGATGTTATGATTTTTCGGCAGCGTGTTTATACTTCCAAGGACATTTGCCTGCTTGTACATTTCTTACACAGTCAAAGGAAGGAGGAGTTATTTGAATGACAGTTGGTACTCAGTACGGTGAGATAAGTAGGAAGTCAGATGATATGGACCTCAGGCACATGTTTTTGGACACTAAATGAGCTTTGTTGGGCCCACAGAAAAAGTGGGTTTTTGGAGGATTGATCAGGCAGATCGATCAGTGGCTCTTGCAGTGAGAAAAGGGATTGATTGGTGGGGAGTTGTCCATGTGTCCACCCTTGCCTGGGTTGATGGCTCCACCACAGGAAAGCGGTCTCCATTGTTGTGGTCACAGTTGGTGACTTTTAAAGGATTTCGGAGGACAACGCGAAGATTGATGGCGTCAGCTCACCTGAAGACTCAAATCTCTCCCTCTCTCTCTCTCTCTCTCTCTCTCTCTCTCTCCATCATTACTCAACTCAACTCAATACCACGAACTGAACTGAACTTTACTCATTATCGTAAGACTGTATCTATTTACCTCTAGACTTGAAGAAGCTTGGTTTTTCATATATATTTCCACACTTACTGATTTACTTACTTATATATAATCATTGCTAACCTGTTTGATTTATCTACATTTATATTACTGTATTGTGTAGTTACTAATAAATAATATTAGTTAATAGCAATACTGGACTTCAAAGTGTTTGCCATCTCTGCTGGTTCTTTAACCTGTCACGAGGAATGTGACAGTCCCCTTTTCCCTTCAATGTTTGACTGCAACATCCCCTCAAATGTACATCTACTTTGTGTCCATTTTCTTACCTAACCCCTCCCTAAGAACAGTAGCAAACATTACCACCAGGACATTAGTCCCATTGCAGTTTAGTATAACTTGTCCATCTCATAGAGGTGCCACCTTCCCCAGAAATAGTACCAGTCATCCACAAATCCAAAACTGTCACTCCTACACTGTCCCTTTAGTCACATTAGATTACGAGAACACTCAGTCCTCTTTTTATTGTCATTTAGAAATGCATTAAGAAATGATACAATATTTCTCTGGAGTGATAGCACAGAAAACAAGACAAACCAAAGACTAACACTGACAGAACCACATAATTATAACATATAGTTACAGCAGTGCAAAGCAATACCATAATTTGATGAAGAACAGACCATGGGCACAGTAAAAAAAAGTCTCAAAGTCCCGAGTCGATCGACTTCCGAGTCCCCGATAGCAGGCGGCAAGAGGGAGAAACTCCCTGCCATAAACCGTCAACTTGCTGATGCCTTGGAAGCAGCCGACCACAGCCAACACTGAGTCCATCTGTCCGAAAACTCTGAGCTTCCAACCAGCCTCTCCGATACAGCCTCCCGAGCACCATCCTCTGCCGAGCGCCTTCGACCTCTCCCCAGCTGCTGAAACACGCAAAGCCAAGGATTTCGGGGCCTTCAGCTCCAGAGGTTCCAATTACACACAGTAGCAGCGGCAGCGAAGCGGGCATTTCAGAAGTTTTCCAGATGTTCCTTCATGCTCTCATGTCTGTCTCCATCAAATCAGAATTGTGCATGGTCCCCTACTTGGTAGATAACAGACATCATCATCAAAGTGGCCACGCCCACTGCTGTCGCGCCGCCATCTTCTCCTCTCTCCCGGGTATTCCCACATATTCATCCTGTTACTTTTTCAGAATGATAAACAAAATGAGAGCTTTAAGCATACCTAAGAATGAAGAGATACCAGCTCAGAGAAGCTCCAAATAAAGGACTCCTTATACATGGAACATGCAGAGCTAGGAGATATCACAAACAATGAGTAAGGATTCCTAACCATCATCTCTGAAGAGGAATAAAGAGTCGGACTCAGCATTCCCAACACATCTGGCATTGAATTGTGGGGGACAGTTAAACAGCTGGTAGAAGAAGAGGCTTGAGCAACATCCCCATCTTCAACAATGACATGGTCTGGCATGTGAGTACTAAAGGTCGACACAGGAATATTGTGGTTATCAAAATGGTTTACAGTACCATCAGCCCAGGTTCAATTCCCACTGCTGCCTGTAAGGAGTTTGTACATTCTCCCTATGACTGCATGGGCTTCCTGCGGCCGCTCTGGTGTCCTCCCACAGTCCAAAGATGTATTGGTTGGTAGGTTAATTGTCTTGTGATCAGGCCAGGGTTAAGTTGGGGGTTGCTGGGCAGCGTGGCTAGAAGGGCCTATTCCACATTGTATCTCAAAAAAGAAATAAATAAAAAGCAAGGCTGAAGTGTTTGCACACTTGTTCGGCCAGAAGTGCTGAAGGTTAAGAGGATTTTGAAACCAATTAATGGAGTGATAGGAAGCCAGCACATAGGTAGGATATACACACCACAAATAGCAAATTCAACAAATAAAATGTTTCTTATCTTAGTTCAAGCAGCTGTTGACAGGGAGAAAGGACCTGCTACCTCTGGGTGATCACATTGACAACTTCTGTCATCACATTGACAGCCTATTTACTGGCTCCAGAAAAGTAACGGTGAGTACTACGTTTTCTTTTACATTTCAATGATTACACAATGCTATTTTCTAAAATACCAACTTTCAGGTTAGGAATGACATTCTTGTTCATTTATACAATGACAAAGCAGATCAGATACTGTATGTAGTTTTTTTAAACCCTGCCAGGCAAGCAGAATTGCTTATTGTTTGACAGTGTCTCAACAAGTACCATTACCATGCACGTCATGGTGATGGGAGCAGGTGATTTAATATCTAATGCTATAATTTTTAGCAATACTAGTGACTCAGTTTTCAAAGATGCAGCTACTCTGTGTGCGAAGCCAGAGGTAGAGGAGTTCCTGCGGGAGGCACTCAGCGACCCACAGAGGGGTCAGGGACTAGGAACCAATCGGGCTGTGCGTAGACTGGAAAAACCATCAACTGAGCTGAATGTGAAGGAACCTGCATGGCAGGAAATCCAGGACATCATCCAGCTGCCCCAGGCCCAAGCGGCATATCTTATAAGGTGTATAAGAAATGCCCAAAACTTCTTCGGAGTGTTACGTAAACAGCAACAATGAATATCAATCGAGACAGGTTATATAAAAACAACCAAACATTTATTAAACATGGATAAACGATAAGGTAAAAAAAAAAACAGACGAAAACTTTAACTGGAAGTTAACAGATATGCAGCCGTTCAGCAGCTCGCCACTCGGCTCTGGTTCTTAAAGCGTTAAAGGCAAAAACAGTTCTTAAAGTGATACAGTCAGATATAGTCCTTAAAGCAATAACTTTGAAAGTCCAACAGATTTACACGGTCAATTGGGAGAGACTTCTCTGGAGAAGGATTTCTTCACAGACGCAACTTTACTGCTGGTTTTGTCCACAGGATTCACGATGCCGAAAATAAACAGTTTAGATCAACTGACCTTAAATTCCTTTAGAGAGGCAGAGCACCTTTTTGCATGAACTCTTTGCTCTTTTTGGCAAGAGATATCTCGATGCAGGTAGCTACTACTCCAACGAAGACTCAATAAGGTAGATCCTTTATTAAACTGCCAAACGATGCCGACTCCTCTCGATCCTTCAATCCTGTAACTTTGATAAATTCTTCACTCTCCCTTCTAATGTTGGAATTGAGTAAATCAACATATCTAACAAAAATTTCCAGTCCAAATAATATGGTATTTTGCAACAGAACGCATACTCCGTTTTAAAAATGAAACTGCGTCACCAAAACCAAACACGCAACTGAAACGGAGATACAGCACGTTCTACCTGGAAATCTATAAACTAAAAAAAAACCCTGCGTCACCTGGGTTGAGCCTTATATAGTCATGGGTCACATGTCATCACATGACCTCACATCGGTGGGAAAATCATATCAAGTGACCGCCAAAAGACTATTACATCATTCTCACAAAAAAACACATCTCCTTGAGCATGTAACAGGAGACTGTGGAAGGTCATGAGAAAGATCTGGGCCAAAGGTACTATTCCATCAAGTTGGAAATTGGCAGAGGGATGCTTTATTCCAAAGGAAGAGGATTCTTCCACAATTGCCCAGCTTAGGACAATTTCTCTCCTGGACGTTGAATGTAGGATTTTCTTTTCTGTGCTCGCAAGCAGGCTGACACAGACACAGAACCGCTATATCAACACATCCATCCAGAAAGGTGGTATTCCAGGCTTTTCAGGGTGTCTGGAATACACCTCAATGATTAGCCATTTGATCTGTGAGGCCAAGCAGAAAAAAAGTGACCTAACAGTTTTCTGGTTAGACCACGCGAACACCTATGGGTCTATTCCACATGAGATCATACTAGAAGGACTCAACCACTACTACATCCCAGTGGGTATTTGAGACATGATCACCAGCTGCCTTGGAGGATTCAAACTCAAATTTACATTGGCCCATTTCACAACTAGTTGGCAGGACCTCCAGAAGGGGATTCCAACAGGGTGCACCATCTCCCCCATCCTATTTATTTTGGGAATGAACCTCCTATTATCAGCAGCAGAAGATGTAACCCGTGGCCCGATGCTGGAGTCAGGCATTGTTCAGCCGGCTCTACAAGGGTTCATGGATGACATCACGATAACAACCGTGTCACATGTCCAAGCAAGATGGGTATTGGAAACCCTGAGTAATGTAGCCACTTGGGCGAGGATGTCCTTCAAGGCCAAATAGTCCAGGTGCATGGTGATCAGAAAGGGCAATAACGTTAATAGCAAGTTTAGCCTCCAGGTTCAGAGTGAGGTCATCCCTTCTACTGAAGATAACCCGATAAAATGCTTGGGGAAGTGGTTTAATGTGTCACTGACAGATGGGGCCAATGTCACCAATGCTGTGAAGCAGACAGATGAATGGCTGAATAAGATCGACAAATCCGGACTTCCTGGTAAATTCAAGACCTGGCTGTACCAATACGGCATTCTGCCCAGGCTTCTCTCACTCCTCACACTTAATGAGTTCCCCATGACTGCCATAGAAGGCATCGAGAGGAAAACCAACAAGCACCTGCAGAGATGGTTGAGAGTTCCCCCAAGATTCTCTTCAGTGGGCATCTATATTCGTTCTGGGCAACTACAGCTTCCCCTGTCATCTGTTGTGGAGGAATTCAAGGTGGCAAAATGCAGAGCCTTATTAAGCTTGAGAGATTCCAATGACGTCTTGGTAAAGCAAGCAGGCATTACAACCAGATCTGGGCACAAGTGGGCAGCCAACACAGCTGTGGAGGAGGCAGTGTGTTCTCTGAAGCTGCGAGATATCATCGGCAACCCCTGCGTCAGGCGGCAAGGCCTCGGCTCAGTTCACTTCCGGCAGTGGGGAAATGCAAGCATAAGGAACTGGTGAGATGTGGTACAGGCAGAAGGGTCCCAGGGTGCCTGGACAAAATGGGATCTGCCTCAGCGCAAGATCTCATGGGCAGAGTTATGGAGACTGGAGCCCTTCCGTATTTCCTTCCTCCTGTGATCCGTGTATGACACCCTTCCTTCACCATTACATCTGTACACATGGGGGATGAAAGGGGACCCGAACTGTAAGCTCTGTGGTCAAAAGGGGACACTGACTCATATACTGTCCAGGTGTAAAACAGCTCTAACTCAAGGACGGTATAGGTGGCGCCATGATAAGGTGCTTCTGGCTCTTGCTGGCACACTAGAGCAGGAGAGATGCAAGAAGAGGACGGCTAGCACAGATTTGAGGAAGGCCATCACCTTCATCGAAGAGGGAGCCAGGCCTTTCGTAACCAAACAACCAAAGCCCAATCTGCTGCTAACAGCCAGGTCCTGGGAGATGAGGGTCGTTGTGGGAAGGAGGTTGCAGTTCCCAGATGTGGTGCACACAACCCTACGCCCGGACATTGTACTGTGGTCAACTGAAGACAAGAAAATAATTCTGGTTGAGCTGACTGTGCTATGGGAGGAGGAATGGGAGGAGGCCCACAAGATAAAGGCCTTGAAGTACTAGCCCTTAATGCAGGAGTGTAAAGACAAGGGATGTCAGGCATGGTTGTTCCCTGTGGAGATCGGCTGCAGAGGTTTCCCAGCCAAATCAGCATGGTGGTTGTTGTCAGATCTGGGCCTGGACGAAAGGAGCAAAAACAAGCAGCTCGTAGGATGGTGGAAGAGGCAGAACGAGCCTCTTGTTGGATTTGGAGTAGGCGAGAGGAGGGGAGCTGGAAGCCAGGAGCAGATGGGCAGTAATTTGGCCATCACTGCTGGCCCACCAACTGGAGAGTGTCGTGGTTAAGGGTTGAAACATTCTGTGAAGGTTGGGAACCACCTGATGACATCTGCTCCTGGCTGAAGGCTACGGTTACCTTATAAGGTAGTTGGAGAATGCACCCTAACAGGTGTATGCAACAAGCAAGTCTAAAATACCAACTTTCAGGTTAGGAATTACATTCTTGTTCATTTATACAATGACAATGCAGATCAGATACTGTATGTAGTTTTTTTTAAAACCCTGCCAGGTAAGCAGAATTGCTTATTGTTCGACAGAACCTTAGCAAGTGCCATTACCATGCAAGTCATGGTGATGGGGGCAGGTGATTCAGTATCTAATGCTATGATTTTTAACAATAATAGTGACTCAGTTGTCAAAGATGCAGCTACTCTGTGTATTAATTAAATGTGCAGAAAGCAGGTTGAAAGACTGATGTCTGTCAGAGCTGTTAGTTCCTTTTCTTATGCTGTTGCCTTTCATTTCCACAGGGCCTTGAAAGCAACGGCTGATCTACTTCTGCATCAATATCTGCTTTCCAAATAACGCCTGCGTCTCAGTATGTTTCTACTGATTAAACAACTGCCTTTTACTTCATGTTTGTCTTAATGTTAAAACACAAGATTAATGTTGCACAGTGCCACTTCCTTTAGTTGTGCAGTTTTGAGTCCCTTCATTCTCAGTACTTTCTCCAGTATTCTGATAATTAATGAGCTAATTGTGGAAAAAAGCACCTTCTTCATTCTCACCCACTGAAAACCTGGAACTAACTTGGACAAGATACCAGGATCCTGTTGTCCTACTGCATGGGCGAAGACCGGATGAAAGGAAGGTAGCTATTGGAGAGGAGATAACTTTCGGGCAAATATTGGTTTGATGGATCACTTAAAGTGAAAATCACCATTGTTTTTCCCTTTATTTTCAAAATCAAGACCTTTCAGTTCTTAAGGTTTATAAAATGACTAAAGTTTTGCATTTTACTTTGGAATTCAAACATTAGAATATTGGTGCATGGAATTCAAACACAAGAATGCTGGTGCATGTTACACAAATGAAACATTTATTAATCTATTGTGCCTCTCAAGAGAGAAAAAAAATAAAACTGATGAAATCGATATGGAAAAGGTTCTGTGGCAGAGTCTGAAATATCTAGATGAACACTAAATTGCAACATTCATTCGAGTTCACGTTTAGTCAATAGAAAGTCAGAGGTCACTCATTAGAAACAAGTAGTCAGATAAAAGAAAATGATCATTGTGTTCTGTGTGTTTGGAATGTTGCAAAGTACAAAAAACAGAACTAAACTCGACGCAGACTGGGTACATCAGAGGACAGGACGAATATGCAAATTCTTCCTGTTCATATTTCAGTGTACAGAACAGATTGAAACCAATGCTTTTGAGGTGAACTGCTGCTGCATTTTAGGACAACTTGCAGCCAATTTGCACTCATCATAGTCTCACAAATAATCAACATCTCTGATCATTGAGATAACAATAACAATATCTCAAGACCATAAGACAAGGACAAAATTAGGCCATTCAGCAATCGAGTCCACTCCGCCATTTCATCATGGCTGATCCCAGATCCCACTCAAACCCCTACACCTGCCCTCTCACCATATTCCTTGATGCTGTGACCAATCAGGAAACTATAAACTTCTGATTTAAATATACCCACAGAATTGAGCTCCACCGCAGTCTGTGGCAGAGCATTACACAGATGCACTAGTCTAACTAAAAAGAATTCCTCCTTATTTCTGTTCTAAAAGGCCACCCATCAATTTTGAGGATGTACCCTCTAGTTCTGGACACTCCCACCAGAGGAAAAATCCTTCAGTGAGTACAGGCCCAAAGCTGCCAAACACTCCTCGTTGTTAACCCCTTCACTCCTGGAATCATCCTCGTGAACTGCCTCTGGACTCTCTCCAATAATATATCTTTTCTAAGATATGGGGCCCAAAACTGCTGACAATATTTTAAATGCGGCCTGACTAGTGTCTTATAAAGCCTCTGCATTATCTCCGTGCTTTTATACTGACTGCAAACTCAATGGAAACACCTTAGATTAAGTTCCCACATGATTCTGAGTTCTTTGGAAGTTGTTTCATGACTCTGCTCATGAAGACAAAAAAGATTGTAATCTCAGTGCATACAATGCTCTGACATTAAAGCAGTATACATTTGAATTTTACTCAAAAGTACTCAATGCAAACCTGATGGAAACATATTAGGTGAACTTCCCACATGATTCTGAGTGGTTTGAAAGTTGTTTCATGCCTCTGCTCATAAAGAGAAAAAAGTTGTTTTCTCAGTGCACACAATGCTTTCACAATAAAAGGAGAATACATTTCAATTATACTCAAAAGTACTGACTGCAAACTCAATGGAAACAGCTCAGATTAAGTTCCCACATGTTTCTGAGTTGTTTGGAAGTTGTTTCATGACTCTGCTCTTGAAGACAAAAAAGTTGTTATCTCAGTGCATACAATGCTCTGACATTAAACTAGTATACATTTCAATTTTACTCAAAAGTACTGAATGCAAATCCGATGATAACATTTAAGGTTAACTTCCCACATGATTCTGAGTAGTTTGAAAGATGTTTCATCCCTCTGCTCATCAACAGAAAAAAGTTGTTTTCTCAGTGCACACAATTCTTTGGGAATAAAAGGAGTATAACATTTCAATTATACTCATAAGTACTGACTGCAAGCCTAATGGAAACACCTTTGGTTTACTTCTCACATGATTCTGAGATGTTTGAAAGTTGTTCCATGCTTCTGCTCATCAAGACAAAAAATTGTTTTCTCAGTGCATACAATGCCTTGACATTAAAGAAGTAGACATTTCAATTTTACTCAAAAGTACTCAATGCTAACCTGATGGAAACATATTAGGTGAACTTCCCACATGATTCTGAGTAGTTTGAAAGTTGTTTCATGCCTCTACTCATCAAGAGAAAAAAGTTGTTTTCTCAGTGCACACAATGCTTTGACAATAAAAGGAGTATACATTTCAATTATACTCAAAAGTACTGACTGCAAACTGAATGCAAAGAGCTCAGATTAAGTTCCCACATGATTCTGAGTTCTTTGGAAGTTGTTTCATGACTCTGCTCATCAAGACAAAAGGTTGTTATCTCAGTGCGTACAATGCTCTGATATTAAACTAGTATACATTTCAATTTTACGCAAAAGTACTGAATGCAAACCTGATGAAAACATTTACGGTTAACTTCCCACATGATTCTGAGCTGTTTGAAGTTGTTTCATGACTCTACTCATGAAGACAAAAAAGATTGTAATCTCAGTGCATACAATGCTCTGACATTAAAGCAGTATACATTTGAATTTTACTCAAAAGTACTCAATGCAAACCTGATGGAAACATATTAAGTGAACTTCCCACATGATTCTGAGTGGTTTGAAAGTTGTTTCATGCCTCTGCTCATAAAGAGAAAAAAGTTGTTTTCTCAGTGCACACAATGCTTTCACAATAAAAGGAGAATACATTTCAATTATACTCAAAAGTACTGACTGCAAACTCAATGGAAACAGCTCAGATTAAGTTCCCACATGTTTCTGAGTTGTTTGGAAGTTGTTTCATGACTCTGCTCTTGAAGACAAAAAAGTTGTTATCTCAGTGCATACAATGCTCTGACATTAAACTAGTATACATTTCAATTTTACTCAAAAGTACTGAATGCAAATCCGATGATAACATTTAAGGTTAACTTCCCACATGATTCTGAGTAGTTTGAAAGATGTTTCATCCCTCTGCTCATCAACAGAAAAAAGTTGTTTTCTCAGTGCACACAATTCTTTGGGAATAAAAGGAGTATAACATTTCAATTATACTCATAAGTACTGACTGCAAGCCTAATGGAAACACCTTTGGTTTACTTCTCACATGATTCTGAGATGTTTGAAAGTTGTTCCATGCTTCTGCTCATCAAGACAAAAAATTGTTTTCTCAGTGCATACAATGCCTTGACATTAAAGAAGTAGACATTTCAATTTTACTCAAAAGTACTCAATGCTAACCTGATGGAAACATATTAGGTGAACTTCCCACATGATTCTGAGTAGTTTGAAAGTTGTTTCATGCCTCTACTCATCAAGAGAAAAAAGTTGTTTTCTCAGTGCACACAATGCTTTGACAATAAAAGGAGTATACATTTCAATTATACTCAAAAGTACTGACTGCAAACTGAATGCAAAGAGCTCAGATTAAGTTCCCACATGATTCTGAGTTCTTTGGAAGTTGTTTCATGACTCTGCTCATCAAGACAAAAGGTTGTTATCTCAGTGCGTACAATGCTCTGATATTAAACTAGTATACATTTCAATTTTACGCAAAAGTACTGAATGCAAACCTGATGAAAACATTTACGGTTAACTTCCCACATGATTCTGAGCTGTTTGAAGTTGTTTCATGACTCTACTCATGAAGACAAAAAAGTTGTTATCTCAGTGCATACAATGCTCTGACATTAAAGCAGTATATATTTGAAGTTTACTCAAAAGTACTGAATGCAAACCTGATGAAAACATTTAAGGTTAACTTCCCACATGATTCTGAGTTGTTTGACAATTGTTTCAGGCCTCTGCTCATCAAGAGAAAAAAGTTGTTTTCTCAGTGCACATAATGCTTTCACAATAAAAGGAGAATACATTTCAATTATACTCAAAAGTACTGACTGCAAACTCAATGGAAGCAGCTCAGATTAAGTTCCCACATGTTTCTGAGTTGTTTGGAAGTTGTTTCATGACTCTGCTCATCCAGACAAAAACGTTGTTATCTCAGTGCATAAAATGCTCTGACATTAAAGCAGTATATATTTGAAGTTTACTCAAAAGTACTGAATGCAAACCTGATGATAACATTTATGGTTAACTTCCCACATGATTCTGAGTAGTTTGAAAGAATTCATCCCTCTGCCCATCAACAGAAAAAAGTTGTTTTCTCAGTGCACACAATTCTTTGAGAATAAAAGGAGTATACACTTCAATTATACTCAAAAGTACTGACTGCAAGCTGAATGGAAACAGCTCAGATTAATTTCCCACATGATTCTGAGCTGTTTGGAAGTTGTTTCATGCTTCTGCTCATCAAGACAAAAAATTGTTTTCTCAGTGCATACAATGCTTGACATTAAAGAAGTAGACATTTCAATTTTACTCAAAAATACTGAATGCAAACCTGATGGAAACATATTAGGTTAATTCCCACATGTTTCTGAGTTGTTTGAAAGTTGTTTTAGGCCTCTGCTCATCAAGAGAGAAAAGTTGTTTTCTCAGTGCACACAATGCTTTCACACTAAAAGGAGAATACATTTAAATTATACTCAAAAGTACTGACTGCAAACTCAATGGAAACAGCTCAGATTAAGTTCCCACATATTTCTGAGTTGTTTTGCAGGTTGTTTCATGACTCTGCTCAACAAGACAAACAAGTAGATTTCTCAGTGCATAGAATGCCTTGACATTAAAGCAGTATATATTTCAATTATAACAAAAGTACTGAATGCAAGCCTGATGGAAACATATTAGGTTAACTTTCCATATGTTTCTGAGTTGTTTGAACGTTGTTTCATGCCTCTGCTCATCAAGAGAAAAAAGATGTTTTCTCAGTGCACACAATGCTTTGAGAATAAAGGAGTATACATTTCAATTATACTCAAAAGTACTGACTGCAAGCTGAATGGCAACAGCTCAGCTTAAGTTCCCACATGATACTGAGCTGTTTGGAAGTTGTTTCATGCTTCTGCTCATCAAGCCAAAAATTGTTTTCTCAGTGCATACAATGATTGACAATAAAAGTAGTATACATTTCAATTATACTCAAAAGTATTGACTGCAAATTCAATGGAAACACCTTAGATTAAGTTCCCACATGATTCTGAGTTGTTTGGAAGTTGTGTCATGCTTCTGCTCAACAAGAAAAAAAGTATTTTTCTCAGTGCATTCAATGCCTTGACATTAAAGCAGTATACATTTCAATTTTACTCAAAAGTACTGAATACAGACCTGATGGAAACATATTAGGTTAATTCCCACATGATTCTGAGTTGTTAGACAATTGTTTCAGGCCTCTGCTCATCAAGAGAAAAAAGTTGTTTTCTCAGTGCACACAATGCTTTGACAATAAAAGGAGTATACATTTCAATTTTACTCAGAAGTACGGACTGCAAACTCAATGGAAACAGCTCAGATTAAGTTCCCACATGATTTTGAGTTATTTGGAAGTTGTTTCATGACTCTGCTCATCAAGAGAACAAAGCTGTTATCTCAGTGCACACAATGTTCTGACATTAAAGTAGTATACATTTAATTTTACTCAAAAGTACTGAATGCAAACCTGATGAAAACATTTTACTTTAACTTCTCACATGATTTTTAGTTGTTTGACAATTGTTTCAGGCCTCTGCTCACCAAGAGCAAAAAGTTGTTTTCTCAGTGCACACAATGCTTTCACAATAAAAGGAGAATACATTTCAATTATACTCAAAAGTACTGACTGCAAACTCAATGGAAGCAGCTCAGATTAAGTTCCCACATGTTTCTGAGTTGTTTGGAAGTTGTTTCATGACTCTGCTCATCAAGACAAAAACGTTGTTATCTCAGTGCATACAATGCTTGACATTAAAGCAGTATATATTTGAAGTTTACTCAAAAGTACTGAATGCAAACCTGATGATAACATTTAAGGTTAACTTGCCACATGATTCTGAGTAGTTTGAAAGAATTCATACCTCTGCCCATCAACAGAAAAAAGTTGTTTTCTCAGTGCACACAATTCTTTGAGAATAAAAGGAGTATACACTTCAATTATACTCAAAAGTACTGACTGCAAGCTGAATGGAAACAGCTCAGATTAATTTCCCACATGATTCTGAGCTGTTTGGAAGTTGTTTCATGCTTCTGCTCATCAAGACAAAAAAGTTGTTTTCTCAGTGCATACAATGCTTGACATTAAAGAAGAAGACCTTTCAATTTTACTCAAAAATACTGAATGCAAACCTGATGGAAACATATTAGGTTAATTCCTACATGTTTCTGAGTTGTTTGAAAGTTGTTTTAGGCCTCTACTCATCAAGAGAGAAAAGTTGTTTTCTCAGTGCACACAATGCTTTCACAATAAAAGGAGAATACATTTAAATTATACTCAAAAGTACTGACTGCAAACTCAATGGAAACAGCTCAGATTAAGTTCCCACATATTTCTGAGTTGTTTGCAGGTTGTTTCATGACTCTGCTCATCAAGACAAAAAAGTAGATTTCTCAGTGCATAGAATGCCTTGACATTAAAGCAGTATATATTTCAATTATACTCAAAAGTACTGAATGCAAGCCTGATGGAAACATATTAGGTTAACTTCCCATATGTTTCTGAGTTGTTTGAACGTTGTTTCATGCCTCTGCTCATCAAGAGAAAAAAGTTGTTTTCTCAGTGCACACAATGCTTTGACAAGAAAAGGAGTATACATTTCAATTATACTCAAAAATACTGACTGCAAACTCAATGGAAGCAGCTCAGATTAAGTTCCCACATGATTCTGAGTTGTTTGGAAGTTGTTGCATGACTCTGCTCATCAAGAGAACAAAGCTGTTATCTCAGTGCACACAATGTTCTGACATTAAAGTAGTATACATTTAATTTTACTCAAAAGTACTGAATGCAAACCTGATGGAAACATATTAGGTTAACTTTCCACATGTTTCTGAGCTGTTTGAAAGCTGTTTCAGGCCTCTGCTCATCAAGAGAAAAAAGATGTTTTCTCAGTGCACACAATGCTTTGACAATAAAGGAGTATGCATTTCAATTATACTCAAAAGTACTGACTGCAAACTGAATGGAAACAGCTCAGCTTAAGTTCCCACATTATTCTGAGCTGTTTGGAATTTGTTTCATGCTTCTACTCATCAAGACAAAAAATTGTTTTCTCAGTGCATACAATGATTGACAATAAAAGTAGTATACATTTCAATTATACTCAAAAGTATTGACTGCAAATTCAATGGAAACACCTTAGACTAAGTTCCCACATGATTCTGAGTTGTTTGGAAGTTGTGTCATGCTTCTGCTCAACAAGAAAAAAAAGTACTTTTCTCAGTGCATACAATGCCTTGACATTAAAGCAGTATACATTTCAATTTTACTCAAAAGTACTGAATACAAACCTGATGGAAACATATTAGGTTAATTCCCACATGTTTCTGAGTTGTTTGAAAGTTGTTTTATGCCTCTGTTCATCAAGACAAAAAAGTTACTTTCTCAGTGCATACTATGCTTAGACAATACAAATAGTATACATTTCAATTTTACACCAAAGTACTTACTGCAAACCTAATGGAAACACCTTAGGTTAACTTCCCAAATGATCATGAGTAGTTTGAAAGTTTTTTCATTTCTCCACACATCAACACAAAAAAGTTGTTATCTCAGTGCATACAATACTAAGACAATACAAATAGCATACATTTCAATTTTACTCCAAAGCACTTACTGCAAACCTAATGGAAACACCTTTGGTTAACTTCCCACATGAGTATGATTAGGTTGAAAGTTGTTTCATGACTCTGTACATCAAGACAAAAAAGTTACTTTCTCAGTGAATAGATGCTTTGACATAAATGTAGTATACATTTCAATTGTACTCAAAAGACCTGACAGCAAACCTAATGGAAACACCTTAGGTTAACTTCCCACATGATTATGAGTAGGCTGAAAGTTTTTTCATGGCTCCACACATCAACACAAAAAAGTTGTTTTCTCAGTGCATACAATGCTTAGATAATACAAATAGTATACATTTCAATTTTACACCAAAGTACATACAAAAAAGTTACTTTCTCAGTGCATACTATGTTCCGACATAAAGGTAGTATACATCTCAATTTTCCACCAAAGTGCAGAGTGCAAACCATTGGGAAACATTTTAATTTAACTTCCCACATTATTATGAGTAGTTTGAAAGTTGTTTCATGGCTCTACACATCAACACAAAAATGTTGTTAACTCAGTGCATACAATGGTTTGATAATACAAATAGTATACATTTCAATTTTACACCAAAGTACTTACTGTAAACCTAATGGAAACACCTTCGGTCAACTTCCCAAATGATTATGAGTAGTTTGAAAGTTTTTTCATGGCTCCACAAATCAACAGAAAAAAGTTGATATCTCAGTGCACACAATGCTTAGATAATACAAATAGTATACATTTCAATTTTACAACAAAGTTCTTACTGCAAACCTAATGGAAACACCTTAGATTAACTTCCCACATGATTCTGAGATGTCTGAAAGTTGTTTCATACCTGTGCACATAAAGACAAAAAAGTTGATCTCTCAGTGAATAGAATGCTTTGACATAAAAGTAGTATACATTTCAATTGTACTCAAAAGTCCTGACTGCAAACCTAATGGAAACACCTTTGGTTAACTTCCCACATGAGTATGAGAAGGTTGAAAGTTGTTTCATGCCTCTGTTCATCAAGACAAAAAAGTTACTTTCTCAGTGCATACTATGTTCTGACATAAAGGTAGTGTTCATCTCAATTTTCCACCAAAGTGCAGAGTGCAAACCATTGGGAAACATTTTAATTTAACTTCCCACATGATTATGAGTAGTTTGAAAGTTGTTTCATGGCTCTACACATCAACACAAAAATGTTGTTAACTCAGTGCATACAATCGTTTGATAATACAAATAGTATACATTTCAATTTTACACCAAAGTACTTACTGCAAACCTAATGGAAACACCTTCGGTTAACTTTCCACATGTTTCTGAGTTGTTTGAAAGTTATATTATGGCTCTGAACAGCAAGAGAAAAAAGTTGTTTTCTCAGTGCGTACAATGCTTTTACAATACAAATAGCATACATTTAAATTTTACACCAAAGTTCTTACTGCAAACCTAATGGAAACACCTTTGGTTAACTTCCCACATCAGTATGAGTAGGTTGAAAGTTGTTTCATGCCTCTGTTCATCAAGACAAAAAAGTTACTTTCTCAGTGCATACTATGTTCTGACATAAAGGGAGTACACATCTCAATTTTCAACCAAACTGCAGAGTAAACCATTGGGAAACATTTTAATTTAACTTCCCACATGATTATGAGTAGTTTGAAAGTTGTTTACTGGCTCTACACATCAACACAAAAATGTTGTTAACTCAGGGCATGCAATGGTTAGATAATAAAAATATTATACATTTCAATTTTACACCAAAGGACTTACTGCAAACCTAATGGAAACACCTTAGGTTAATTTCCCAAATGATTATGAGTAGTTTGAAAGTTTTTTCATGGCTCCACACATCAACACAAAAAAGTTGATATCTCAGTGCATACAATGCTTAGATAATACAAATAGTATACATTTCAATTGTACTCAAAAGTCCTGACTGCAAACCGAATGGAAACACCTTAGGTTAACTTCCCACAAGTTTCTGAGTTGTTTGAAAGTTGTATTATGGCTCCGCACATCAAGACAAAAAAGTTGTTTTCTCAGTGCATACAATGCTTTTACAATACAAATAGTATACATTTCAATTTTACTCCAAAGCACTTACTGCAAACCTAATGGAAACACCTTTGGTTAACTTCCCACATGAGTATGAGTAGGTTGAAAGTTGTTTCATGCCTCTGCTCATCAAGACAAAAAAGTTACTTTCTCAGTGAATAGAATGCTTTGACATAAATGTAGTATACATTTCAATTCTACTCAAAAGACCTGACTGCAAACCTAATGGAAACACCTGAGGTTAACTTCCCACATGATTATGAGTAGGTTGAAAGTTTTTTCATAGCTCCACACATCAACACAAAAAAGTTGATATCTCAGTGCATACAATGCTTAGATAATACAAATAGTATACATTTCAATTTTACACCAAATTACATACTGCAAACCTAATGGAAACACCTTAGGTTAACTTCCCACATGTTTCTGAGTTGTTTGAAAGTTGTATTATTGCTCTGCACATCAAGACAAAAAAGATTGTTTTCTCAGTGCATACAATGCTTTTACAATACAAATAGTATACATTTCAATTTTACATTAAAGTACTTACTGCAAACCTAATGGAAACACCATAGGTTAACTTCCCACATGATTATGAGTAGTTTGAAAGTTGTTTTATGGCTCTACACATGAAAACAAAAAAGTTGTTATCTCAGTGCATACAATACGAAGACAAAACAAATAGTATACATTTCAATTTTACACCAAAGTACATAGTGCAAACGTAATCGAAGAACCTTTGGTTAACTTCCCACATGATTATGAGTAGGTTGAAAGTTTTTTCATGGCTCCACTCATCAACACAAAAAAGTTGATATCTCAATGCATACAATGCTTAGATAATACAAATAGTATACATTTCAATTTTACAACAAAGTTCTTACTGCAAACCTAATGGAAACACCTTAGGTTAACTTCCCACATGTTTCTGAGTTGTTTGAAAGTTGTATTATGGCTCCACACATCAACAGAAAAAAGTTGATATCTCAGTGCATACAATGCTTCGATAATACAAATAGTACACATTTCAATTTTACAACAAAGTTCTTACTGCAAACCTAATGGAAACACCTCAGATTAACTTCCCACATGATTCTGAGATGTCTGAAAGTTGTTTCATACCTGTGCACATAAAGACAAAAAAGTTGATCTCTCAGTGAATAGAATGCTTTGACATAAAAGTAGTATACATTTCAATTGTAGTCAAAAGTCCTGACTGCAAACCTAATGGAAACACCTTTGGTTAACTTCCCACATGAGTATGAGTAGGTTGAAGGTTGTTTCATGCCTCTGTTCAACAAGACAAAAAAGGTACTTTCTCAGTGCATACTATGCTCAGACAATACAAATAGTATACATTTCAATTTTACACCAAAGTACTTACTGCAAACCTAATGGAAACACCTTAGGTTAACTTCCCAAATGATCATGAGTAGTTTGAAAGTTTTTTCATGGTTCCACACATCAACACAAAAAAGTTGTTATCTCAGTGCATACAATGCTAAGACAATACAAATAGTATACATTTCAATTTTACACCAAATTACATACTGCAAACCTAATAGAAACACCTTAGGTTAACTTCCCACATGTTTCTGAGTTGTTTGAAAGTTGTATTATTGCTCTGCACATCAAGACAAAAAAGTTGTTTTCTCAGTGCATACAGTGCTTTTACAATACAAATAGTATACATTTCAATTTTACACCAAAGTACTTACTGCAAACCTAATGGAAACACCTTAGGTTAACTTCCCAAATGATTATGAGTAGTTTGAAAGTTTCTTCATGGCTCCACACATCAACACAAAAAAGTTGATATCTCAGTGCATACAATGCTTAGATAATACAAATAGTATACCTTTCAATTTTACAACAAAGTTCTTACTGCAAACCTAATGGAAACACCTTAGATTAACTTCCCACATGATTCTGAGATGTCTGAAAGTTGTTTCATACCTGTGCACATAAAGACAAAAAAGTTGATCTCTCAGTGAATAGAATGCTTTGACATAAAAGTAGTATACATTACAATTGTACTCAAAAGTCCTGACTGCAAACCTAATTGAAACACCTTTGGTTAACTTCCCACATGAGTATGAGTAGGTTGAAAGTTGTTTCATGCCTCTGTTCATCAAGACAAAAAAGTTACTTTCTCAGTGCATTCAATGTTCTTACATTAAGGTAGTATACATCTCAATTTTCCACCAAAGTGCAGAGTGCAAACCAGTGGAAAACATTTTAATTTAACTTCCCACATAATTATGAGTAGTTTGAAAGTTGTTTCATGGCTCTACACATCAACACAAAAATGTTGTTAACTCAGGGCATACAATGGTTAGATAATATAAATAGTATACATTTCAATTTTACACCAAAGTACTTACTGCAAACCTAATGGAAACACCTTAGGTTAACTTCCCAAATGATTATGAGAAGTTTGAAAGTTTTTTCATGGCTCCACACATCAACACAAAAAAGTTGATATCTCAATGCATACAATGCTCAGATAATACAAATAGTATACATTTCAATTTTACAACAAAGTTCTTACTGCAAACCTAATGGAAACACCGTAGATTAACTTCCCACATGATTCTGAGATGTCTGAAAGTTGTGACATACCTATGCACATAAAGACAAAAAAGTTGATCACTCAGTGAATAGAATGCTTTGACAGAAAAGTGGTATACATTTCAATCGTACTCAAAAGTCCTGACTGCAAACCTAATGGAAACACCTTTGGTTAACTTCCCACATAGAATGAGTAGGTTGAAAGTTGTTTCATGCCTCTGTTCATCAAGACAAAAAAGTTACTTTCTCAGTGCATACTATGTTCTGACATAAACGTAGTATACATCTCAATTTTCCACCAAAGTGCAGAGTGCAAACCATTGGGAAACATTTTAATTTAACTTCCCACATGATTATGAGTAGTTTGAAAGTTGTTTCATGGCTCTACACATCAACACAAAAATGTTGTTAACTCAGTGCATACAATGGTTTGATAATACAAATAGTATACATTTCAATTTTACACCAAAGTACTTACTGCAAACCTAATGGAAACACCTTCGGTTAACTTTCCACATATTTCTGAGTTGTTTGAAAGTTATATTATGGCTCTGCACAGCAAGAGAAAAAAGTTGTTTTCTCAGTGCGTACAATGCTTTTACAATACAAATAGCATACATTTAAATTTTACACCAAAGTACTTACTGCAAACCTAATGGAAACACCTTTGGTTGACGTCCCACATGAGTATGAGTAGGTTGAAAGTTGTTTCATGCCTCTGTTCATCAAGACAAAAAAGTTACTTTCTCAGTGCATACTATGTTCTGACATAAAGGGAGTACACATCTCAATTTTCAACCAAAGTGCAGAGTGCAAACCATTGGGAAACATTTTAATTTAACTTCTCACATGATTATGAGTAGTTTGAAAGTTGATTACTGGCTCTACACATCAACACAAAAATATTGTTAACTCAGGGCATACAATGGTTAGATCATACAAATAGTATACATTTAAATTTTACACCAAAGTACTTACTGCAAACCTAATGGAAACACCTTAGGTTAATTTCCTAAATGATTATGAGTAGTTTGAAAGTTTTTTCATGGTTCCACACATCAACTCAAAAAAGTTGATATCTCAGTGCATACAATGCTTAGATAATACAAATAGTATACATTTCAATTTTTCAACGAAGTTCCAACTGCAAACCTAATGGAAACACCTTAGATTAACTTCCCACATGATTCTGAGATGTCTGAAAGTTGTTTCATACCTATGCACATAAAGACAAAAAAGTTGATCTCTCAGTGAATAGAATGCTTTGACATAACAGTAGTATACATTTCAATTGTACTCAAAAGTCCTGACTGCAAACCTAATGGAAACACCTTTGGTTAACTTCCCACATGAGAATGAGTAGGTTGAAAGTTGTTTCATGCCTCTGTTCATCAAGACAAAAAAGTTACTTTCTCAGTGCATACTATGCTTAGACAATAACAAATAGTATACATTTCAATTTTACTCCAAAGTACTTACTGCAAACCTAATGGAAACACCTTAGGTTAACGTCCCAAATGATTATGAGTAGTTTGAAAATTTTTTCATGGCTCCACACATCAACACAAAAAAGTTGATATCTCAGTGCATTCAATGCGAAGATAATACAAATAGTATACATTTCAATTTGACACCAAAGTACATACTGCAAACCTAATGGAAACACCTTAGGTTAACTTCCCACATGTTTCTGAGTTGTTTGAAAGTTGTATTATGGCTCTGCACATCAAGACAAAAAAGTTCTTTTCTCAGTGCTTACAATGCTTTTACAATACAAATAGTATACATTTCAATTTTACACCAAAGTACTTACTGCAAACCAAATGGAAACACCTTAGGTTAACTTCCCAAATAATTATGAGTAGTTTGAAAGTTTCTTCATGGCTCCACACATCAACACAAAAAAGTTGATATCTCAGTGCATACAATGCTTAGATAATACAAATAGTATACATTTCAATTTTACAACAAAGTTCTTACTGCAAACCTAATGGAAACACCTTAGATTAACTTCCCACATGATTCTGAGATGTCTGAAAGTTGTTTCATACCGGTGCACATAAAGACAAAAAAGTTGATCTCTCAGTGAATAGAATGCTTTGACATAAAAGTAGTATACATTACAATTGTACTCAAAAGTCCTGACTGCAAACCTAATTGAAACACCTTTGGTTAACTTCCCACATGAGTATGAGTAGGTTGAAAGTTGTTTCATGCCTCTGTTCATCAAGACAAAAAAGTTACTTTCTCAGTGCATTCAATGTTCTGACATTAAGGTAGTATACATCTCAATTTTCCACCAAAGTGCAGAGTGCAAACCAGTGGAAAACATTTTAATTTAACTTCCCACATAATTATGAGTAGTTTGAAAGTTGTTTCATGGCTCTACACATCAACACAAAAATGTTGTTAACTCAGGGCATACAATGGTTAGATAATATAAATAGTATACATTTCAATTTTACACCAAAGTACTTACTGCAAACCTAATGGAAACACCTTCGGTTAATTGTCCACATATTTCTGAGTTGTTTGAAAGTTATATTATGGCTCTGCACAGCAAGAGAAAAAAGTTGTTTTCTCAGTGCGTACAATGCTTTTACAATACAAATAGCATACATTTAAATTTTACACCAAAGTACTTACTTCAAACCTAATGGAAACACCTTTGGTTGACGTCCCACATGAGTATGAGTAGGTTGAAAGTTGTTTCATGCCTCTGTTCATCAAGACAAAAAAGTTACTTTCTCAGTGCATACTATGTTCTGACATAAAGGGAGTACACATCTCAATTTTCAACCAAAGTGCAGAGTGCAAACCATTGGGAAACATTGTAATTTAACTTCTCACATGATTATGAGTAGTTTGAAAGTTGATTACTGGCTCTACACATCAACACAAAAATATTGTTAACTCAGGGCATACAATGGTTAGATCATACAAATAGTATACATTTCAATTTTACACCAAAGTACTTACTGCAAACCTAATGGAAACACCTTAGGTTAATTTCCTAAATGATTATGAGTAGTTTGTAAGTTTTTTCATGGTTCCACACATCAACTCAAAAAAGTTGATATCTCAGTGCATACAATGCTTAGATAATACAAATAGTATACATTTCAATTTTACAACAAAGTTCCAACTGCAAACCTAATGGAAACACCTTAGATTAACTTCCCACATGATTCTGAGATGTCTGAAAGTTGTTTCATACCTGTGCACATAAAGACAAAAAAGTTGATCTCTCAGTGAATAGAATGCTTTGACATAACAGTAGTATACATTTCAATCGTACTCAAAAGTCCTGACTGCCAACCTAATGGAAACACCTTTGGTTAACTTCCCACATGAGAATGAGTAGGTTGAAAGTTGTTTCATGCCTCTGTTCATCAAGACAAAAAAGTTACTTTCTCAGTGCATACTATGCTTAGACAATACAAATAGTGTACATTTCAATTTTATTCCAAAGCAATTACTGCAAACCTAATGGAAACACCTTTGGTTAACTTCCCACATGAGTATGAGTAGGTTGAAAGTTGTTTCATGCCTCTGTTCATCTAGACAAAAAAATTACTTTCTCAGTGAATAGATGCTTTGACATAAATGTAGTATACATTTCAATTGTACTCAAAAGACCTGACTGCAAACCTAATGGAAACACCTTAGTTTAACTTCCCACATGATTATGAGTAGGTTGAAAGTTTTTTCATGGCTCCACATATCAACACAAAAAAGTTGTTTTCTCAGTGCATACAATGCTTAGAAAATACAAATAGTATACATTTCAATTTTACACCAAAGTACTTACTGCAAACCTAATGGAAACACCTTAGATTAACTTCCCACATGATTCTGAGATGTCTGAAAGTTGTTTCATACCTGTGCACATAAAGACAAAAAAGTTGATCTCTCAGTGAATAGAATGCTTTGACATAAAAGTAGTATACATTTCAATTTTACACCAAAGTACTTACTGCAAACCTAATGGAAACACCATAGCTTAACTTCCCACATGATTATGAGTAGTTTGAAAGTTGTTTCATGGCTCTACAGATGAAAACAAAAAAGTTGTTATCTCAGTGCATACAATACTAAGACAATGCAAATAGCATACATTTCAATTTTACTCCAAAGCACTTATTGCAAACTCGATGGAAACACCTTTGGTTAACTTCCCATATGAGTATGAGTAGGTTGAAAGTTGTTTCATGCCTCTGTTCATGAAGACAAAAAGTTACTTTCTCAGTGCATACTATGCTTAGACAATACAAATAGTATACATTTCAATGTTACACCAAAGTACTTACTGCAAACTTAATGGAAACACATTAGGTTAACTTCCCACATGATTATGAGTAGGTTGCAAGTTGTTTCATGGCTCGACACATCAACACAAAAAAGTTGTTATCTCAGTGCATACAATACTAACAAAATATAAATAGTATACATTTCAATTTTACTCCAAAGCACTTACTGCAAACCTAATGGAAACACCTTAGGTTAACTTCCCAAATGATCATGAGTAGTTTGAAAGTTTTTTCATGGCTCCACATATCAACACAAAAATCTTGTTATCTCAGTGCATACAATGGTAAGATGATACAAATAGTATACATTTCAATTTTACACCAAAGTACTTACTGCAAACCTAATGGAAACACCATAGCTTAACTTCCCACATGATTATGAGTAGTTTGAAAGTTGTTTCATGGCTCTACACATGAAAACAAAAAAGTTGTTATCTCTGTGCATACAATACTAAGACAATGCAAATAGCATACATTTCAATTTTACTCCAAAGCACTTACTGCAAACTCAATGGAAACACCTTTGGTTAACTTCCCACATGAGTATGAGAAGGTCGAAAGTTGTTTGATGCCTCTGTTCATCAAGACAAAAAAGGTACTTTCTCAGTGCATACTATGCTTAGACAATACAAATAGTATACATTTCAATTTTACACCAATGTACTTACTGCAAACCTAATGGAAACACCTTAGGTTAACTTCCCAAATGATCATGAGTAGTGTGAAACTTTTTTCATTTCTCCACACATCAACACAAAAAAGTTGTTATCTCAGTGCATACATTACTAAGACAATACAAATAGTATACATTTCAATTTTACTCCAAAGCACTTACTGCAAACCTAATGGAAACACCTTCGGTTAACTTCCCACATGTTTCTGAGTTGTTTGAAAGTTATATTATGGCTCTGCACAGCAAGAGAAAAAAGTTGTTTTCTCAGTGCGTACAATGCTTTTACAATACAAATAGCATACATTTCAATTTTACACCAAAGTACTTACTGCAAACCTAATGGAAACACCTTTGGTTAACTTCCCACATGAGTATGAGTAGGTTGAAACTTGTTTCATGCCTCTGTTCATCAAGACAAAAAAGTTACTTTCTCAGTGCATACTATGTTCTGACATAAAGGGAGTACACATCTCAATTTTCAACCAAACTGCAGAGTGCAAACCATTGGGAAACATTTTAATTTAACTTCCCACATGATTATGAGTAGTTTGAAAGTTGTCCCTTGGCTCTACACATCAAGACAAAGAAGTTGTTTTCTCAGTGCATACAATACTAAGACAAAGCAAATAGTATACATTTCAATTTTACTCCAAAGCACTTACTGCAAAGCTAATGGAAACACCTTTGGTTAACTTCCCACATGAGTATGAGTAGGTTGAAAGTTGTTTCATGCCTCTGTTCATCAAGACAAAAAAGTTACTTTCTCAGTGCATTCTCTGTTCTGACATTAAGGTAGTATACATCTCAATTTTGCACCAAAGTGCAGAGTGCAAACTATTGGGAAACATTTTAATTTAACTTCCCACATGATTATGAGTCGTTTGAAAGTTGTTTCATGGCTCTACACATCAACACAAAAATGTTGTTAACTCAGGGCATACAATGGTTAGATAATAAAAATAGTATACATTTCAATTTTACACCAAAGTACTTACTGCAAACCTAATGGAAACACCTTAGGTTAACTTCCCACATGAGTATGAGTAGGTTGAAAGTTGTTTCATGCCTCTGTTCATCAAGACAAAAAAGTTACTTTCTCAGTGCATTCAATGTTCTGACATTAAGGTAGTATACATCTCAATTTTCCACCAAAGTAGAGAGTGCAAACCATTGGGAATCATTTTAATTTAACTTCCCACATGATTATGAGTAGTTTGAAAGTTGTTTCATGGCTCGACACATCAACACAAAAATGTTGTTAACTCAAGGCATACAATGGTTAGATAATTAAAATAGTATACATTTCAATTTTACACCAAAGTACTTACTGCAAACCTAATGGAAACACCTTAGGTTAACTTCCCAAATGAATATGAGTAGTTTGAAAGTTTTTTCATGGCTCCACACATCAACACAAAAAAGTTGTTATCTCAGTGCATACAATGCTCAGATAATACAAATAGTATACATCTCAATTTTCCACCAAAGTGCAGAGTGCAAACCATTGGGAAACATTTTAATGTAACTTCCAACATGTTTCTGAGTAGTTTGAAAGTTGTTTCATGGCTCTACACATCAACACAAAAATGTTGTTAACTCTGTGCATACAATGGTTAGATAATACAAATAGTATACATTTCAATTTTACACCAAAGTACTTACTGCAAACCTAATGGAAACACCTTTGGTTAACTTCCCACATGAGTATGAGTAGGTTGAAAGTTGTTTCATGCCTCTGTTCATCAAGACAAAAAAGTTATTTTCTCAGTGCATACTATGTTCTGACATAAAGGGAGTACACATCTCAATTTTCAACCAAAGTGCAGAGTGCAAACCATTGGGAAACATTTTAAGTTAACTTCCCACATGATTATGATTAGTTTGAAAGTTCTTTCATGGCTCCACACATCAGCACAAAAAAGTTGTTATCTCCGTGCATACACTGCTTCGATAATACAAATAGTATACATTTCAATTTTACACCAAATTACATACTGCAAACCTAATGGAAACACCTTAGGCTAACTTCCCACATGTTTCTGAGTTGTTTGAAAGTTGTATTATTGCTCTGCAGCTCAAGACAAAAAAGTTGTTTTCTCAGTGCATACAATGCTTTTACAATACAAATAGTATACATTTCAATTTTACATTAAAGTACTTACTGCAAACCTAATGCAAACACCATAGGTTAACTTCCCACATGATTATGAGTAGTTTGAAAGTTGTTTCATGGCTCTACACATGAAAACAAAAAAGTTGTTATCTCAGTGCATACAATACAAAACAAATAGTATACATTGTTATCTCAGTGCATACAATACAAAACAAATAGTATACATTTCAATTTTACACCAAAGTACATAGTGTAAAGGTAATCGAAACACCTTTGGTTAACTTCCCACATGAGTATGAGTAGGTTGAAAGTTGTTTCTTGCCTGTGTTCGTCAAGACAAAAAAGTTACTTTCTCAGTGCTTACTATGCTTAGACAATACAAATAGTATACATTTCAATTTTACACCAAAGTACTTACTGCAAACCTAATGGAAACACCTTAGGATAACTTCCCACATGATTATTAGTAGGTTGAAAGTTGTTTCATGGCTCTACACATCAACACAAAAATGTTGTTAACTCAGGGCATACAATGGTTAGATAATAAAAATAGTATACATTTCAATTTTACACCAAAGTACTTACTGCAAACCTAATGGAAACACCTTAGGTTAACTTCCCACATGTTTCTGAGTTGTTTGAAAGTTGTATTATGGCTCTGCACATCAAGACAAAAAAGTAGTTTTCTCAGTGCATACAATGCTGAGATAATACAAATAGCATACATTTCAATTTTACACCAAAGTACTTACTGTAAACCTAATGGAAACACCTTAGGTTAACTTCCCAAATGATTATGAGTAGTTTGAAAGTTTTTTCATGGCTCCACACATCAACAGAAAAAAGTTGATATCTCAGTGTATACAGTGCTTAGATAATACAAATAGTATACATTTCAATTTTACAACAAAGTTCTTACTGCAATCCTAATGGAAACACCTTAGATTAACTTCCCACATGATTCTGAGATGTCTGAAAGTTGTTTCATGCCTGTGCACATAAAGACAAAAAAGTTCATCTCTCAGTGAATAGAAAGCTTTGACATAAAAGTAGTATACATTTCAATTGTACTCAAAAGTCCTGACTGCAAACCTAATGGAAACACCTGTGGTTAACTTCCCACATGAGTATGAGAAGGTTGAAAGTTGTTTCATGCCTCTGTTCATCAAGACAAAAAAGGTACTTTCTCAGTGCATACTATGCTTAGACCATACAAATAGTATACATTTCAATTTTAAACCAAAGTACTTACTGCAAACCTAATGGAAACACCATAGCTTAACTTCCCAAATGATCATGAGTAGTTTGAAAGTTTTTTCATGGCTGTACACATGAAAACAAAAAAGTTGTTATCTCAGTGCATGCAATACTAAGACAACATAAATAGTATACATTTCAATTTTACTCCAAAGCACTTACTGCAACCTTAATGGAAACACCTTTGGTTAACTTCCCACATGAGTATGAGTAGGTTGAAAGTTGATTCATGCCTCTGTTCATCAAGACAAAAAGTTACTTTCTCAGTGCGTACTATGCTTAGACAATACAAATAGTATACATTTCAATTTTACACCAAAGTATTTACTGCAAACCTAATGGAAACACATTAGGTTAACTTCCCACATGATTATGAGTAGGTTGAAAGTTGTTTCATGGCTCGACACATCAACACAAAAAAATTGTTATCTCAGTGCATACAATACTAAGACAATACAAATAGTATACATTTCAATTTTACTCCAAAGGACTTACTGCAAACCTAAAGGAAACACCTTTGGTTAACTTCCCACATGAGTATGAGAAGGTTGAAAGTTGTTTCATGCCTCTGTTCATCAAGACAAAGAAGTTACTTTCTCAGTGCATTCAATGTTCTGACATCAAGGTAGTATACATCTCAATTTTCCACCAAAGTGCAGAGTGCAAACCATTGGGAAACATTTTAATTTAACTTCCCACATGATTATAAGTAGTTTGAAAGTTGTTTCATGGCTCTACACATCAACACAAAAATGTTGTTAACTCAGGGCATACAATGGTTAGATAATATAAATAGTATACATTTCAATTTTACACCAAAGTACTTACTGCAAACCTAATGGAAACACCTTAGGTTAACTTCCCAAATGATTATGAGTAGTTTGAAAGATTTTTCATGGCTCCACACATCAACAGAAAAAAGTTGATATCTCAGTGCATACAATGCTTAGATAATACGAATAGTATACATTTGAATTTTTCAACAAAGTTCTTGCTGCAAACCTAATGGAAACACCTTAGATTAACTTCCCACATGATTCTGAGATGTGTGAAAGTTGTTTCATGCCTGTGCACATAAAGACAAAAAAGTTGATCTCTGAGTGAATAGAATGCTTTGACTTAAAAGTAGTATACATTTCAATTGTACTCAAAAGTCCTGACTGCAAACCTAATGGAAACACCTTTGGTTAACTTTCCACATGAGTATGAGAAGGTTGAAAGTTGTTTCATGCCTCTGTTCATCAAGACAAAAAAGTTACTTTCTCAGTGCACACTATGTTCTGACATAAAGGTAGTATACATATCAATTTTCCACCAAAGTGCAGAGTGCAAACCATTGGGAAACATTTTAATTTAACTTCCCGCATGATTATGAGTAGTTTGAAAGTTGTTTCATGGCTCTACACATCAACACAAAAATGTTGCTAACTCAGTGCATACAATGGTTTGATAATACAAATAGTATACATTTCAATTTTACACCATAGTACTTACTGCAAACCTAATGGAAACACCTTCGGTTAACTTCCCACATGTTTCTGAGTTGTTTGAAAGTTATATTATGGCTCTGCACAGCAAGAGAAAAAAGTTGTTTTCTCAGTGCGTACAATGCTTTTACAATACAAATAGCATACATTTCAATTTTACATCAAAGTACTTACTGCAAACTTAATGGAAACACCTTAGGTTAACTTCCCACATGATTATGAGTAGGTTGAAAGTTTTTTCATGGCTCCACACATCAACTCAAAAAAGTTGATATCTCAGTGCATACAATGCTTAGATAATACAAATAGTATACATTTCAATTTTACAACAAAGTTCCTAATGCAAACCTAATGGAAACACCTGAGATTAACTTCCCACATGATTCTGAGATGTCTGAAAGTTGTTTCATACCTGTGCACATAAAGACAAAAAAGTTGATCTCTTAGTGAATAGAATGCTTTGAAATAAAAGTAGTATACATTTCAATTGTCCTCAAAACTGACTGCAAACCTAATGGAGACACCTTTGGTTAACTTCCCACATGAGAATGAGTAGGTTGAAAGTTGTTTCATGCCTCTGTTCATCAAGACAACAAAGTTACTTTCTCAGTGAATAGATGCTTTGACATAAATGTAGTATACATTTCAATTGTACTCCAAAGACCTGACTGCAAACTTAATGGAAACACCTTAGGTTAACTTCCCACATGATTATGAGTCGGTTGAAAGTTTTTTCATGGCTCCACACATCAACACATAAAAGTTGTTTTCTCAGTGCATACAATGCTTAGATAATACAAATAGTATACATTTCAATTTTACACCAAAGTACATACTGCAAACCTAATGGAAACACCTTAGGTTAACTTCCCACATGTTTCTGAGTTGTTTGAAAGTTGTATTATGGCTCTGCACATCAAGACAAAAAAGTAGTTTTCTCAGTGCATACAATGCTGAGATAATACAAATAGCATACATTTCAATTTTACACCAAAGTACTTACTGTAAACCTAATGGAAACACCTTAGGTTAACTTCCCAAATGATTATGAGTAGTTTGAAAGTTTTTTCATGGCTCCACACATCAACAGAAAAAAGTTGATATCTCAGTGTATACAGTGCTTAGATAATACAAATAGTATACATTTCAATTTTACAACAAAGTTCTTACTGCAATCCTAATGGAAACACCTTAGATTAACTTCCCACATGATTCTGAGATGTCTGAAAGTTGTTTCATGCCTGTGCACATAAAGACAAAAAAGTTCATCTCTCAGTGAATAGAAAGCTTTGACATAAAAGTAGTATACATTTCAATTGTACTCAAAAGTCCTGACTGCAAACCTAATGGAAACACCTGTGGTTAACTTCCCACATGAGTATGAGAAGGTTGAAAGTTGTTTCATGCCTCTGTTCATCAAGACAAAAAAGGTACTTTCTCAGTGCATACTATGCTTAGACCATACAAATAGTATACATTTCAATTTTAAACCAAAGTACTTACTGCAAACCTAATGGAAACACCATAGCTTAACTTCCCAAATGATCATGAGTAGTTTGAAAGTTTTTTCATGGCTGTACACATGAAAACAAAAAAGTTGTTATCTCAGTGCATGCAATACTAAGACAATATAAATAGTATACATTTCAATTTTACTCCAAAGCACTTACTGCAACCTTAATGGAAACACCTTTGGTTAACTTCCCACATGAGTATGAGTAGGTTGAAAGTTGATTCATGCCTCTGTTCATCAAGACAAAAAGTTACTTTCTCAGTGCGTACTATGCTTAGACAATACAAATAGTATACATTTCAATTTTACACCAAAGTATTTACTGCAAACCTAATGGAAACACATTAGGTTAACTTCCCACATGATTATAAGTAGGTTGAAAGTTGTTTCATGGCTCGACACATCAACACAAAAAAATTGTTATCTCAGTGCATACAATACTAAGACAATACAAATAGTATACATTTCAATTTTACTCCAAAGGACTTACTGCAAACCTAAAGGAAACACCTTTGGTTAACTTCCCACATGAGTATGAGTAGGTTGAAAGTTGTTTCATGCCTCTGTTCATCAAGACAAAGAAGTTACTTTCTCAGTGCATTCAATGTTCTGACATCAAGGTAGTATACATCTCAATTTTCCACCAAAGTGCAGAGTGCAAACCATTGGGAAACATTTTAATTTAACTTCCCACATGATTATGAGTAGTTTGAAAGTTGTTTCATGGCTCTACACATCAACACAAAAATGTTGTTAACTCAGGGCATACAATGGTTAGATAATATAAATAGTATACATTTCAATTTTACACCAAAGTACTTACTGCAAACCTAATGGAAACACCTTAGGTTAACTTCCCAAATGATTATGAGTAGTTTGAAAGATTTTTCATGGCTCCACACATCAACAGAAAAAAGTTGATATCTCAGTGCATACAATGCTTAGATAATACGAATAGTATACATTTCAATTTTTCAACAAAGTTCTTACTGCAAACCTAATGGAAACACCTTAGATTAACTTCCCACATGATTCTGAGATGTGTGAAAGTTGTTTCATGCCTGTGCACATAAAGACAAAAAAGTTGATCTCTGAGTGAATAGAATGCTTTGACTTAAAAGTAGTATACATTTCAATTGTACTCAAAAGTCCTGACTGCAAACCTAATGGAAACACCTTTGGTTAACTTTCCACATGAGTATGAGAAGGTTGAAAGTTGTTTCATGCCTCTGTTCATCAAGACAAAAAAGTTACTTTCTCAGTGCACAGTCTGTTCTGACTTAAAGGTAGTATACATCTCAATTTTCCACCAAAGTGCAGACTGCAAACCATTGGGAAACATTTTAATTTAACTTCCCACATGATTATGAGTAGTTTGAAAGTTGTTTCATGGCTCTACACATCAACACAAAAATGTTGTTAACAGTGCATACAATGGTTAGATAATATAAATAGTATACATTTCAATTTTACACCAGAGTACTTACTGCAAACCTAATGGAAACACCTTAGGTTAACTTCCCACATGTTTCTGAGTTGTTTGAAAGTTGTATTATGGCTCTGCACAGCAAGAGAAAAAAGTTGTTTTCTCAGTGCGTACAATCCTTTTACAATACAAATAGCATACATTTCAATTTTACACCAAAGTACTTACTGCAAACCCAATGGAAACAACTTTGGTTAACTTCCCACATGAGTATGAGTAGGTTGAAAGTTTTTTCATGCCTCTGTTCATCAAGACAAAAAAGTTACTTTCTCAGCGCATACTATGTTCTGACATAAAGGGAGTATACATCTCAATTTTCAACCAAACTGCAGCGTGCAAACCATTGGGAAACATTTTAATTTAACTTCCCACATGATTATGAGTAGTTTGAAAGTTGTTTCTTGGCTCTACACATCAACACAAAAATGTTGTTAACTCAGGGCATACAATGGTTAGATAATAAAAATAGTATACATTCCAATTTTACACCAAAGCACTTACTGCAAACCTAATGGATACACCATAGCTAGACTTCCCACATGAGTATCAGTCGGGTGAAAGTTGTTTCATACCTCTGTTCATCAAGACAAAAAAGTTACTTTCTCAGTGCGTACTATGCTTAGACAATGCAAATCGTATACATTTCAATTTTACACCAAACTACTTACTGCAAAGCTAATGGAAACACGTTAGGTTAACTTCCCACATGATTATGAGTAGGTTGAAAGTTGTTTCATGGCTCGACACATCAACACAAAAAAGTTATTATCTCAGTGCATACAATACTACGAGAATAGAAATAGTATACATTTCAATTTTACTCCAAAGCACTTACTGCAAACCTAATGGAAACATCTTTGATTAACTTCCCACATGAGTACGAGTAGGTTGAAAGTTGTTTCATGCCTCTGTTCATCAAGACAAAAAAGTTACTTTCTCAGTGCATACTATGTTCTCACATAAAGGGAGTATACATCTCAATTTTCAACCAAAGTGCAGAGAGCAAACCATTGGGAAACGTTTTAAGTTAACTCTCCACATGATTATGATTAGTTTGAAAGTTGTTTCATGGCTCCACACATCAGCACAAAAAAGTTGATATCTCAGTGCATACAATGCTTAGATAATACAAATAGTCTATATTTCAATTTTTGCAACAAAGCTCTTACTGCAAACCTAATGGAAACACCTTAGATTAACTTCCCACATGATTCTGAGATGTCTGAAAGTTGTTTCATACCTGTGCACATAAAGACAAAAAAGTTTATCTCTCAGTGAATAGAATGCTTTGACATAAAAGTAGTATACTTTTCAATTGTACTCAAAAGTCCTGACTGCAAACCTAATGGAAACACCTTTGGTTAACTTCCCACATGAGTATGAATAGGTTGAAAGTTGTTTCATGCCTCTGTTCATCAAGACAAAAAAGTTACTTTCTCAGTGCATACTATGCTTAGACAATAGAAATAGTATACATTTCCATTTTACACCAAAGTACTTACTGCAAACCTAATGGAAACACCTTAGGTTAACTTCCCACATGTTTCTGAGTTGTTTGAAAGTTGTATTATGGCTCTGCACAGCAAGAGAAAAAAGTTGTTTTCTCAGTGCGTACAATGCTTTTACAATACAAATAGCATACATTTCAATTTTACATCAAAGTACTTACTGCAAACTTAATGGAAACACCTTTGGTTAACTTCCCACATGAGTATGAGTAGGTTGAAAGTTGTTTCATGCCTCTGTTCATCAGACAAAAAAGTTACTTTCTCAGTGCATTCTATGTTCTGACATAAAGGGAGTATACATCTCAATTTTCAACCAAACTGCAGCGTGCAAACCATTGGGAAACATTTTAATTTAACTTCCCACATGATTATGAGTAGTTTGAAAGTTGTTTCTTGGCTCTACACATCAACACAAAAATGTTGTTAACTCAGGGCATACAATGGTTAGATAATAAAAATAGTATACATTCCAATTTTACACCAAATTACTTACTGCAAACCTAATGGAAACACCTTAGGTTAATTTCCCAAATGATTATGAGTTGGTTGAAAGTTGTTTCATGCCTCTGTTCATCAAGACAAAAAAGTTACTTTCTCAGTGAATAGAATGCTTTGACATAAAAGTAGCATACATTTCAATTGTACTCAAAAGTCCTGACTGCAAACCTAATGGAAACACCTTTGGTTAACTTCCCACATGAGTATGAATAGGTTGAAAGTTGTTTCATGCCTCTGTTCATCAAGACAAAAAATTTACTTTCTCAGTGCATACTATGCTCAGACAATACAAATAGTATACATTTCAATTTTACACCAAAGTACCTACTGCAAACCTAATGGAAACACCTTAGGTTAACTTCCCACATGAGTATGAGTAGGTTGAAAGTTGTTTCATGGCTATACACATGAAAACAAAAAAGTTGTTATCTCAGTGCATACAATACTAAGACAAAACAATTAGTATACATATCAATTTTAGCCAAAGCACTTACTGCAAACCTAATGGAAACACCTTAGGTTAACTTCCCAAATGATCATGAGTAGTTTGAAAGTTTTTTCATTTCTCCACACATCAACACAAAAAAGTTGTTATCTCATGCATACAATCCTTAGATAATTCAAATAGTATACATTTCAATTTTACACCAAAGTACCTACTGCAAACCTAATGGAAACACCTTAGGTTAACTTCCCACATGAGTATGAGTAGGTTGAAAGTTGTTTCATGGCTATACACATGAAAACAAAAAAGTTGTTACCTCAGTGCATACAATACTAAGACAAAACAATTAGTATACATATCAATTTTAGCCAAAGCACTTACTGCAAACCTAATGGAAACACCTTTACTTAACTTCCCACATGAGTATGAGTAGGTTGGAAGTTGTTTCATGCCTCCGTTCATCAAGACAAAAAAGTTACTTTATCGGTGCATACTATGCTTAGACAATACAAATAGTATACATTTCAATTTTACACCAAAGTACTTACTGCAAACCTAATGGAAACAGCTTAGGTTAACTTCCCACATGATTATGAGTAGGTTCAAAGTTGTTTCATGGCTCTACACATCAACACAAAAAAGTTGTTATCTCGGTGCATACAATACTAAGACAATACAGATAGTATACATTTCAATTTTACTCCAAAGCACTTACTGCAAACCTAATGGAAACACCTTTGGTTAACTTCCCACATGACTATGAGTAAGTTGAAAGCTGTTTCATGCCTCTGTTCATCAAGCAAAAAAGTTACTTTCTCAGTGCATACTATGTTCTCACATTAAGTTAGTATAAATTTCAATTTTCCAGCAAAGTCCAGAGTGCAAACCATTGGGAAACATTTTAAGTTAACTCTCCACATGATTATGATTAGTTTGAAAGTTGTTTCATGGCTCCACACATCAGCACAAAAAAGTTATACAATGCTTTTACAATACAAATAGTATACATTTAAATTTTACACCAAAGTACTTACTGCAAACCTAATGGAAACACCTTTGGTTAACTTCCCGCATGAGTATGAGTAGGTTGAAAGTTGTTTCATGCCTCTGTTCATCAAGACAAAGAAGTTACTTTCTCAGTGCATTCAATGTTCTGACATAAAGGGAGTATACATCTCAATTTTCAACCAATGTGCAGAGTACAAACCATTGGGAAACATTTTAAGTTAAATTTCCACATGATTATGATTAGTTTGAAAGTTGTTTCATGGCTCCACACATCAGCACAAAAAAGTTGATATCTCAGTGCATACAATGCTTAGATAATACAAATAGTCTATATTTCAATTTTACCACAAAGCTCTTACTGCAAACCTAATGGAAACACCTTAGATTAACTTTCCACATGATTCTGAGATGTCTGAAAGTTGTTTCATACCTGTGCACATCGAGACAAAAAAGTTGATCTCTCAGTGAATAGAATGCTTTGACATAAAAGTAGTATACATTTCAATTGTACTCCAAAGCACTTACTGCAAACCTAATGGAAACACCTTTGGTTAACTTCCCACATGAGTATGAGTTGGTTGAAAGTTGTTTCATGCCTCTGTTCATCAAGACAAAAAAGTTACTTTCTCAGTGAATAGAATGCTTTGACATAAAAGTAGCATACATTTCAATTGTACTCAAAAGTCCTGACTGCAAACCTATTGGAAACACCTTTGGTTAACTTCCCACATGAGTATGAATAGGTTGAAAGTTGTTTCATGCCTCTGTTCATCAAGACAAAAAATTTACTTTCTCAGTGCATACTATGCTCAGACAATACAAATAGTATACATTTCAATTTTACACCAAAGTACTTACTGCAAACCTAATGGAAACACCTTAGGTTAACTTCCCAAATGATCATGAGTAGTTTGAAAGTTTTTTCATTTCTCCACACATCAACACAAAAAAGTTGTTATCTCATGCATACAATCCTTAGATAATTCAAATAGTATACATTTCAATTTTACACCAAAGTACCTACTGCAAACCTAATGGAAACACCTTTGGTTAACTTCCCACATGAGTATGAGTAGGTTGAAAGTTGTTTCATGGCTATACACATGAAAACAAAAAAGTTGTTATCTCAGTGCATACAATACTAAGACAAAACAATTAGTATACATATCAATTTTAGCCAAAGCACTTACTGCAAACCTAATGGAAACACCTTTGCTTAACTTCCCACATGAGTATGAGTAGGTTGGAAGTTGTTTCATGCCTCCGTTCATCAAGACAAAAAAGTTACTTTATCGGTGCATACTATGCTTAGACAATACAAATAGTATACATTTCAATTTTACTCCAAAGTACTTACTGCAAACCTAATGGAAATACTTTAGGTTAACTTCCCAAATGATCATGAGTAGTTTGAAAGTTTTTTCATTTCTCCAAACATCAACACAAAAAAGTTGTTATCTCATGCATACAATGCTTAGATAATTCAAATAGTATACATTTCAATTTTACACCAAAGTACCTACTGCAAACCTAATGGAAACACCTTTGGTTAACTTCCCACATGACTATGAGTAGGTTGAAAGTTGTTTCATGCCTCTGTTCATCAAGACAAAAAAGTTACTTTCTCAGTGCATACTATGTTCTCACATTAAGTTAGTATAAATTTCAATTTTCCAGCAAAGTCAAGAGTGCAAACAATTGGGATACATTTTACGTAACTTCCCACATGTTTCTGAGTTGTTTGAAAGTTTTTTCATGGCTCCACACATCAACACAAAAATTTGTTATCTCAGTGCATACAATGCTTAGATAATACAAATAGTATACATTTCAATTTTACACCAAAGCACTTACTGCAAACCTAATGGAAATACCATAGCTTGACTTCCCACATGAGTATCAGTCGGTTGAAAGTTGTTTCATACCTCTGTTCATCAAGACAAAAAAGTTAATTTCTCAGTGCATACTATGCTTATGCAATACAAATAGTATACATTTCAATTTTACACCAAACTACTTACTGCAAAGCTAATGGAAACACGTTAGGTTAACTTCCCACATGATTATGAGTGGGTTGAAAGTTGTTTCATGGCTCGACACATCAACACAAAACAGTTGTTATCTCAGTGCATACAATACTAAGAGAATAGAAATAGTATACATTTCAATTTTACTCCAAAGCACTTACTGCAAACCTAATGGAAACATCTTTGGTTAACTTCCCACATGAGTACGAGTAGGTTGAAAGTTGTTTCATGCCTCTGTTCATCAAGACAAAAAAGTTACTTTCTCAGTGCATACTATGTTCTGACATAAAGGGAGTATTCATCTCAATTTTCAACCAAAGTCCAGAGTGCAAACCATTGGGATACATTTTAAGTTAACTCTCCACATGATTATGATTAGTTTGAAAGTTGTTTCATGGCTCCACACATCAGCACAAAAAAGTTGTACAATGCTTTTACAATACAAATAGTATACATTTAAATTTTACACCAAAGTATTTACTGCAAACCTAATGGAAACACCTTTGGTTAACTTCCCAAATGATTAGGAGTAGTTTGAAAGTTTTTTTATGGCTCCACACATCAACAGAAAAAAGTTGATATCTCAGTGCATACAATGCTTAGATAATACAAATAGTCTATATTTGAATTTTACCACAAAGCTCTTACTGCAAACCTAATGGAAACACCTTACATTAACTTTCCACATGATTCTGAGATGTCTGAAAGTTGTTTCATACCTGTGCACATAAAGACAAAAAAGTTGATCTCTCAGTGAATAGAATGCTTTGACATAAAAGTTGTATACATTTCAATTGTACTCAAAAGTCCTGACTGCAAACCTAATGGAAACACCTTAGGTTAACTTCCCACATGATTATGAGTAGGTTGAAAGTTGTTTCATGCCTCTGTTCATCAAGACAAAAAAGTTGTTATCTCAGTGCATACAATACTAAGACAATACAAATAGTATACATTTCAATTTCACTCCAAAGCACTTACTGCAAACCTAATGGAAACACCTTTGGTTAACTTCCCACATGAGTATGAGTTGGTTGAAAGTTGTTTCATGCCTCTGTTCATCAAGACAAAAAAGTTACTTTCTCAGTGAATAGAATGCTTTGACATAAAAGTAGCATACATTTCAATTGTACTCAAAAGTCCTGACTGCAAACCTAATGGAAACACCTTTGGTTAACTTCCCACATGAGTATGAATAGGTTGAAAGTTGTTTCATGCCTCTGTTCATCAAGACAAAAAATTTACTTTCTCAGTGCATACTATGCTCAGACAATACAAATAGTATACATTTCAATTTTACACCAAAGTACTTACTGCAAACCTAATGGAAACACCTTAGGTTAACTTCCCAAATGATCATGAGTAGTTTGAAAGTTTTTTCATTTCTCCACACATCAACACAAAAAAGTTGTTATCTCATGCATACAATCCTTAGATAATTCAAATAGTATACATTTCAATTTTACACCAAAGTACCTACTGCAAACCTAATGGAAACACCTTAGGTTAACTTCCCACATGAGTATGAGTAGGTTGAAAGTTGTTTCATGGCTATACACATGAAAACAAAAAAGTTGTTATCTCAGTGCATACAATACTAAGACAAAACAATTAGTATACATATCAATTTTAGCCAAAGCACTTACTGCAAACCTAATGGAAACACCTTTACTTAACTTCCCACATGAGTATGAGTAGGTTGGAAGTTCTTTCATGCCTCCGTTCATCAAGACAAAAAAGTTACTTTATCGGTGCATACTATGCTTAGACAATACAAATAGTATACATTTCAATTTTACTCCAAAGTACTTACTGCAAACCTAATGGAAACACTTTAGGTTAACTTCCCAAATGATCATGAGTAGTTTGAAAGTTTTTTCATTTCTCCAAACATCAACACAAAAAAGTTGTTCTCTCATGCATACAATGCTTAGATAATTCAAATAGTATACATTTCAATTTTACACCAAAGTACCTACTGCAAACCTAATGGAAACACCTTTGGTTAACTTCCCACATGAGTATGAGTAGGTTGAAAGTTGTTTCATGCCTCTGTTCATCAAGACAAAAAAGTTACTTTCTCAGTGCATACTATGTTCTCACAGTAACTTAGTATAAATTTCAATTTTCCAGCAAAGTCCAGAGTGCAAACCATTGGGATACATTTTAAGGTAACTTCCCACATGTTTCTCAGTTGTTTGAAAGTTTTTTCATGGCTCGACACATCAACACAAAAAATTTGTTTTCTCAGCGCATACAATGCTTTTACAATACAAATAGTATACATTTAAATTTTACACCAAAGTACTTACTGCAAACCTAATGCAAACACCTTTGGTTAACTTCCCACATGAGTATGAGTTGGTTGAAAGTTGTTTCATGCCTCTGTTCATCAAAACAAAAAAGTTTATTTCTCAGTGAATAGAATGCTTTGACATAAATGTAGTATACATTTCCATTGTACTCAAAAGACCTGACTGCAAACCTAATGGAAACACCTTAGGTTAACTTCCCACATGATTATGAGTAGGTTGAAAGTTTTTTCATGGCTCCACTCATCAACACAAAAAAGTTGTTTTCTCAGTGCATACAATGCTTAGATAATACAAATAGTATACATTTCAATTTTACAACAAAGTTCTTACTGCAAACCTAATGGAAACACCTTAGATTAACTTCCCACATGATTCTCAGATCTCTGAAAGTTGTTTCATACCTGTGCACATAAAGACAAAAAAGTTGATCTCTCAGAGAATAGAATGCTTTGACATAAAAGTAGTATACATTTCAATTGTACTCAAAAGTCCTGACTGCAAACCTAATGGAAACACCTTTGGTTAACTTCCCACATGAATATGAGTAGGTTGAAAGTTGTTTCATGCCTCTGTTCATCAAGACAAAAAAGTTACTTTCTCAGTGCCTTCAATGTTTTGACATTAAGGTAGTATACATCTCAATTTTCCACCAAAGTGCAGAGTGCAAACCATTGGGAAACATTTTAATTTAACTTCCCACATGATTATGAGTAGTTTGAAAGTTGTTTCATGGCTCTACACATCAACACAAAAATGTTGTTGACTCGGGGCATACAATGGTTAGATAATAAAAATAGTATACATTTCAATTTTACACCAAAGTACTTACTGCAAACCTAATGGAAACAACTTAGGTTAACTTCCCACATGAGTATGAGTAGGTTGAAAGTTGTTTCATGGCTATACACATGAAAACAAAAAAGTTCTTATCTCAGTGCATACAATACTAAGACAAAACAAATAGTATACATTTCAATTTTACTCCAAAGCACTTACTGCAAACCTAATGGAAACACCTTTGTTTAACTTCCCACATGAGTATGAGTAGGTTGAAAGTTGTTTCATGCCTCCGTTCATCAAGAGAAAAAAGTTACTTTCTCGGGGCATACTATGCTTAGACAATACAAATAGTATACATTTCAATTTTACACCAAAGTACTTACTGCAAACCTAATGGAAACACCTTAGATTAAATTCCCACATGATTATGAGTAGGTTGAAAGTTGTTTCATGGCTCTACACATCAACACAAAAAAGTTGTTATCTCAGTGCATACAATACAAAGACAATACAGATAGTATATATTTCAATTTTACTCCAAAGCACTTACTGCAAACCTAATGGAAACACCTTTGGTTAACTTCCCACATGACTATGAGTAGGTTAAAAGTTGTTTCATGCCTCTGTTCATCAAGACAAAAAAGTTACTTTCTCAGTGCATACTATGTTCTCACATTAAGTTAGTATAAATTTCAATTTTCCAGCAAAGTCCAGAGTGCAAACCATTGGGATACATTTTAAGGTAACTTCCCACATGTTTCTGAGTTGTTTGAAACTTTTTTCATGGCTCGACACATCAACACAAAAAAGTTGTTTTCTCAGTGCATACAATGCTTTTACAATACAAATAGTATACATTTAAATTTTACACCAAAGTACCTACTGCAAACCTAATGGAAACACCTTAGGTTAACTTCCCACATGAGTATGAGTAGGTTGAAAGTTGTTTCATGGCTATACAGATGAAAACAAAAAAGTTGTTATCTCAGTGCATACAATACTAAGACAAAACAAATAGTGTACATTTTAATTTTACTCCAAAGCACTTACTGCAAACCTAATGGAAACACCTTTGTTTAACTTTCCACATGAGTATGAGTAGGTTGAAAGTTGTTTCATGCCTCCGTTCATCAAGACAAAAAAGTTACTTTCTCAGTGCATTCAATGTTCTAACATTAAGGTAGTATACCTCTCAATTTTCCACCAAAGTGCAGAGTGCAAACCATTGGGAAACATTTTAATTTAACTTCCCACATGATTATGAGTAGGTTGAAAGTTGTTTCATGGCTCTACACATCAACACAAAAATGTTGTTAACTCAGGGCATACAATGGTTAGATAATAAAAATAGTATACATTTCAATTTTACACCAAAATACTTACTGCAAACCTAATGGAAACACCTTAGGTTAACTTCCCCAATGATTATGAGTAGTTTGAAAGTTTTTTCATGGCTCCACACATCAACCCAAAAAAGTTGATATCTCAGTGCATACAATGCTTAGATAATACAAATAGTATACATTTCAATTTTACAACAAAGTTCTTACTGCAAACCTAATGGAAACACCTTAGATTAACTTCCCACATGATTCTGAGATGTCTGAAAGTTGTTTCATACCTGTGCACATAAAGACAGAAAAGTTGATCTCTCAGTGAATAGAATGCTTTGACATAAAAGTAGTATACATTTCAATTGTCCTCAAAAGTCCTGACTGCAAACCTAATGGAAACACCTTTGGTTAACTTCCCACATGAGTATGAGCAGGTTGAAAGTTGTTTCATGCCTCTGTTCATCAAGACAAAAAAGTTATTTTCTCAGTGCATACTATGCTTAGACAATACAAGTAGTATACATTTCAATTTTACACCAAAATACTTACTGCAAACCTAATGGAAACACCTTAGGTTAACTTCCCACATGATTATGAGTAGGTTGAAAGTTGTTTCATGGCTCTACACATCAGCACAAAAAAGTTGTTATCTCAGTGCATACAATACTAAGACAATACAGATAGTATACATTTCAATTTTACTCCAAAGCACTTACTGCAAACGTAATGGAAACACCTTTGGTTAACTTCCCACATGACTATGAGTAGGTTGAAAGTTGTTTCATGCCTCTGTTCATCAAGACAAAAAAGTTACTTTCTCAGTGCATACTATGTTCTCACATTAAGTTAGTATAAATTTCAATTTTCCAGCAAAGTCCAGAGTGCAAACCATTGGGATACATTTTAAGTTAACTTCCCACATATTTCTGAGTTGTTTGAAAGTTTTTTCATGGCTCGACACATCAACACAAAAAAGTTGTTTTCTCAGTGCATACAATGCTTTTACAATACAAATAGTATACATTTAAATTTTACACCAAAGTACTTACTACAAACCTAATGGAAACACCTTTGGTTAACTTCCCGCATGAGTATGAGTAGGTTGAAAGTTGTTTCATGCCTCTGTTCATCAAGACAAAGAAGTTACTTTCTCAGTGCATTCAATGTTCTGACATAAAGGGAGTATACATCTCAATTTTCAACCAATGTGCAGAGTACAAACCATTGGGAAACATTTTAAGTTAAATTTCCACATGATTATGATTAGTTTGAAAGTTGTTTCATGGTTCCACACATCAGCACAAAAAAGTTGATATCTCAGTGCATACAATGCTTAGATAATACAAATAGTCTATATTTCAATTTTACCACAAAGCTCTTACTGCAAACCTAATGGAAACACCTTAGATTAACTTTCCACATGATTCTGAGATGTCTGAAAGTTGTTTCATACCTGTGCACATAGAGACAAAAAAGTTGATCTCTCAGTGAATAGAATGCTTTGACATAAAAGTTGTATACATTTCAATTGTACTCAAAAGTCCTGACTGCAAATCTAATGGAAACACCTTAGGTTAACTTCCCACATGATTATGAGTAGGTTGAAAGTTGTTTCATGCCTCTGTTCATCAAGACAAAAAAGTTGTTATCTCAGTGCATACAATACTAAGACAATACAAATAGTATACATTTCAATTTCACTCCAATGCACTTACTGCAAACCTAATGGAAACACCTTTGGTTAACTTCCCACATGAGTATGAGTTGGTTGAAAGTTGTTTCATGCCTCTGTTCATCAAGACAAAAAAGTTACTTTCTCAGTGAATACAATGCTTTGACATAAATGTAGTATACATTTCCATTGTACTCAAAAGACCTGACTGCAAACCTAATGGAAACACCTTAGGTTAACTTCCCACATGATTATGAGTAGGTTGAAAGTTTTTTCATGGCTCCACTCATCAACACAAAATAGTTGTTTTCTCAGTGCATACAATGCTTAGATAATACAAATAGTATACATTTCAATTTTACACCAAAGTACATACTGCAAACCTAACGGTAACACCTTAGGTTAAATTCCCACATGTTTGTGAGTTGTTTGAAAGTTGTATTATGGTTCTGCACATCACGACAAAAAAGTTGTTTTCTCAGTGCATACAATGCTTTTACAATGCAAATAGTATACATTTCAATTTTACACCAAAGTACTTACTGCAAACCTAATGGAAACACCTTAGGTCAACAACCCAAATGATTATGAGTAGTTTGAAAGTTTTTTCAAGGCTCCACACATCAGCACAAAAAAGTTGATATCTCAGTGCATACAATGCTTAGATAATACAAATAGTATACATTTCAATTTTACAACAAAGTTCTTACTGCAAACCTAATGGAAACACCTTAGATTAACTTCCCACATGACTCTCAGATGTCTGAAAGTTGTTTCATACCTGTGCACATAAAGACAAAAAAGTTGATCTCTCAGTGAATAGAATGCTTTGACATAAAAGTAGTATACATTTCAATTGTACTCAAAAGTCCTGACTGCAAACCTAATTGAAACACCTTTGGTTAACTTCCCACATGAGTATGAGTAGGTTGAAAGTTGTTTCATGCCTCTGTTCGTCAAGACAAAAAAGTTACTTTCTCAGTGCATTCAATGTTCTAACATTAAGGTAGTATACCTCTCAATTTTCCACCAAAGTGCAGAGTGCAAACCATTGGGAAACATTTTAATTTAACTTCCCACATGATTATGAGTAGGTTGAAAGTTGTTTCATGGCTCGACACATCAACACAAAAAATTTGTTTTCTCAGCGCATACAATGCTTTTACAATACAAATAGTATACATTTAAATTTTACACCAAAGTACTTACTGCAAACCTAATGCAAACACCTTTGGTTAACTTCCCACATGAGTATGAGTTGGTTGAAAGTTGTTTCATGCCTCTGTTCATCAAAACAAAAAAGTTTATTTCTCAGTGAATAGAATGCTTTGACATAAATGTAGTATACATTTCCATTGTACTCAAAAGACCTGACTGCAAACCTAATGGAAACACCTTAGGTTAACTTCCCACATGATTATGAGTAGGTTGAAAGTTTTTTCATGGCTCCACTCATCAACACAAAAAAGTTGTTTTCTCAGTGCATACAATGCTTAGATAATACAAATAGTATACATTTCAATTTTACAACAAAGTTCTTACTGCAAACCTAATGGAAACACCTTAGATTAACTTCCCACATGATTCTCAGATCTCTGAAAGTTGTTTCATACCTGTGCACATAAAGACAAAAAAGTTGATCTCTCAGAGAATAGAATGCTTTGACATAAAAGTAGTATACATTTCAATTGTACTCAAAAGTCCTGACTGCAAACCTAATGGAAACACCTTTGGTTAACTTCCCACATGAATATGAGTAGGTTGAAAGTTGTTTCATGCCTCTGTTCATCAAGACAAAAAAGTTACTTTCTCAGTGCCTTCAATGTTTTGACATTAAGGTAGTATACATCTCAATTTTCCACCAAAGTGCAGAGTGCAAACCATTGGGAAACATTTTAATTTAACTTCCCACATGATTATGAGTAGTTTGAAAGTTGTTTCATGGCTCTACACATCAACACAAAAATGTTGTTGACTCGGGGCATACAATGGTTAGATAATAAAAATAGTATACATTTCAATTTTACACCAAAGTACTTACTGCAAACCTAATGGAAACAACTTAGGTTAACTTCCCACATGAGTATGAGTAGGTTGAAAGTTGTTTCATGGCTATACACATGAAAACAAAAAAGTTCTTATCTCAGTGCATACAATACTAAGACAAAACAAATAGTATACATTTCAATTTTACTCCAAAGCACTTACTGCAAACCTAATGGAAACACCTTTGTTTAACTTCCCACATGAGTATGAGTAGGTTGAAAGTTGTTTCATGCCTCCGTTCATCAAGAGAAAAAAGTTACTTTCTCGGGGCATACTATGCTTAGACAATACAAATAGTATACATTTCAATTTTACACCAAAGTACTTACTGCAAACCTAATGGAAACACCTTAGATTAAATTCCCACATGATTATGAGTAGGTTGAAAGTTGTTTCATGGCTCTACACATCAACACAAAAAAGTTGTTATCTCAGTGCATACAATACAAAGACAATACAGATAGTATATATTTCAATTTTACTCCAAAGCACTTACTGCAAACCTAATGGAAACACCTTTGGTTAACTTCCCACATGACTATGAGTAGGTTAAAAGTTGTTTCATGCCTCTGTTCATCAAGACAAAAAAGTTACTTTCTCAGTGCATACTATGTTCTCACATTAAGTTAGTATAAATTTCAATTTTCCAGCAAAGTCCAGAGTGCAAACCATTGGGATACATTTTAAGGTAACTTCCCACATGTTTCTGAGTTGTTTGAAACTTTTTTCATGGCTCGACACATCAACACAAAAAAGTTGTTTTCTCAGTGCATACAATGCTTTTACAATACAAATAGTATACATTTAAATTTTACACCAAAGTACCTACTGCAAACCTAATGGAAACACCTTAGGTTAACTTCCCACATGAGTATGAGTAGGTTGAAAGTTGTTTCATGGCTATACAGATGAAAACAAAAAAGTTGTTATCTCAGTGCATACAATACTAAGACAAAACAAATAGTGTACATTTTAATTTTACTCCAAAGCACTTACTGCAAACCTAATGGAAACACCTTTGTTTAACTTTCCACATGAGTATGAGTAGGTTGAAAGTTGTTTCATGCCTCCGTTCATCAAGACAAAAAAGTTACTTTCTCAGTGCATTCAATGTTCTAACATTAAGGTAGTATACCTCTCAATTTTCCACCAAAGTGCAGAGTGCAAACCATTGGGAAACATTTTAATTTAACTTCCCACATGATTATGAGTAGGTTGAAAGTTGTTTCATGGCTCTACACATCAACACAAAAATGTTGTTAACTCAGGGCATACAATGGTTAGATAATAAAAATAGTATACATTTCAATTTTACACCAAAATACTTACTGCAAACCTAATGGAAACACCTTAGGTTAACTTCCCCAATGATTATGAGTAGTTTGAAAGTTTTTTCATGGCTCCACACATCAACCCAAAAAAGTTGATATCTCAGTGCATACAATGCTTAGATAATACAAATAGTATACATTTCAATTTTACAACAAAGTTCTTACTGCAAACCTAATGGAAACACCTTAGATTAACTTCCCACATGATTCTGAGATGTCTGAAAGTTGTTTCATACCTGTGCACATAAAGACAGAAAAGTTGATCTCTCAGTGAATAGAATGCTTTGACATAAAAGTAGTATACATTTCAATTGTCCTCAAAAGTCCTGACTGCAAACCTAATGGAAACACCTTTGGTTAACTTCCCACATGAGTATGAGCAGGTTGAAAGTTGTTTCATGCCTCTGTTCATCAAGACAAAAAAGTTATTTTCTCAGTGCATACTATGCTTAGACAATACAAGTAGTATACATTTCAATTTTACACCAAAATACTTACTGCAAACCTAATGGAAACACCTTAGGTTAACTTCCCACATGATTATGAGTAGGTTGAAAGTTGTTTCATGGCTCTACACATCAGCACAAAAAAGTTGTTATCTCAGTGCATACAATACTAAGACAATACAGATAGTATACATTTCAATTTTACTCCAAAGCACTTACTGCAAACGTAATGGAAACACCTTTGGTTAACTTCCCACATGACTATGAGTAGGTTGAAAGTTGTTTCATGCCTCTGTTCATCAAGACAAAAAAGTTACTTTCTCAGTGCATACTATGTTCTCACATTAAGTTAGTATAAATTTCAATTTTCCAGCAAAGTCCAGAGTGCAAACCATTGGGATACATTTTAAGTTAACTTCCCACATATTTCTGAGTTGTTTGAAAGTTTTTTCATGGCTCGACACATCAACACAAAAAAGTTGTTTTCTCAGTGCATACAATGCTTTTACAATACAAATAGTATACATTTAAATTTTACACCAAAGTACTTACTACAAACCTAATGGAAACACCTTTGGTTAACTTCCCGCATGAGTATGAGTAGGTTGAAAGTTGTTTCATGCCTCTGTTCATCAAGACAAAGAAGTTACTTTCTCAGTGCATTCAATGTTCTGACATAAAGGGAGTATACATCTCAATTTTCAACCAATGTGCAGAGTACAAACCATTGGGAAACATTTTAAGTTAAATTTCCACATGATTATGATTAGTTTGAAAGTTGTTTCATGGTTCCACACATCAGCACAAAAAAGTTGATATCTCAGTGCATACAATGCTTAGATAATACAAATAGTCTATATTTCAATTTTACCACAAAGCTCTTACTGCAAACCTAATGGAAACACCTTAGATTAACTTTCCACATGATTCTGAGATGTCTGAAAGTTGTTTCATACCTGTGCACATAGAGACAAAAAAGTTGATCTCTCAGTGAATAGAATGCTTTGACATAAAAGTTGTATACATTTCAATTGTACTCAAAAGTCCTGACTGCAAATCTAATGGAAACACCTTAGGTTAACTTCCCACATGATTATGAGTAGGTTGAAAGTTGTTTCATGCCTCTGTTCATCAAGACAAAAAAGTTGTTATCTCAGTGCATACAATACTAAGACAATACAAATAGTATACATTTCAATTTCACTCCAATGCACTTACTGCAAACCTAATGGAAACACCTTTGGTTAACTTCCCACATGAGTATGAGTTGGTTGAAAGTTGTTTCATGCCTCTGTTCATCAAGACAAAAAAGTTACTTTCTCAGTGAATACAATGCTTTGACATAAATGTAGTATACATTTCCATTGTACTCAAAAGACCTGACTGCAAACCTAATGGAAACACCTTAGGTTAACTTCCCACATGATTATGAGTAGGTTGAAAGTTTTTTCATGGCTCCACTCATCAACACAAAATAGTTGTTTTCTCAGTGCATACAATGCTTAGATAATACAAATAGTATACATTTCAATTTTACACCAAAGTACATACTGCAAACCTAACGGTAACACCTTAGGTTAAATTCCCACATGTTTGTGAGTTGTTTGAAAGTTGTATTATGGTTCTGCACATCACGACAAAAAAGTTGTTTTCTCAGTGCATACAATGCTTTTACAATGCAAATAGTATACATTTCAATTTTACACCAAAGTACTTACTGCAAACCTAATGGAAACACCTTAGGTCAACAACCCAAATGATTATGAGTAGTTTGAAAGTTTTTTCAAGGCTCCACACATCAGCACAAAAAAGTTGATATCTCAGTGCATACAATGCTTAGATAATACAAATAGTATACATTTCAATTTTACAACAAAGTTCTTACTGCAAACCTAATGGAAACACCTTAGATTAACTTCCCACATGACTCTCAGATGTCTGAAAGTTGTTTCATACCTGTGCACATAAAGACAAAAAAGTTGATCTCTCAGTGAATAGAATGCTTTGACATAAAAGTAGTATACATTTCAATTGTACTCAAAAGTCCTGACTGCAAACCTAATTGAAACACCTTTGGTTAACTTCCCACATGAGTATGAGTAGGTTGAAAGTTGTTTCATGCCTCTGTTCGTCAAGACAAAAAAGTTACTTTCTCAGTGCATTCAATGTTCTAACATTAAGGTAGTATACCTCTCAATTTTCCACCAAAGTGCAGAGTGCAAACCATTGGGAAACATTTTAATTTAACTTCCCACATGATTATGAGTAGGTTGAAAGTTGTTTCATGGCTCTACACATCAACACAAAAATGTTGTTAACTCAGGGCATACAATGGTTAGATAATAAGAGTAGTATACATTTCAATTTTACACCAAAATACTTACTGCAAACCTAATGGAAACACCTTAGGTTAACTTCCCCAATGATTATGAGTAGTTTGAAAGTTTTTTCATGGCTCTACACATCAGCACAAAAAAGTTGTTATCTCAGTGCATACAATACTAAGACAATACAGATAGTATACATTTCAATTTTACTCCAAAGCACTTACTGCAAACGTAATGGAAACACCTTTGGTTAACTTCCCACATGACTATGAGTAGGTTGAAAGTTGTTTCATGCCTCTGTTCATCAAGACAAAAAAGTTACTTTCTCAGTGCATACTATGTTCTCACATTAAGTTAGTATAAATTTCAATTTTCCAGCAAAGTCCAGGGTGCAAACCATTGGGATACATTTTAAGTTAACTTCCCACATATTTCTGAGTTGTTTGAAAGTTTTTTCATGGCTCGACACATCAACACAAAAAAGTTGTTTTCTCAGTGCATACAATGCTTTTACAATACAAATAGTATACATTTAAATTTTACACCAAAGTACTTACTGCAAACCTAATGGAAACACCTTTGGTTAACTTCCCGCATGAGTATGAGTAGGTTGAAAGTTGTTTCATGCCTCTGTTCATCAAGACAAAGAAGTTACTTTCTCAGTGCCTTCAATGTTCTGACATAAAGGGAGTATACATCTCAATTTTCAACCAATGTGCAGAGTACAAACCATTGGGAAACATTTTAAGTTAAATTTCCACATGATTATGATTAGTTTGAAAGTTGTTTCATGGCTCCACACATCAGCACAAAAAAGTTGATATCTCAGTGCATACAATGCTTAGATAATACAAATAGTCTATATTTCAATTTTACCACAAAGCTCTTACTGCAAACCTAATGGAAACACCTTAGATTAACTTTCCACATGATTCTGAGATGTCTGAAAGTTGTTTCATACCTGTGCACATAGAGACAAAAAAGTTGATCTCTCAGTGAATAGAATGCTTTGACATAAAAGTTATATACATTTCAATTGTACTCAAAAGTCCTGACTGCAAATCTAATGGAAACACCTTAGGTTAACTTCCCACATGATTATGAGTAGGTTGAAAGTTGTTTCATGCCTCTGTTCATCAAGACAAAAAAGTTGTTATCTCAGTGCATACAATACTAACACAATACAAATAGTATACATTTCAATTTCACTCCAATGCACTTACTGCAAACCTAATGGAAACACCTTTGGTCAACTTCCCACATGAGTATGAGTTGATTGAAAGTAGTTTCATGCCTCTGTTCATCAAGACAAAAAAGTTACTTTCTCAGTGAATACAATGCTTTGACATAAATGTAGTATACATTTCCATTGTACTCAAAAGACCTGACTGCAAACCTAATGGAAACACCTTAGGTTAACTTCCCACATGATTATGAGTAGGTTGAAAGTTTTTTCATGGCTCCACTCATCAACACAAAATAGTTGTTTTCTCAGTGCATACAATGCTTAGATAATACAAATAGTATACATTTCAATTTTACACCAAAGTACATACTGCAAACCTAATGGTAACACCTTAGGTTAAATTCCCACATGTTTGTGAGTTGTTTGAAAGTTGTATTATGGCACTGCACATCACGACAAAAAAGTTGTTTTCTCAGTGCATACAATGCTTTTACAATGCAAATAGTATACATTTCAATTTTACCCCAAAGTACTTACTGCAAACCTAATGGAAACACATTAGGTCAACAACCCAAATGATTATGAGTAGTTTGAAAGTTTTTTCATGGCTCCACACATCAGCACAAAAAAGTTGATATCTCAGTGCATACAATGCTTAGATAATACAAATAGTATACATTTCAATTTTACAACAAAATTCTTACTGCAAACCTAATGGAATCACCTTAGATTAACTTCCCACATGACTCTCAGATGTCTGAAAGTTGTTTCATACCTGTGCACATAAAGACAAAAAAGTTGATCTCTCAGTGAATAGAATGCTTTGACATAAAAGTAGTATACATTTCAATTGTACTCAAAAGTCCTGAGTGCAAACCTAATTGAAACACCTTTGGTTAACTTCCCACATGAGTATGAGTAGGTTGAAAGTTGTTTCATGCCTCTGTTCATCAAGACAAAGAAGTTACTTTCTCAGTGCATTCAATGTTCTAACATTAAGGTAGTATACCTCTCAATTTTCCACCAAAGTGTAGAGTGCAAACCATTGGGAAACATTTTAATTTAACTTCCCACATGATTATGAGCAGGTTGAAAGTTGTTTCATCGCTCTACACATCAACACAAAAATGTTGTTAACTCAGGGCATACAATGGTTAGATAATAAAAATAGTATACATTTCAATTTTACACCAAAATACTTACTGCAAACCTAATGGAAACACCTTAGGTTTACTTCCCCAATGATTATGAGTAGTTTGAAAGTTTTTTCATGGCTCCACACATCAACACAAAAAAGTTGATATCTCAGTGAATCCAATGCTAAGATAATACAAATAGTATACATTTCAATTTTACAACAAAGTTCTTAATGCAAACCTAATGGAAACACCTTAGATTAACTTCCCACATGATTCTGAGATGTCTGAAAGTTGTTTCATACCTGTGCACATAAAGACAGAAAAGTTGATCTCTCAGTGAATAGAATGCTTTGACATAAAAGTAGTATACATTTCAATTGTCCTCAAAAGTCCTGACTGCAAACCTAATGGAAACACCTTTGGTTAACTTCCCACATGAGTATGAGTAGGTTGAAAGTTGTTTCATGCCTCTGTTCATCAAGACAAAAAAGTTACTTTCTCAGTGCATACTATGCTTAGACAATACAAATAATATACATTTCAATTTTACACCAAAGTACTTACTGCAAACCTAATGGAAACACCTTAGGTTAACTTCCCAAATGATCATGAGTAGTTTGAAAGTTTTTTCATGGCTCCACACATCAACACAAAAAAGTTGTTATCTCAGTGCATACAATGCTTAGATAATACAAATAGTATACATTTGAATTTTACACCAAAGCACTTACTCCAAACCTAATGGAAACACCATAGATTGACTTCCCACATGAGTATCAGTCGGGTGAAAGTTGTTTCATACCTCTGTTCATCAAGACAAAAAAGTTACTTTCTCAGTGCATACTATGCTTAGACAATACAAATAGTATACATTTCAATTTTACACCAAACTACTTACTGCAAAGCTAATGGAAACACGTTAGGTTAACTTCCCACATGATTATGAGTAGGTTGAAAGTTGTTTCATGGCTCGACACATCTACACAAAAAAGTTGTTATCTCAGTGCATACAGCTCTAAGAGAATAGAAATAGTATACATTTCAATTTTACTCCAAAGCACTTACTGCAAACCTAATGGAAACACCTTTGGTTAAATTCCCACATGAGTATGAGTAGGTTGAAAGTTTTTTCATGCCTCTGTTCATCAAGACAGAAAAGTTACTTTCTCAGTGCATACTATGTTCTGACATAAAGGGAGTATACATCTCAATTTTCAACCAAAGTGCAGAGTGCAAACCATTGGGAAACATTTTAAGTTAACTTCCCACATGATTATGATTAGTTTGAAAGTTGTTTCATGGCTCCACACATCAGCACAAAAAAGTTGTTATCTCCGTGCATACAATGCTTCGATAATACAAATAGTATAAATTTCAATTTTACACCAAATTACATACTGCAAACCGAATGGAAACACCTTAGGTTAACTTCCCACATGTTTCTGAGTTGTTTGAAAGTTGTATTATTGCTCTGCACATCAAGACAAAAAAGTTGTTTTCACAGTGCATACAATGCTTTTACAATACAAATAGTATACATTACAATTTTACACCAAAGTACTTACTGCAAACCTAATGGAAACACCTTAGGTTAATTTCCCACATGATTATGAGTAGGTTGAAAGTTGTTTCATGGCTCGACACATCAACACAAAAATGTTGTTAACTCAGGGCTTAAAATGGTTAGATAATACGAATAGTATACATTTCAATTGTACTCAAAAGTCCTGACTACAAACCTAATGGAAACACATTTGGTTAACTTCCCACATGAGTATGAATAGGTTGAAAGTTGTTTCATGCCTCTGTTCATGAAGACAAAAAAGTTACTTTCTCAGTGCATACTATGCTTAGCAATAGAAATAGTATACATTTCAATTTTACACCAAAGTACTTACTGCAAACCTAATGGTAACACGTTAGGTTAACTTCCCACTTGATTATGAGTAAGTTGAAAGTTGTTTCATGGCTCGACACATCAACACAAAAAAGTTGTTATCTCAGTGCATACAATACTAAGAGAATAGAAATAGTATACATTTCAATTTTACTCCAAAGCACTTACTGCAAACATAATGGAAACACCTTAGGTTAACTTCCCAAATGATTATGAGTAGTTTGAAAGTTTTTTCATGGCCCCACACATCAACAGAAAAAAGTTGTTATCTCAGTGCGTACAATCCTTTTACAATACAAATAGCATACATTTCAATTTTACACCAACGTACTTACTGCAAACTTAGTGGAAACACCTCTGGTTAACTTCCCACATGAGTATGAGTAGGTTGAAAGTTGTTTCATGCCTCTGTTCATCAAGACAAAAAAGTTACTTTCTCAGTGCATACTATGTTCTCACATAAAGGGAGTATACATCTCAATTTTCAACCAAACTGCAGCATGCAAACCATTGGGAAACATTTTAATTTAACTTCCCACATGATTATGAGTAGTTTGAAAGTTGTTTCTTGGCTCTACACATCAACACAAAAATGTTGTTAACTCAGGGCATACAATGGTTAGATAATAAAAATAGTATACATTCCAATTTTACACCAAAGTACTTACTGCAAACCTAATGGAAACACCTTAGGTTAACTTCCCAAATGATCATGAGTAGTTTGAAAGTTTTTTCATTTCTCCACACATCAACACAAAAAAGTTGTTATCTCATGCATACAATGCTTAGATAATTCAAATAGTATACATTTCAATTTTACACCAACGTACCTACTGCAAACCTAATGGAAACACCTTAGGTTAACTTCCCACATGATTATGAGTAGGTTGAAAGTTGTTTCATGGCTCGACACATCAACACAAAAAAGTTGTTATCTCAGTGCATACAATACTAAGACAATACAAATAGTATACATTTCAATTTTACTCCAAAGCACTTACAGCAAACCTAATAGAAACACCTTTGGTTGACTTCCCACATGAGTATGAGTAGGTTGAAATTTGTTTCATGCCTCTGTTCATCAAGACAATAAAGTTAATTTCTCAGTGAATAGAATGCTTTGACATAAATGTAGTATACATTTCAATTTTACACCAAAGTACCTACTGCAAACCTAATGAAAACACCTTAGGTTAACTTCCCAGATGAGTATGAGTAGGTTGAAAGTTGTTTCATGGCTATACACATGAAAACAAAAAAGTTGTTATCTCAGTGCATACAATACTAAGACAAAACAAATAGTATACATTTCAATTTTACTCCAAAGCACTTACTGCAAACCTAATTGAAACACCTTTGGTTAATTTCCCACATGAGTATGAGTAGGTTGAAAGTTGTTTCATGCCTCCGTTCATCAAGACAAAAAAGTTACTTTCTCGGTGCATACTATGCTTAGACAATACAAATAGTATACATTTCAATTTTACACCAAACTACTTACTGCAAACCTAATGGAAACACCTTAGGTTAACTTCCCACATGATTATCAGTAGGTTGAAAGTTGTTTCATGGCTCTACACATCAACACAAAAAAGTTGTTATCTCAGTGCAGGCAATACTAAGACAATACAGATAGTATACATTTCAATTTTACTCCAAAGCACTTACTGCAAACCTAAAGGAAACACCTTTGGTTAACTTCCCACATGACTATGAGTAGGTTGAAAGTTGTTTCATGCCTCTGTTCATCAAGACAAAAAAGTTACTTTCTCAGTGCATACTATGTTCTCACATTAAGTTAGTATAAATTTCAATTTTCCAGCAAAGTGTAGAGTGCAAACCATTGGGAAACATTTTAAGTTAACTTCCCACATGATAATGATTAGTTTGAAAGTTGTTTCATGGCTCCACACATCAGCACAAAAAAGTTGTTATCTCCGTGCATACAATGCTTCGATAATACAAATAGTATACATTTCAATTTTACACCAAATTACATACTGCAAACCTAATGGAAACACCTTACGTTAACTTCCCAAATGATTATGAGAAGTTTGAAAGTTTTTCTATGGCTCCACACATCAACAGAAAAAAGTTGATATCTCGGTGCATACAATGCTTATATAATACAAATAGTATATATGTCAATTTTACAACAAAGTTATTGCTGCAAACCTAATAGAAACACCTTAGATTAACTTCCCACATGATTCTGAGATGTCTCAAAGTTGTTTCATACCTGTGCACATAAAGACAATAAAGTTGATGTCTCAGTTAATAGAATGCTTTGACATAAAAGTAGTATACATTTCAATTGTACTAAAAAGTCCTGACTGGAAACCTAATGGAAACACCTTTGGTTAACTTCCCACATGATTATCAGTAGGTTGAAAGTTGTTTCATGCCTCTGCTCATCAAGTCAAAAAAGTTACTTTCTCAGTGCATACAATGTTCTGACATAAAGGGAGTACACATCTCAATTTTCAATCAAACTGCAGAGTGCAAACCATTGGGAAACATTTTAATTTAACTTCCCACATGATTATGAGTAGTTTGAAAGTTGTTCCTTGGCTCTACACATCAACACAAAAATGTTGTTAACTCAGGGCATAGAATGGTTAGATAATAAAAATAGTATACATTTCAATTTTACACCAAAGAACTTACTGCAAACCTAATGGAAACACTTTAGGTTAATTTCCCAAATGATTATGAGTAGTTTGAAAATTTTTCATGGCTCCACACATCAACACAAAAAAGTTGATATCTCAGTGCATACAATGCTGGGATTATACAAATAGTATACATTTCAATTCTACTCAAAAGTCCTGACTGCAATCCGAATGGAAACACCATAGGTTAACTTCCCACATGATTATGAGTAGTTTGTAAGTTGTTTCATGGCTCTACACATGAAAATAAAAAAGTTGTTATCTCAATGCATACAATACTAAGACAAAACAAATAGTATACATTTCAATTTTACACCAAAGTACCTACTGCAAACCTAATGGAAACACCTTTGGTTAACTTCACACATGAGTGTGAGTAGGTTGAAAGTTGTTTCATGGCTATACACATGAAAACAAAAAAGTTGTTATGTCAGTGCATACAATACTAAGACAAAACAAATAGTATACATTTCAATTTTACTCCAAAGCACTTACTGCAAACCTAATGGAAACACCTTTGGTTAACTTCCCACATGAGTATGAGCAGCTTGAAAGTTGTTTCATGCCTCTGTTCGTCAAGACAAAAAAGTTACTTTCTCAGTGCTTACTATGCTTAGACAATACAAATAGTATACATTTCAATTTTACACCAAAGTACTTACTGCCAACCTAATGGAAACACCTTAGGTTAACTTCCCACATGATTATGAGGTGGTTGAAAGTTGTTTCATGGCTCTACACATCAACAGAAAAATGTTGTTAACTCAGGGCTTAAAATGGTTAGATAATACGAATACTATTCATTTCAATTTTACACCAAAGTACTTACTGCAAACCTAATGGAAACACCTTAGGTTAACTTCCCCAATGATTATGAGTAGTTTGAAAGTTTTTTCGTGGCTCCACACATCAACATAAAAAATTTCTTTTCTCAGTGCATACAATGCTTTTACAATACAAATAGTATACATTTCAATTTTACAACAAAGTTCTTAAGCAAACCTAATGGAAACACCTTAGATTAACTTCCCACATGATTCTGAGATGTCTGAAAGTTGTTTCATACCTGTGCACATAAAGACAAAAAAGTTGATCTCTCAGTGAATAGAATGCTTTGACATAAAAGTAGTATACATTTCAATTGTACTCAAAAGTCCTGACTGCAAACCTAATTGAAACACCTTTGGTTAACTTCCCACATGAGTATGAGTAGGTTGAAAGTTGTTTCATGGCTCCACACATCAACACAAAAAAGTGATATCTCAGTGCATACAATGCTTAGATAATACAAATCGTATACATTTCAATTTTACACCAAATTACATACTGCAAACCTAATGGAAACACCTTTGGTTAACTTCCCACATAAGTATGAGTAGGTTGAAAGTTGTTTCTCTGTTCATCAAGACAAAAAAGTTATTTTCTCAGTGCATACTATGTTCTGACATAAAGGGAGTATACATCTCAATTTTCCACCAAAGTGCAGAGTGCAAACCATTGGGAAACATTTTAAGTTAACTTCCCACATGTTTCTGAGTTGTTTGAAAGTTGTATTATTGCTCTGCACATCAAGACAAAAAAGTTGTTTTCTCAGTGCATACAATGCTTTTACAATACAAATAGTATACATTTCAATTTTACATTAAAGTATTTACTGCAAACCTAAATGAAACACCATAGGTTAACTTCCCACATGATTATGAGTAATTTGAAAGTTGTTTCATGGCTCTACACATGAAAACAAAAAAGTTGTTATCTCAGTGCATACAATACCAAGACAAAACAAATAGTATACATTTCAACTTTTCACCAAAGTACATAGTGCAAACGTAATCGAAACACCTTTGGTTAACTTACCACACGAGTATGAGTAGGTTGAAAGTTGTTTCATGGCTATACACATGAAAACAAAAAAGTTGTTATCTCAGTGCATACAATACTAAGACAAAGCAAATAGTATACATTTCAATTTTACTCCAAAGCACTTACTGCAAACCTAATGGAAACACCTTTGGTTAACTTCCCACATGAGTATGAGTAGGTTGAAAGTTGTTTCATGCCTCTGTGCGTCAAGACAAAAAAGTTACTTTCTCAGTGCTTACTATGCTTAGACAATTCAAATGGTATACATTTCAATTTTACACCAAAGTACTTACTGCAAACCTAATGGAAACACCTTAGGTTAACTTCCCACATGATTATGAGCAGGTTGAAAGAAGTTTCATGGCTCTACACATCAACACAAAAATGTTGTTAACTCAGGGCTTAAAATGGTTAGATAATACGAATAGTATACATTTCAATTTTACACCAAAGAACTTACTGCAAACCTAATGGAAACACCTTAGGTTAACTTCCCCAATGATTATGAGTAGTTTGAAAGTTTTTTCATGGCTCCACACATCAACAGAAAAAAGTTGATATCTCAGTGCATACAATGCTAAGATAATACAAATAGTATACATTTCAATTTTACAACAAAGTTCTTACTGCAAAACTAATGGAAACACCTTAGATTAACTTCCCACATGATTCTGAGATGTCTGAAAGTTGTTTCATACCTGTGCACATAAAGACAAATAAGTTGATCTCTCAGTGAATAGAATGCTTTGACATAAAAGTAGTATACATTTCAATTGTACTCAAAAGTCCTGACTGCAAACCTAATGGAAACACCTTTGGTTAACTTCCCACATGAGTATGAGTAGGTTGAAAGTTGTTTCATGCCTCTGTTCATCAAGACAAAAAAGTTACTTTCTCAGTGCATTCTATGTTCTGACATTAAGGTAGTATACATCTCAATTTTCCACCAAAGTGCAGAGTGCAAACCATTGGGAAACATTTTAATTCAACTTCCCACATGATTATGAGTAGTTTGAAAGTTGTTTCATGGCTCTACACATCAACACAAAAATGTTGTTAACTCAGGGCATACAATGGTTACATAATAAAAATAGTATACATTTCAATTTTACACCAAAGTACTTAGTGCAAACCTATTGGAAACACCTTACGTTAACTTCCCACATGAGTATGAGTAGGTTGAAAGTTGTTTCATGCCTCTGTTCATCAAGACAAAAAAGTTATTTTCTCAGTGCATTCAATGTTCTGACATTAAGGTAGTATACATTTCAATTTTACAACAAAGTTCCTAATGCAAACCTAATGGAAACACCTTAGATTAACTTCCCACATGATTCTGAGATGTCTGAAAGTTGTTTCATACCTGTGCACAGAAAGACAAAAAAGTTGATCTCTCAGTGTATAGAATGCTTTGACATAAAAGTAGTATACATTTCAATTGTCCTAAAAACTGACTGCAAACCTAATGGAGACACCTTTGGTTAACTTCCCACATGAGAATGAGTAGGTTGAAAGTTGTTTCATGCCTCTGTTCATCAGGACAAAAAAGTTACTTTCTCAGTGCATACTATGCTTAGACAATACAAATAGTATACATTTCAATCATACTCCAAAGCACTTACTGCAAACCTAATGGAAGCACCTTTGGTTAACTTCCCACATGAGTATGAGTAGGTTGAAAGTTGTTTCATGCCTCTGTTCATCAAGACAACAAAGTTACTTTCTCAGTGAATAGATGCTTTGACATAAATGTAGTGTACATTTCAATTGTACTCAAAAGACCTGACTGCAAACCTAATGGAAACGCCTTAGGTTAACTTCCCACATGTTTCTGAGTTGTTTGAAAGTTGTATTATGGCTCTGCACATCAAGACAAAAAAGTTGTTTTCTCAGTGCATACAATGTTTTTACAATACAAATAGTATACATTTCAATTTTACTCCAAACTACTTCCTGCAAACCTAATGGAAACACCTTAGGTTAACTTCCCAAATGATTATGAGTAGTTTGAAAGTTTTTTCATGGCTCCACACATCAACAGAAGAAAGTTGATATCTCAGTGCATACAATGCTTAGATAATACAAATAGAAAACATTTCAATTTTACAACAAAGTTCTTACTGCAAACCTAATGGAAACAACTTAGATTAACTTCCCACATGAATCTGAGATGTCTGAAAGTTGTTTCATACCTGTGCACATAAAGACAAAAAAGTTGATCTCTCAGTGAATAGAATGCTTTGACATAAAAGTAGTATACATTTCAATTGTACTCAAAAGTCCTGACTGCAAACCTAATGGAAACACCTTTGGTTAACTTCCCACATGAGTATGAGAAGGTTGAAAGTTGATTCATGCCTCTGTTCATCAAGACAAAAAAGGTTCTTTCTCAGTGCATACTATGCTTAGACAATACAAATAGCATACATTTCAATTTTAAACCAAAGTACTTACTGTAAACCTAATGTAAACACCATAGGTTAACTTCCCAAATGATCATGAGTAGTTTGAAAGTTTTTTCATGGCTCTACACATGAAAACAAAAAAGTTGTTATCTCAGTACATACAATACTAAGACAATATAAATAGTATACATTTCAATTTTACTCCAAAGCACTTACTGCAACATTAATGGAAACACCTTTGGTTAACTTCCCACATGAGTATGAGTAGGTTGAAAGTTGTTTCATGCCTCTGTTCATCAAGACAAAAAGTTACTCTCTCAGTGCATACTATGCTTAGACAGTACAAACAGTATACATTTCAATTTTACACCAAAGTACTTACTGCAAACCTAATGGAAACACATTAGGTTAACTTCCCACATGATTATGAGTAGTTTGAAACTTGTTTCATGGCTCTACACATCAACACAAAAATGTTGTTAACTCAGGGCATACAATGGTTAGATAATACGAATAGTATACATTTCAATTTTACACCAAAGTACTTACTGCAAACCTAATGGAAACACCTTAGGTTAACTTCCCAAATGATTATAAGTAGTTTGAAAGTTTTTTCATGGCTCCACTCATGAACACAAAAAAGTTGTTATCTCAGTGCATACAATGCTTAGATAATACAAATAGTATACATTTCAATTTTACACCAAAGTACTTACTGCAAATCTAATGGAAACACCATACCTTAACTTCCCACATGATTATGAGTAGTTTGAAAGTTGTTTCATGGCTCTACACATGAAAACAAAAATGTTGTTATCTCAGTGCATACAATACTAAGACAATACAAATAGAAAACATTTCAATTTTACTCCAAAGCACTTACTGCAAACTTAATGGAAACATCTTTGGTGAACTTCCCACATGAGTACGAGTAGGTTGAAAGTTGTTTCATGCCTCTGTTCATCAAGACAAAAAAGTTACTTTGTTTGTGCATACTATGCTTAGACAATACATATAGTATACATTTCAATTTTACACCAAAGTCCTTACTGCAAACCCTATGGAAACCCCTTTGGTTAACTGCCCACATGAGTATGAGTAGGTTGAAAGTTGTTTCATGGCTATAAACATGAAAACAAAAAAGTTGTTATCTCAGAGCATACAATACTAAGACAAAACAAATAGTATACATTTCAATTTTACTCCAAAGCACTTACTGCAAACCTAATGGAAACACTTTAGGTTAACTTCCCAAATGATTATGAGTAGTTTGAAAGTTTTTTCATGGCTCCACACATCAACACAAAAAAGTTGATATCTCAGTGCATACAATGCTTAGATAATACAAATAGTATACATTTCAATTGTACTCAAAAGTCCTGACTACAAACCTAATGGAAACACCTTTGGTTAACTTCCCACATGAGTATGAGTAGGTTGAAAGTTGTTTCATGCCTCTGTTCATCAATGCAAAAAAGTTACTTTCTCAGTGCATACTATGCTTAGACAATACAAATAGTATACATTTCAATTTTACACCAAAGTACTTACTGCAAAGCTAATGGAAACAGGTTAGGTTAACTTCCCACATGATTATGAGTAGGTTGAAAGTTGTTTCATGGCTCGACACATCAACACAAAAAAGTTGTTATCTCAGTGCATACAATACTAAGACAATAGAAATAGTATATATTTCAATTTTACTCCAAAGCTCTTACTGCAAACCTAATGGAACCACCTTTGGTTAACTTCCCACATGAGTATGAGTAGGTTGAAAGTTGTTTCATGCCTCTGTTCCTCAAGACAAAATAATTACTTTCTCAGTGCATACTATGTTCTGACATAAAGGTAGTATACATCTCAATTTTCCACCAAAGTGCAGAGTGCAAACCATTGGGAAACATTTTAATTTAACTTCCCACATGATTATGAGTAGTTTGAAAGTTTTTTCATGGCTCTACACATCAACACAAAAATGTTGTTAACTCAGTGCATACAATGGTTAGATAATACAAATAGTATACATTTCAATTTTACACCAAAGTACTTACTGCAAACCTAATGGGAACACCTTTGGGTAACTTCCCACATGAGTATGAGTAGATTGAAAGTTGTTTCATGCCTCTGTTCAACAAGACAAAAAAGTTACTTTCTCAGTGCATACTATGTTGTGAGATAAAGGGAGTATACATCTCAATTTTCAACCAAAGCGCAGAGTGCAAACCATTGGAAAACATTTTAAGTTAACTTTCCTCATGATTATGATTAGTTTGTAAGTTTTTTCATGGCTCCACACATCAGCACAAAAAAGTTGATATCTCAGTGCCTACAATGCTTAGATAATGCAAATGGTCTATATTTCAATTTTACAACAAAGCTCTCACTGCAAACCTGATGGAAACACCTTAGATTAACTTCCCACATGAATCTGAGATGTCTGAAAGTTGTTTCATACCTGTGCACATAAAGACAAAAAAGTTGATCTCTCAGTGAATAGAATGCTTTGACATAAAAGTAGTATACATTTCAATTGTACTCAAAAGTCCTGACTGCAAACCTAATGGAAGCACCTTTGGTTAACCTCCCACATGAGTATGAGTAGGTTGAAAGTTGTTTCATGCCTCTGTTCATCAAGACAAAAAAGTTGATCTCTCAGTGAATAGAATGCTTTGACATAAAAGTAGTATACATTTCAATTTTACTCCAAAGCTCTTACTGCAAACCAAATGGAACCACCTTTGGTTAACTTCCCACATGATTCTGAGATGTCTGAAAGTTGTTTCATACCTGTGCACATAAAGACAAAAAAGTTGTTTTCTCACTGCGTACAATGCTTTTACAATACAAATAGCATACATTTCAATTTTACACCAAAGTACTTACTGCAAACCCAATGGAAACACCTTTGGTTAACTTCCCACATGAGTATGAGTAGTTTGAAAGTTGTTTCATGGCTATACACATGAAAACAAAAAAGTTGTTATCTCAGTGCATACAATACTAAGACAAAACAAATAGTGCACATTTCAATTGTACTCAAAAGTCCTGACTGCAAACCGAATGGAAACACCTTTGGTTAACTTCCCACATGAGTATGAGTAGTTTGAAAGTTGTTTCATGCCTCTGTTCATCAAGACAAAAAAGTTACTTTCTCAGTGCCTTCAATGTTCTGACATTAAGGCAGTATACATCTCAATTTTCCACCAAAGTGGAGACGGCAAACCATTGGGAAACATTTTAATTTAACTTCCCACATGATTATGAGTATTTTGAAAGTTGTTTCATGGCTCTAAAAAATAAAAAAAAAATGTTGTTAACTCAGGGCATACAATGGTTAGATAATTAAAATAGTATACATTTCAATTTTACACCAAAGTACTTACTGCAAACCTAATAGGAACACCTTAGGTTAACTTCCCAAATGATTATGAGTAGTTGGAAGTTTTTTCATGGCTCCACACATGAACACAAAAAATTTGATATCTCAGTGCATACAATGCTTAGATAATACAAATAGTATACATTTCAATTTTAAAAAAAAGTTCTTACTACAAACCTAATGGAAACACCTTTGATTAACTTCCCACATGATTCTGATATGTCTGAAAGTTGTTTCATACCTGTGCACATAAAGACAAAAAAGTTGATCTCTCAGTGAATAGAATGCTTTGACATAAAAGTAGTATACATTTCAATTGTACTCAAAAGTCCTGACTGCAACCCAAATGGAAACACCTTTGGCTAACTTCATACATGAGTATGAGTAGGTTGAAAGTTCTTTCATGCCTCTGTTCATCAATGCAAAAAAGTTACTTTCTCAGTGCATACTATGCTTAGACAATAGAAATAGTATACATTTCAATTTTACACCAAAGTACTTACTGCAAAGCTAATGGAAACAGGTTAGGTTAACTTCCCACATGATTATGAGTAGGTTGAAAGTTGTTTCATGGCTCGACACATCAACACAAAAAAGTTGTTATCTCAGTGCATACAATACTAAGACAAAAGAAATAGTATATATTTCAATTTTACTCCAAAGCTCTTACTGCAAACCTAATGGAACCACCTTTGGTTAACTTCCCACATGAGTATGAGTAGTTTGAAAGTTGTTTCATGCCTCTGTTCCTCAAGACAAAATAATTACTTTCTCAGTGCATCCTATGTTCTGACATAAAGGTAGTATACATCTCAATTTTCCACCAAAGTGCAGAGTGCAAACCATTGGGAAACATGTTAATTTAACTTCCCACATGATTATGAGTATTTTGAAAGTTGTTTCATGGCTCTACACATCAACGCAAAAATGTTGTTAACTCAGGGCATACAATGGTTAGATAATTAAAATAGTATACATTTCAATTTTACACCAAAGTACTTACTGCAAACCTAATGGGAACACCTTAGGTTAACTTCCCAAATGATTATGAGTAGTTTGAAAGTTTTTTCATGGCTCCACACATCAACACAAAAAAGTTGATATCTCAGTACATACAATGCTTAGATAATACAAATAGTATACATTTGAATTTTACAACAAAGTTCTTACTACAAACCTAATGGAAACACCTTTGATTAACTTCCCACATGATTCTGAGATGTCTGAAAGTTGTTTCATACCCGTGCACATAAAGACAAAAAAGTTGATCTCTCAGTGAATAGAATGCTTTGACATAAAAGTAGTATACATTTCAATTGTACTCAAAAGTCCTGACTGCAAACCAAATGGAAACACCTTTGGCTAACTTCATACATGAGTATGAGTAGGTTGAAAGTTGTTTCATGCCTCTGTTCATCAATGCAAAAAAGTTACTTTCTCAGTGCATACTATGCTTAGACAATACAAATAGTATACATTTCAATTTTACACCAAAGTACTTACTGCAAAGCTAATGGAAACAGGATAGGTTAACTTCCCACATGATTATGAGTAGGTTGAAAGTTGTTTCATGGCTCGACACCTCAACACAAAAAAGTTGTTATCTCAGTGCATACAATACTAAGACAATAGAAATCGTATATATTTCAATTGTACTCCAAAGCTCTTACTGCAAACCTAATGGAACCACCTTTGATTAACTTCCCACATGAGTATGAGTCGGTTGAAAGTTGTTTCATGCCTCTGTTCCTCAAGACAAAATAATTACTTTCTCAGTGCATACTATGTTCTCACATAAAGGTAGTATACATCTCAATTTTCCACCAAAGTGCAGAGTGCAAACCATTGGGAAACATTTTAATTTAACTTCCCACATGATTATGAGTAGTTTGAAAGTTGTTTCACGGCTCTACATATCAACACAAAAATGTTGTTAACTCAGTGCATACAATGGTTAGATAATACAAATAGTATACATTTCAATTTTACACCAAAGTACTTACTGCAAACCTAATGGGAACACCTTTGGGTAACTTCCCACATGAGTATGAGTAGATTGAAAGTTGTTTCATGCCTCTGTTCATCAAGACAAAAAAGTTACTTTCTCAGTGCATGCTATGTTCTGACATAAAGGGAGTATACATCTCAATTTTCAACCAAAGTGCAGAGTGCAAACCATTGGGAAACATTTTAAGTTAACTTTCCTCATGATTATGATTAGTTTGTAAGTTTTTTCATGGCTCCACACATCAGCACAAAAAAGTTGATATCTCAGTGCCTACAATGCTTAGATAACACAAATAGTATAAATTTCAATTTTACACCAAAGTACTTACTGCAAACCTAATGGAAACACCATACCTCAACTTCCCACATGCTTATTAGTAGTTTGAAAGTTGTTTCATGGCTCTGCACATGTAAACAAAAATGTTGTTATCTCAGTGCATACACTACTAAGACAATACAAATAGTATACATTTCTCTTTTACTCCAAAACACTTACTGCAAACTTAATGGAAACACCTTTGGTTAACTTCCCACATGAGTATGAGTAGGTTGAAAGTTGTTTCATGCCTCTGTTCATCAAGACAAAAAAGTTACTTTCTTTGTGCATACTATGCTTAGACAATGCAAATAGTATACATTTCAATTTTACACCAAAGTACTTACTGCAAAGCTAATGGAAACAGGTTAGGTTAACTTCCCACATGATTATGAGTAAGTTGAAAGTTGTTTCATGGCTCGACACATCAACACAAAAAAGTTGTTATCTCAGTGCATACAATACTAAGACAATAGAAATAGTATACATTTCAATTTTACTCCAAAGCACTCGCTGCAAACCTTTATGCATACAATGTTCTGACATAAAGGGAGTATACATCTCAATTTTCAACCAAAGTGCAGAGTGCAAACCATTGGGAAACATTATAAGTTAACTTTCCACATGATTATGATTAGTTTTTAAGTTTTTTCATGGCTCCACACATCAGCACAAAAAAGTTGATATCTCAGTGCATACAATGCTTAGATAATACAAATAGTCTATATTTCAATTTTACAACAAAGCTCTTACTGCAAACCTAATGGAACCCCTTCGATTAACTTCCCACATGAATCTGAGATGTCTGAAAGTTGTTTCATACCTGTGCACATAAAGACAGAAAAGTTGATCTCTCAGTGGATAGAATGCTTTGACATAAAAGTTGTATACATTTCAATTGTACTCAAAACTCCTGACTGCAAACCTAATGGAAACACCTTTGGTCAACTTCCCACATGAGTATGAATAGGTTGAAAGTTGTTTCATGCCTCTGTTCATCAAGACAAAAAAGTTACTTTCTCAGTGCATGCTATGCTTAGACAGTAGAAATAGTATACATTTCAATTTTACACCAAAGTACTTACTGCAAACCTAATGGAAACACCTTAGGTTAACTTCCCACATGTTTCTGAGTTGTTTGAAAGTTGTATTATGGCTCTGCACAGCAAGAGAAAAAAGTTGTTTTCTCAGTGCGTACAATGCTTTTACAATACAAATAGTATACATTTCAATTTTACACCAAAGTACTTACTGCAAACCTAATGGAAACATCTTAGGTTAACTTCCCACATGATTATAAGTAGGTTGAAAGTTGTTTCATGGCTCTACACATCAACACAAAAAAATTGTTATCTCAGTGCATGCAATACTAAGACAATACAATTAGTATACATTTCAATTTTACTCCAAAGCACTTACTGCAAACCTAATGGAAACACATTTGATTAACTTCCCACATGAGTATGAGTAGGTTGAAAGTTGTTTCATGCCTCGGTTCATCAAGACAAATAAGTTACTTTCTCAGTGCATACTATACTTAGACAATACAAATAGTATACATTTAAATTTTACACCAAAGTACTTACTGCAAACCTAATGGAAACACCTTACGTTAACTTCCCAAATGATTATGAGTAGTTTGAAAGTTTTTTTATGGCTCCACACATCAACAGAAAAAAGTTGATATCTCAGTGCATACAATGCTTAGATAATACAAATAGTATATATGTCAATTTTACAACAAAGTTCTTACTGCAAACCTAATGGAAACACCTTAGATTAACTTCCCAAATGATTCTGAGATGTCTGAAAGTTGTTTCATACCTGTGCACATAAAGACAAAAAAGTTGATGTCTCAGTTAATAGAATGCTTTGACATAAAAGTAGTATACATTTCAATTGTACTCAAAAGTCCTGACTGGAAACCTAATGGAAACACCTTTGGTTAACTTCCCACATGAGTATGAGTAGGTTGAAAGTTGTTTCATGCCTCTGTTCATCAAGACAAAAAAGTTACTTTCTCAGTGCATACTATGATCTGACATAAAGGGAGTATACCTCTCAATTTTCAACCAAAGTGCAGAGTGCAAACCATTGGGAAACATTTTAAATTAAATTTCCACATGATTATGATTAGTTTGAAAGTTGTTTCATGCCTCTGTTCATCAAGACAAAAAAGTTGTTATCTCAGTGCATACAATACTAAGACAATACAAATAGTATACATTTCAATTTTACTCCAAAGCACTTACTGCAAACCTAATGGAAACACCTTTGGTTAACTTCCCACATGACTATGAGTAGGTTGAAAGTTGTTTCATGCCTCTGTTCATGAAGACAAAAAAGTTTCTTTCTCAGTGCATACTATGTTCTCACATTAAGTTAGTATAAATTTCAATTTTCCAGCCAAGTGCAGAGTGCAAACCATTGGGATACATTTTAAGTTAACTTCCCCAATGATTATGAGTAGTTTGAAAGTTTTTTCATGGCTGCACACATCAACACAAAAAAGTTGTTTTCTCAGTGCATTCAATGCTTAGATAATACAAATAGTATACATTTCAATTTTACACCAAAGTACATACTGCAAACCTAATGGAAAAAACTTAGGTTAACTTCCCACATGTTTCTGAGTTGTTTGAAAGTTGTATTATGGCTCTGCACATCAAGACAAAAAAGTTGTTTTCTCAGTGCATACATTGCTTTTACAATACAACTAGTATACATTTCAATTTTACATCAAAGTACTTACTGCAAACCTAATGGAAACACTTTAGGTTAATTTCCCAAATGATTATGAGTAGTTTGAATGTTTTTTCATGGCTCCACACATCAATAGAAAAAAGTTGATATCTCAGTGCATACAATGCATAGATAATGCAGATAGTATATATTTCAATTTTACAACAAAGTTCTGACTGAAAACCTAATGGAAACACCTTAGATTAACTTCCCACATGATTCTGAGTTGCTTGAAAGTTGTTTCATGCCTCTGTTCATCAAGACAAAAAAGTTACTTTCTGAGTGCATAATATGTTCTCACATTAAGTTAGTGTAAATTTAAATTTTCCAGCAAAGTGCAGAGTGCAAACCATTGGGATACATTTTAAGTTAACTTCCCCAATGATTATGAGTAGTTTGAAAGTTTTTTCATGGCTCCACACATCAATCCAGAAAAGTTATTTTCTCAGTGCATACAATGCTTAGATAATACAAATAGTATAGATTTCAAATTTACACCAAAGTACATACTGCAAACCTAATGGAAACACCTTAGGTTAACTTCCCACATGATTATGAGTAGGTTGAAAGTTGTTTCATGCCTCTGTTCATCAAGACAAAAAAGTTGTTATCTCAGTGCATACAATACTAACACAATACAAATAGTATACATTTCAATTTTACTCCAAAGCACTTACTGCAAACCTAATGGAAACACCTCTGGTTAACTTATCACATGAGTATGAGTAGGTTGAAAGTTGTTTCATGCCTCTGTTCATCAAGACAAAAAAGTTACTTTCTCAGTGAATAGAATGCTTTGACATAAATGTAGTATACATTTCCATTGCACTCAAAAGACCTCACTGCAAACCTAATGGAAACACCTTAGGTTAACTTCCCACATGATTATGAGTAGGCTGAAAGTTTTTTCATGGCTCCACTCATCAACACAAAAAAGTTGTTTTCTCATTGCATACAATGCTTAGATAATACAAATAGTATACATTTTAATTTTACACCAAAGTACATACTGCAAACCTAATGGAAAGACCTTTGATTAACTTCCCACATGAGTATGAGTAGGTTGAAAGTTGTTTCATGGCTATACACATGAAAACAAAAAAGTTGTTATCTCAGTGCATACAATACTAAGACAAAACAAATGGTATACATTTCAATTTTACTCCAAAGCACTTACTGCAAACCTAATTGAAACACCTTTGGTTAACTTCCCACATGAGTATGAGTAGGTTGAAAGTTCTTTCATGCCTCTCTTCGTCAAGACAAAAAAGTTACTTTCTCAGTGCATACTATGCTTAGTCAATACAAATAGTATACATTTCAATTTTACACCAAAGTACTTACTGCAAACCTAATGGAAACACCTTAGGTTAACTTCCCACATGATTATGAGTTGTTTGAAAGTTGTATTATGGCTCTGCACATCAAGACAAAAAAGTTGTTTTCTCAGTGCATACAATGCTTTTAGAATACAAACAGTATACATTTCAATTTTACACCAAAGTACTTACTGCAAACTTAATGGAAACACCATAGGTTAACTACCCACATGATTATGAGTAGTTTGAAAGTTGGTTCATGGCTCTACACATGAAAACAAAAAAGTTGTTATCTCAGTGCATACAATACTGGGACAAAACAAATAGTATACATTTCAATTTTACACCAGAGTACATACTGCAAACTTAATGGAAAGACCTTTGGTTAACTTAACACATGAGTATGAGTAGGTTGAAAGTTGTTTCATGCCTCTCTTCGTCATGACAAAAAAGTTACTTTCTCAGTGCATACTATGCTCAGTCAATACAAATAGTATACATTTCAATTTTACACCAAAGTACTTACTGCAAACCTAATGGAAACACCTTAGGTTAACTTCCCACATGATTATGAGTAGGTTGAAAGTTGTTTCCTGGCTCTACACATCAACACAAAAAAGTTGTTATCTCAGTGCATACAATACAAAGACAATACAGATAGTATACATTTCAATTTTACTCCAAAGCACTTACTGCAAACCTAATGGAAACACCTTAGGTTAACTTCCCACATGACTATGAGTTGTTTGAAAGTTGTATTATGGCTCTGCACATCAAGACAAAAAAGTTGTTTTCTCAGTGCATACAATGCTTTTAGAATACAAATAGTATACATTTCAATTTTACACCAAAGTGCACAGTGCCAACCATTGGGAAACATTTTAATTTAACTTCCCACATGATTGTGAGTAGTTTGAAAGTTGTTTCATGGCTCTACACATCAACACAAAAATGATGTTAACTCAGGGCATACACTGGTTAGATAATAAAAATAGCATACATTTCAATTTTACACCAAAGTACTTACTGCAAACCTAATGGAAACACCTTAGGTTTACTTCCCAAATGGTCATGAGTAGTTTGAAAGTTTTTTCATGGCTCCACACATCAACACAAAAAAGTTGTTATCTCAGTGCATACAATGCTTAGATAATACAAATAGTATACATTTCAATTTTACACCAAAGTACTTACTGCAAACCTAATGGAAACACCTTTGGTTAACTTCCCACATGAGTATGAGTAGGTTGAAAGTTGTTTCATGCCTCTCTTCGTCAAGACAAAAAAGTTTCTTTCTCAGTGCATACTATGCTTAGTCAATACAAATAGTATACATTTCAATTTTACACCAAAGTACTTACTGCAAACCTAATGGAAACACGTTAGGTTAACTTCCCACATGATTATGAGTAGGTTGAAAGTTGTTTCATGGCTCTACACATCAACACAAAAAAGTTGTTATCTCAGTGCATACAATACAAAGACAATACAGATAGTATACATTTCAATTTTCCTCCAAAGCACTTACTGCAAACCTAATGCAAACACCTTTGGATAACTTCCCACATGACTATGAGTAGGTTGAAAGTTGTTTCATGCCTCTGTTAATCAAGACAAAAAAGTTACTTTCTCAGTGCATACTATGCTTAGACAATACAAATAGTATACATTTCAATTTTTCACCAAAGTACTTACTGCAAACCTAATGGAAACACCTTAGGTTAACTTCCCAAATCATTATGAGTAGTTTGAAAGTTTTTTCATGGCTCCACACATCAACAGAAAAAAGTTGATATCTCAGTGCATACAATGATTAGATAATACAAATAGTATACATTTCAATTTTACAACAAAGTTCTCACTGCAAAACTAATGGAAACACCTTAGATTAACTTCCCACATGATTCTGAGATGTCTGAAAGTTGTTTCATACCTGTGCACATAAAGACAAAAAAGTTGATCTCTCAGTGAATAGAATGCTTTGACATAAAAGTCGTATACATTTCAATTGTACTCAAAAGTGCTGACCTTTGGTTCACTTACCACATGAGTATGAGTAGGTTGAAAGTTGTTTCATGCCTCTGTTCATCAAGACAAAAAAGTTACTTTCTCCGTGCATACTATGTTCTGACATAAAGGTAGTATACATCTCAATTTTCCATCAAAGTGCAGAGTGCAAACCATTGGGAAACATTTTAATTTAACTTCCCACATGATGATGAGTAGTTTGAAAGTTGTTTCATGGCTCTACACATGAAAACAAAAAAGTTGTTATCTCAGTGCATACAATACTGAGGCAAAACAAATAGAATACATTTCAATTTTACACCAGAGTACATACTGCAAACCTAATGGAAAGACCTTTGGTTAACTTCCCACATGAGTATGAGTAGGTTGAAAGTTGTTTCATGCCTCTCTTTGTCAAGACAAAAAAGTTACTTTCTCAGTGCATACTATGCTTTCTCAATACAAATAGTATACATTTCAATTTTACACCAAAGTACTTACTGCAAACCTCATGGAAACACCTTAGGTTAACTTCCCACATGATTATGAGTAGGTTGAAAGTTGTTTCATGGCTCTACACATCAACACAAAAAAGTTGTTATCTCAGTGCATACAATACAAAGACAATACAGATAGTATACATTTCAATTTTACTCCAAAGCACTTACTGCAAACGTAATGGAAACACCGTAGGTTAACTTCCCACATGACTATGAGTTGTTTGAAAGTTGTATTATGGTTCTGCACATCAAGACAAAAAAGTTGTTTTCTCAGTGCATACAATGCTTTTAGAATACAAATAGTATACATTTCAATTTTACTCCAAAGCACTTACTGCAAACCTAATGGATATACCTTTGGTTAACTTCCCACATGAGTATGAGTAGGTTGAAAGTTGTTTCATGCCTCTGTTCATCAAGACAAAAAAGTTACTTTCTGAGTGCATACTATGTTCTCACATTAAATTAGTATAAATTTCAATTTTCCAGCAAAGTGCAGAGTGCAAACCACTGGGATACATTTTAAGTTAACTTCCCCAATGATTATGAGTAGTTTGAAAGTTTTTTCATGGCTCCACACATCAACACAAAAAAAGTTGTTTTCTCAATGCATACAATGCTTAGATAATACAAATAGTATACATTACATTTTTACACCAGAGTACCTACTGCAAACCTAATGGAAACACCTTAGGTTAACTTACCACATGATTATGAGTAGGTTGAAAGTTGTTTCATGCCTCTGTTCATCAAGACAGAAAAGTTACTTTCTCAGTGCATTCTATGTTCTGACTTTAAGGTAGTATACATCTCAATTTTCCACCAAAGTGCAGAGTTCCAACCATTGGGAAACATTTGAATTTAACTTCCCACGTGATTATCAGTAGTTTGAAAGTTGTTTCATGGCTCTACACATCAACACAAAAATGTTGTTAACTCAGGGCATACAATGGTTAGATAATAAAAATAGTGTACATTTCAATTTTACACCAAACTACTTATTGCAAACCTAATGGAAACACCTTAGGTTAACTTACCAAATGATTATGAGTAGTTTGAAAGTTTTTTCATGGCTCCACACATCAACACAAAAAAGTTGATATCTCAGTGCATACAATGCTTAGTTAATACAAATAGTATAGATTTCAATTTTACAACAAAGTTCTTACTGCAAACCTAATGGAAACACTTTAGATTAACTTCCCACATGATTGTGAGATGTCTGAAAGTTGTTTCATACCTGTGCACATTAAGACAAAAAAGTTGATCTCTCAGTGAATAGAATGCTTTGTCATAAAAGTAGTATACATTTCAATTGTACTCAAAAGTCCTGACTGCAAACCTAATGGAAACACCTTTGGTTAACTTCCCACATGAGTATGAGTAGGTTGAAAGTTGTTTCATGGCTCGACACATCAACACAAAAAAGTTGTTATCTCAGTGCATACAATACTGAGACAATACAAATAGTATACATTTCAATTTTACTCCAAAGCACTTACTGCAAACCTAATGGAAACACCTTTGGTTAATTCCTACATGAGTATGAGTAGGTTGAAAGTTGTTTCATGCCTCTGTTCATCAAAACAAAAAAGTTAATTTCTCAGTGAATAGAATGCTTTGACATAAAAGTAGTGTACATTTCAATTGTACTCAAAAGACCTGACTGCAACCCTAATGGAAACACCTCAGGTTAACTTCCCACATGATTATGTGCAGGTTGAAAGTTGTTTCATGGCTCTACACATCAATACAAAAAAGTTGTTATCTCAGTGCATACAATACTAAGACAATACAGATAGTATACATTTCAGTTTTACTCCAAAGCACTTACTGCAAACCTAATGGAAACACCTTTGGTTAACTTCCCACATGACTATGAGTAGGTTGAAAGTTGTTTCATGCCTGTGTTCATCAAGACAAATAAGTTACTTTCTCAGTGCATTCTATGTTCTGACATTAAGGTAGTATACATCTCAATTTTCCACCAAAGTGCAGAGTTCCAACCATTGGGAAACATTTTAATTTAACTTCCCACATGAGTATGAGTAGCTTGAAAGTTTTTTCATGGCTCCACACATCAACACAAAAAAAGTTGTTTTCTCAATGCATAGAATGCTTAGATAATACAAATAGTATACATTACATTTTTACACCAGAGTACCTACTGCAAACCTAATGGAAACACCTTAGGTTAAATTCCCACATGTTTCTGAGTTGTTTGAACGTTGTATTATGGCTCTGCACAACAAGGCAAAGAAGTTGTTTTCTCAGTGCGTACAATGCTTTTACAATACAAATAGTATACATTTCAATTTTACACCAGAGTACCTACTGCAAACCTAATGGAAACACCTTAGGTTATCTTCCCACATGATTATGAGTAGGTTGAAAGTTGTTTCATGCCTCTGTTCATCAAGACAAAAAAGTTGTTATCTCAGTGCATACAGTACTAAGACAATACAAATAGTATACATTTCAATTTTACTCCAAAGCACTTACTGCAAACCTAATGGATACACCTTTGGTTAACTTCCCACATGAGTATGAGTAGGTTGAAAGTTGTTTCATGCCTCTGTTCACCAAGACAAAAAAGTTACTTTCTCAGTGAATACAATGCTTTGACATAAATGTAGTATACATTTCAATTGTACTCAAAAGTCCTGACTGCAAACCTAATGGAAACACCTTTGGTTAACTTCCCACATGAGTATGAGTAGGTAGAAAGTTCTTTCATGGCTCGACACATCAACACAAAAAAGTTGTTTTCTTAGTGCATACAATGCTTAGATAAAACGAATAGTATACGTTTCAATTTTACACCAAAGTACATACTGCAAACCTAATGGAAACACCTTAGGTTAACTTCCCACATGTTTCTGAGTTGTTTGAACGTTGTATTATGGCTCTGCACAACAAGGCAAAAAAGTTGTTTTCTCAGTGCTTACAATGCTTTTACAATACAAATAGTATACATTTCAATTTTACACCAGAGTACCTACTGCAAACCTAATGGAAACACCTTAGGTTAAGTTCCCACATGATTATGAGTAGGTTGAAAGTTCTTTCATGCCTCTGTTCATCAAGACAAAAAAATTGTTATCTCAGTGCATACAATACTAAGACAATACAAATAGTATACATTTCAATTTTACTCCAAAGCACTTACTGCAAACCTAATGGAAACACTTTAGGTTAACTTCCCACATGTTTCTGAGTTGTTTGAAAGTTGTATTATGGCTCTGCACATCAAGTCAAAAAAGTTGTTTTCTCAGTGCATACAATGCTTTTACAATACAAATACTATATATTTCAATTTTATAAGAAAGTTCCTACTGGAAACCTAATGGAAACACTTTAGATTAACTTCCCACATGATTCTGAGATGTCTGAAGGTTGTTTCATACCTGTGCACATGAAGACAAAAAAGTTGATCTCTCAGTGAATAGAATGCTTTGACATAACAGTAGTATACATTTCAATTGTACTCAAAAGTCCTGACTGCAAACCTAATGGAAACACCTTTGGTTAACTTCCCACATGAGTATGAGTAGGTTGAAAGTTGTTTCATGCCTCCGTTCATCAAGACAGAAAAGTTACTTTCTCAGTGCATTCTATGTTCTGACATTAAGGTAGTATACATCTCAATTTTCCACCAAAGTGCAGAGTTCCAACCATTGGGAAACATTTGAATTTAACTTCCCACGTGATTATCAGTAGTTTGAAAGTTGTTTCATGGCTCTACACATCAACACAAAAACGTTGTTAACTCAGGGCGTACAATGGTTAGATAATAAAAATAGTGTACATTTCAATTTTACACCAAACTACTTACTGCAATCCTAATGGAAACACCTTAGGTTAACTTGCCAAATGATTATGAGTAGTTTGAAAGTTTTTTCATGGCTCCACACATCAACACAAAAAAGTTGATATCTCAGTGCATACAATGCTTAGTTAATACAAATAGTATAGATTTCAATTTTACAACAAAGTTCTTACTGCAAACCTAATGGAAACACCTTAGATTAACTTCCCACATGATTCTGAGATGTCTGAAAGTTGTTTCATACCTGTGCACCTTAAGACAAAAAAGTTGATCTCTCAGTGAATAGAATGCTTTGTCATAAAAGTAGTATACATTTCAATTGTACTCAAAAGTCCTGACTGCAACCCTAATGGAAACACCTTTGGTTAACTTCCCACATGAGTATGAGTAGGTTGAAAGTTGTTTCATGGCTCGACACATCAACACAAAAAAGTTGTTATCTCAGTGCATACAATACTGAGACAATACAAATAGTATACATTTCAATTTTACTCCAAAGCACTTACTGCAAACCTAATGGAAACACCTTTGGTTAACTTCCCACATGAGTATGAGTAGGTTGAAAGTTGTTTCATGCCTCTGTTCATCAAAACAAAAAAGTTAATTTCTCAGTGAATAGAATGCTTTGACATAAAAGTAGTGTACATTTCAATTGTACTCAAAAGACCTGACTGCAACCCTAATGGAAACACCTCAGGTTAACTTCCCACATGATTATGAGTAGGTTGAAAGTTGTTTCATGGCTCTACACATCAATACAAAAAAGTTGTTATCTCAGTGCATACAATACTAAGACAATACAGATAGCATACATTTCAGTTTTACTCCAAAGCACTTACTGCAAACCTAATGGAAACACCTTTGGTTAACTTCCCACATGACTATGAGTAGGTTGAAAGTTGTTTCATGCCTGTGTTCATCAAGACAAATAAGTTACTTTCTCAGTGCATACTATGCTTAGACTATACAAATAGTATGCATTTCAATTTTACACCAAAGTACTTAATGCAAACCTAATGGAAACACCTTAGGTTAACTTGCCAAATGATTATGAGTAGTTTGAAAGTTTTTTCATGGCTCCACACATCAACACAAAAAAGTTGATATCTCAGTGCATACAATGCTTAGTTAATACAAATAGTATAGATTTCAATTTTACAACAAAGTTCTTACTGCAAACCTAATGGAAACACCTTAGATTAACTTCCCACATGTTTCTGAGATGTCTGAAAGTTGTTTCATACCTGTGCACATTAAGACAAAAAAGTTGATCTCTCAGTGAATAGAATGCTTTGACATAAAAGTAGTATACATTTCAATTGTACTCAAAAGTCCTGACTGCAAACCTAATGGAAACACCTTTGGTTAACTTCCCACATGAGTATGAGTAGGTTGAAAGTTCTTTCATGGCTCGACACATCAACACAAAAACGTTGTTATCTCAGTGCATACAATACTGAGACAATACAAATAGTATACATTTCAATTTTACTCCAAAGCACTTACTGCAAACCTAATGGAAACACCTTTGGTTAACTTCTCACATGAGTATGAGTAGGTTGAAAGTTGTTTCATGCCTCTGTTCATCAAGACAAAAAAGTTAATTTCTCAGTGAATAGAATGCTTTGACATAAAAGTAGTATACATTTCAATTGTACTCAAAAGACCTGACTGCAACCCTAATGGAAACACCTCAGGTTAACTTCTCACATGATTATGAGTAGGTTGAAAGTTGTTTCATGGCTCTGTTCATCAAGACAAAAAAGTTACTTTCTCAGTGCATACTATGTTCTCACATTAAGTTAGTATAAATTTCAATTTTCAACCAAAGTGCAGAGTGCAAACCATTGGGAAACATTTTAAATTAAATTTCCACATGATTATAATTAGATTGAAAGTTGTTTCATGGCTCCACACATCAGCACAAAAAATTTGATATCTCAGTGCATACAATGCTTAGATAATACAAATAGTATACATTTCAATTTCACTCCAAAGCACTTACTGCAAACCTCATGGAAACACCTTTGGTTAAATTCCCACATGAGTATGAGTAGGTTGAAAGTTTTTTCATGCCTCTGTTCATCAAGACAAAAAAGTTACTTTCTCAGTGAATAGAATGCTTTGACATAAATGTAGTATACATTTCCATTGTACTCAAAAGAATTGACCGCAAACCTCATGGAAACACCTTAGGTTAACTTCCCACATGATTATGAGTAGGTTGAAAGTTGTTTCATGGCTCTACACATCAACACAAAAAAGTTGTTATCTCAGTGCATACAATACAAAGACAATACAGATAGTATACATTTCAATTTTACTCCAAAGCACTTACTGCAAACGTAATGGAAACACCTTAGGTTAACTTCCCACATGACTATGAGTTGTTTGAAAGTTGTATTATGGTTCTGCACATCAAGACAAAAAAGTTGTTTTCTCAGTGCATACAATGCTTTTAGAATACAAATAGTATACATTTCAATTTTACTCCAAAGCACTTACTGCAAACCTAATGGATATACCTTTGGTTAACTTCCCACATGAGTATGAGTAGGTTGAAAGTTGTTTCATGCCTCTGTTCATCAAGACAAAAAAGTTACTTTCTGAGTGCATACTATGTTCTCACATTAAATTAGTATAAATTTCAATTTTCCAGCAAAGTGCAGAGTGCAAACCATTGGGATACATTTTAAGTTAACTTCCCCAATGATTATGAGTAGTTTGAAAGTTTTTTCATGGCTCCACACATCAACACAAAAAAAGTTGTTTTCTCAATACATACAATGCTTAGATAATACAAATAGTATACATTACATTTTTACACCAGAGTACCTACTGCAAACCTAATGGAAACACCTTAGGTTAACTTCCCACATGATTATGAGTAGGTTGAAAGTTGTTTCATGCCTGTGTTCATCAAGACAAAAAAGTTGTTATCTCAGTGCATACAGTACTAAGACAATACAAATAGTATACATTTCAATTTTACTCCAAAGCACTTACTGCAAACCGAATGGATACAACTTTGGTTAACTTCCCACATGAGTATGAGTAGGTTGAAAGTTGTTTCATGCCTCTGTTCATCAAGACAAACAAGTTACTTTCTCAGTGAATACAATGCTTTCACATAAATGTAGTATACATTTCAATTGTACTCAAAAGACCTGACTGCAAAGCTAATGGAAACACCTTAGGTTAACTTCCCACATGATTATGAGTAGGTTGAAAGTTTTTTCATGGCTCCACACATCAACACAAAAAAGTTGTTTTCTCAGTGCATACAATGCTTAGATAAAACGAATAGTATATGTTTCAATTTTACACCAAAGTACATACTGCAAACCTAATGGAAACACCTTAGGTTAACTTCCCACATGTTTCTGAGTTGTTTGAACTTTGTATTATGGCTCTGCACAACAAGGCAAAAAAGTTGTTTTCTCAGTGCATACAATGCTTTTACAATACAAATAGTATACATTTCAATTTTACACCAGAGTACCTACTGCAAACCTAATGGAAACACCTTAGGTTAAGTTCCCACATGATTATGAGTAGGTTGAAAGTTCTTTCATGCCTCTGTTCATCAAGACAAAAAAGTTGTTATCTCAGTGCATACAATACTAAGACAATACAAATAGTATACATTTCAATTTTACTCCAAAGCACTTACTGCAAACCTAATGGAAACACTTTAGGTTAACTTCCCACATGTTTCTGAGTTGTTTGAAAGTTGTATTATGGCTCTGCACATCAAGACAAAAAAGTTGTTTTCTCAGTGCATACAATGCTTTTACAATACAAATACTATATATTTCCATTTTATAACAAAGTTCCTACTGGAAACCTAATGGAAACACCTAAGATTAACTTCCCACATGATTCTGAGATGTCTGAAAGTTGTTTCATACCTGTGCACATGAAGACAAAAAAGTTGATCTCTCAGTGAATAGAATGCTTTGACATAACAGTAGTATACATTTCAATTGTACTCAAAAGTCCTGACTGCAAACCTAATGGAAACACCTTTGGTTAACTTCCCACATGAGTATGAGTAGGTTGAAAGTTGTTTCATGCCTCTGTTCATCAAGACAGAAAAGTTACTTTCTCAGTGCATTCTATGTTCTGACATTAAGGTAGTATACATCTCAATTTTCCACCAAAGTGCAGAGTTCCAACCATTGGGAAACATTTGAATTTAACTTCCCACGTGATTATGAGTAGTTTGAAAGTTGTTTCATGGCTCTACACATCAACACAAAAATGTTGTTAACTCAGGGCGTACAATGGTTAGATAATAAAAATAGTGTACATTTCAATTTTACACCAAACTACTTACTGCAAACCTAATGGAAACACCTTAGGTTAACTTGCCAAATGATTATGAGTAGTTTGAAAGTTTTTTCATGGCTCCACACATCAACACAAAAAAGTTGATATCTCAGTGCATACAATGCTTAGTTAATACAAATAGTATAGATTTCAATTTTACAACAAAGTTCTTACTGCAAACCTAATGGAAACACCTTAGATTAACTTCCCACATGATTCTGAGATGTCTGAAAGTTGTTTCATACCTGTGCACATGAAGACAAAAAAGTTGATCTCTCAGTGAATAGAATGCTTTGACATAACAGTAGTATACATTTCAATTGTACTCAAAAGTCCTGACTGCAAACCTAATGGAAACACCTTTGGTTAACTTCCCACATGAGTATGAGTAGGTTGAAAGTTGTTTCATGGCTCGACACATCAACACAAAAAAGTTGTTATCTCAGTGCATACAATACTGAGACAATACAAATAGTATACATTTCAATTTTACTCCAAAGCACTTACTGCAAACCTAATGGAAACACCTTTGGTTAACTTCCCACATGAGTATGAGTAGGTTGAAAGTTGTTTCATGCCTCTGTTCATCAAAACAAAAAAGTTAATTTCTCAGTGAATAGAATGCTTTGACATAAAAGTAGTGTACATTTCAATTGTACTCAAAAGACCTGACTGCAACCCTAATGGAAACACCTCAGGTTAACTTCCCACATGATTATGAGTAGGTTGAAAGTTGTTTCATGGCTCTACACATCAATACAAAAAAGTTGTTATCTCAGTGCATACAATACTAAGACAATACAGATAGTATACATTTCAGTTTTACTCCAAAGCACTTACTGCAAACCTAATGGAAACACCTTTGGTTAACTTCCCACATGACTATGAGTAGGTTGAAAGTTGTTTCATGCCTGTGTTCATCAAGACAAATAAGTTACTTTCTCAGTGCATTCTATGTTCTGACATTAAGGTAGTATACATCTCAATTTTCCACCAAAGTGCAGAGTTCCAACCATTGGGAAACATTTTAATTTAACTTCCCACATGAGTATGAGTAGCTTGAAAGTTTTTTCATGGCTCCACACATCAACACAAAAAAAGTTGTTTTCTCAATGCATACAATGCTTAGATAATACAAATAGTATACATTACATTTTTACACCAGAGTACCTACTGCAAACCTAATGGAAACACCTTAGGTTAACTTCCCACATGTTTCTGAGTTGTTTGAACGTTGTATTATGGCTCTGCACAACAAGGCAAAAAAGTTGTTTTCTCAGTGCGTACAATGCTTTTACAATACAAATAGTATACATTTCAATTTTACTCCAAAGCACTTACTGCAAACCTAATGGATATACCTTTGGTTAACTTCCCACATGAGTATGAGTAGGTTGAAAGTTGTTTCATGCCTCTGTTCATCAAGACAAAAAAGTTACTTTCTTAGTGAAAAGAATGCTTTGACATAAATGTAGTATACATTTCAATTGTACTCAAAAGACCTGACTGCAAACCTAATGGAAACACCTTATGTTAACTTCCCACATGATTATGAGTAGGTTGAAAGTTTTTTCATGGCTCCACACATCAACACAAAAAAGTTGTTTTCTCAGTGCATACAATGCTTAGATAATACAAATAGTATACATTTCAATTTTACACCAAAGTACATACTGCAAACCTAATGGAAACACCTTAGGTTAACTTCCCACATGTTTCTGAGTTGTTTGAAAGTTGTATTATGGCTCTGCACATCAAGACAAAAAAGTTGTTTTCTCAGTGCATACAATGCTTTTACAATACAAATATTATATATTTCAATTTTATAACAAAGTTCCCACTGGAAACCTAATGGAAACACCTTAGATTAACTTCCCACATGATTCTGAGATGTCTGAAAGTTGTTTCATACCTGTGCACATAAAGACAAAAAAGTTGATCTCTCAGTGAATAGAATGCTTTGACATAACAGTAGTATACATTTCAATTGTACTCAAAAGTCCTGACTGCAAACCTAATGGAAACACCTTTGGTTAACTTCCCACATGAGTATGAGTAGGTTGAAAGTTGTTTCATGCCTCTGTTCATCAAGACAGAAAAGTTTCTTTCTCAGTGCATTCTATGTTCTGACATTAAGGTAGTATACATCTCAATTTTCCACCAAAGTGCAGAGTTCCAACCATTGGGAAACATTTGAATTTAACTTCCCACGTGATTATGAGTAGTTTGAAAGTTGTTTCATGGCTCTACACATCAACACAAAAATGTTGTTAACTCAGGGCGTACAATGGTTAGATAATAAAAATAGTGTACATTTCAATTTTACACCAAACTACTTACTGCAAACCTAATGGAAACACCTTAGGTTAACTTGCCAAATGATTATGAGTAGTTTGAAAGTTTTTTCATGGCTCCACACATCAACACAAAAAAGTTGATATCTCAGTGCATACAATGCTTAGTTAATACAAATAGTATAGATTTCAATTTTACAACAAAGTTCTTACTGCAAACCTAATGGAAACACCTTAGATTAACTTCCCACATGATTCTGAGATGTCTGAAAGTTGTTTCATACCTGTGCACATTAAGACAAAAAAGTTGATCTCTCAGTGAATAGAATGCTTTGTCATAAAAGTAGTATACATTTCAATTGTACTCAAAAGTCCTGACTGCAACCCTAATGGAAACACCTTTGGTTAACTTCCCACATGAGTATGAGTAGGTTGAAAGTTGTTTCATGGCTCGACACATCAACACAAAAAAGTTGTTATCTCAGTGCATACAATACTGAGACAATACAAATAGTATACATTTCAATTTTACTCCAAAGCACTTACTGCAAACCTAATGGAAACACCTTTGGTTAACTTCCCACATGAGTATGAGTAGGTTGAAAGTTGTTTCATGCCTCTGTTCATCAAAACAAAAAAGTTAATTTCTCAGTGAATAGAATGCTTTGACATAAAAGAAGTGTACATTTCAATTGTACTCAAAAGACCTGACTGCAACCCTAATGGAAACACCTCAGGTTAACTTCCCACATGATTATGAGTAGGTTGAAAGTTGTTTCATGGCTCTACACATCAATACAAAAAAGTTGTTATCTCAGTGCATACAATACTAAGACAATACAGATAGTATACATTTCAGTTTTACTCCAAAGCACTTACTGCAAACCTAATGGAAACACCTTTGGTTAACTTCCCACATGACTATGAGTAGGTTGAAAGTTGTTTCATGCCTGTGTTCATCAAGACAAATAAGTTACTTTCTCAGTGCATTCTCTGTTCTGACATTAAGGTAGTATACATCTCAATTTTCCACCAAAGTGCAGAGTTCCAACCATTGGGAAACATTTTAATTTAACTTCCCACATGAGTATGAGTAGCTTGAAAGTTTTTTCATGGCTCCACACATCAACACAAGAAAAGTTGTTTTCTCAATGCATACAATGCTTAGATAATACAAATAGTATACATTACATTTTTACACCAGAGTACCTACTGCAAACCTAATGGAAACACCTTAGGTTAACTTCCCACATGTTTCTGAGTTGTTTGAACGTTGTATTATGGCTCTGCACAACAAGGCAAAAAAGTTGTTTTCTCAGTGCGTACAATGCTTTTACAATACAAATAGTATACATTTCAATTTTACTCCAAAGCACTTACTGCAAACCTAATGGATATACCTTTGGTTAACTTCCCACATGAGTATGAGTAGGTTGAAAGTTGTTTCATGCCTCTGTTCATCAAGACAAAAAAGTTACTTTCTTAGTGAAAAGAATGCTTTGACATAAATGTAGTATACATTTCAATTGTACTCAAAAGACCTGACTGCAAACCTAATGGAAACACCTTATGTTAACTTCCCACATGATTATGAGTAGGTTGAAAGTTTTTTCATGGCTCCACACATCAACACAAAAAAGTTGTTTTCTCAGTGCATACAATGCTTTTACAATACAAATATTATATATTTCAATTTTATAACAAAGTTCCCACTGGAAACCTAATGGAAACACCTTAGATTAACTTCCCACATGATTCTGAGATGTCTGAAAGTTGTTTCATACCTGTGCACATAAAGACAAAAAAGTTGATCTCTCAGTGAATAGAATGCTTTGACATAACAGTAGTATACATTTCAATTGTACTCAAAAGTCCTGACTGCAAACCTAATGGAAACACCTTTGGTTAACTTCCCACATGTGTATGAGTAGGTTGAAAGTTGTTTCATGCCTCTGTTCATCAAGACAGAAAAGTTACTTTCTCAGTGCATTCTATGTTCTGACATTAAGGTAGTATACATCTCAATTTTCCACCAAAGTGCAGAGTTCCAACCATTGGGAAACATTTGAATTTAACTTCCCACGTGATTATGAGTAGTTTGAAAGTTGTTTCATGGCTCTACACATCAACACAAAAATGTTGTTAACTCAGGGCGTACAATGGTTAGATAATAAAAATAGTGTACATTTCAATTTTACACCAAACTACTTACTGCAAACCTAATGGAAACACCTTAGGTTAACTTCCCAAATGATTATGAGTAGTTTGAAAGTTTTTTCATGGCTCCACACATCAGCACAAAAAAGTTGATATCTCAGTGCATACAATGCTTAGTTAATACAAATAGTATAGATTTCAATTTTACAACAAAGTTCTTACTGCAAACCTAATGGAAACACCTTAGATTAACTTCCCACATGTTTCTGAGATGTCTGAAAGTTGTTTCATACCTGTGCACATGAAGACAAAAAAGTTGATCTCTCAGTGAATAGAATGCTTTGACATAAAAGTAGTATACATTTCAATTGTACTCAAAAGTCCTGACTGCAAACCTAATGGAAACACCTTTGGTTAACTTCCCACATGAGTATGAGTAGGTTGAAAGTTCTTTCATGGCTCGACACATCAACACAAAAAAGTTGTTATCTCAGTGCATACAATACTGAGACAATACAAATAGTATACATTTCAATTTTACTCCAAAGCACTTACTGCAAACCTAATGGAAACACCTTTGGTTAACTTCCCACATGAGTATGAGTAGGTTGAAAGTTGTTTCATGCCTCTGTTCATCAAGACAAAAAAGTTAATTTCTCAGTGAATAGAATGCTTTGACATAAAAGTAGTATACATTTCAATTGTACTCAAAAGACCTGACTGCAACCCTAATGGAAACACCTCAGGTTAACTTCTCACATGATTATGAGTAGGTTGAAAGTTGTTTCATGGCTCTGTTCATCAAGACAAAAAAGTTACTTTCTCAGTGCATGCTATGTTCTCACATTAAGTTAGTATAAATTTCAATTTTCAACCAAAGTGCAGAGTGCAAACCATTGGGAAACATTTTAAATTAAATTTCCACATGATTATAATTAGATTGAAAGTTGTTTCATGGCTCCACACATCAGCACAAAAAAGTTGATATCTCAGTGCATACAATGCTTAGATAATACAAATAGTATACATTTCAATTTCACTCCAAAGCACTTACTGCAAACCTCATGGAAACACCTTTGGTTAAATTCCCACATGAGTATGAGTAGGTTGAAAGTTTTTTCATTCCTCTGTTCATCAAGACAAAAAAGTTACTTTCTCAGTGAATAGAATGCTTTGACATAAATGTAGTATACATTTCCATTGTACTCAAAAGAATTGACCGCAAACCTAATGGAAACACCTTAGGTTAACTTCCCACATGATTATGAGTAGGTTGAAAGTTTTTTCATGGCTCCACTCATCAACACAAAAAAGTTGTTTTCTCTGTGCATACAATGCTTAGATAATACATATAGTATACATTTCAATTTTACACCAAAGTACCTACAGCAAACCTAACGGAAACACCTTAGGTTAACTTCCCACATGTTTCTGAGTTGTTTGAAAGTTGTATTATGGCTCTGCACATCAAGACAAAAAAGTTGTTTTCTCAGTGCATACAATGCTTTTACAATACAAATAGTATACATTTCAATTTTACACCAAAGTATTACTGCAAACCTAATGGAAACACCTTTGGTTAACTTCCCACATGAGTATGAGTAGGTTGAAAGTTGTTTCATGCCTCTGTTCATCAAGACAAAAAAGTTACTTTCTCAGTGCATACAATGTTCTGACATAAAGGTAGTATACATCTCAATTTTCCACCAAAGTGCAGATTGCAAACCATTGGGAAACATTTCAATTTAACTTCCCAGATGATTATGAGTAGTTTGAAAGTTGTTTCATGGCTCTACACATCAACACAAAAATGTTGTTAACTCTGTGCATACAATGGTTAGATAATACAAAGAGTATACATTTCAATTTTACACCAAAGTACTTACTGGAAACCTAATGGAAACACCTCAGATTAACTTCCCACATGATTATGAGATGTCTGAAAGTTGTTTCATACCTGTGCACATAAAGACAAAAAAGTTGATCTCTCAGTGAATAGAATGCTTTGACATAACAGTAGTATACATTTCAATTGTACTCAAAAGTCCTGACTGCAAACCTAATGGAAACACCTTTGGTTAACTTCCCACATGAGTATGAGTAGGTTGAAAGTTGTTTCATGCCTCTATTCATCAAGACAGAAAAGTTACTTTCTCAGTGCATTCTATGTTCTGACATTAAGGTAGTATACTTCTCAATTTTCCACCAAAGAGAAGAGTTCCAACCATTGGGAAACATTTTAATTTAACTTCCCACATGAGTATGAGTAGCTTGAAAGTTGTTTCATGCCTCTGTTCATCAAGACAAAAAAGTTACTTTCTGCGTGCATACTATGTTCTCACATTAAATTAGTATAAATTTCAATTTTCCAGCAAAGTGCAGAGTGCAAACCATTGGGATACATTTTAAGCTAACTTCCCCAATGATTATGAGTAGTTTGAAAGTTTTTTCATGGCTCCACACATCAACACAAAAAAAGTTGTTTTCTCAATGCATACAATGCTTAGATAATACAAATAGTATACATTACATTTTTACACCAGAGTACCTACTGCAAACCTAATGGAAACACCTTAGGTTAACTTCCCACATGATTATGAGTAGGTTGAAGTTGTTTCATGCCTCTGTTCATCAAGACAAAAAAGTTGTTATCTCAGTGCATACAATTCTAAGACAATACAAATAGTATACATTTCAATTTTACTCCAAAGCACTTACTGCAAACCTAATGGATACACCTTTGGTTAACTTCCCACATGAGTATGAGTAGGTTGAAAGTTGTTTCATGCCTCTGTTCATCAAGACAAAAAAGCTACTTTCTCAGTGAATACAATGCTTTGACATAAATGTAGTATACATTTCAATTGTACTCAAAAGACCTGACTGCAAACCTAATGGAAACACCTTAGGTTAACTTCCCACATGATTATGAGTAGGTTGAAAGTTTTTTCATGGCTCCACACATCAACACAAAAAAGTTGTTTTCTCAGTGCATACAATGCTTAGATAATACAAATAGTATACGTTTCAATTTTACACCTAAGTACATACTGCAAACCTAATGGAAACACCTTAGGTTAACTTCCCACATGTTTCTGAGTTGTTTGAACGTTGTATTATGGCTCTGCACAACAAGGCAAAAAAGTTGTTTTCTCAGTGAATACAATGTTTTTACAATTCAAATAGTATACATTTCAATTTTACACCAGAGTACCTACTGCAAACCTAATGGAAACACCTTAGGTTTACTTCCCACATGATTATGAGTAAGTTGAAAGTTGTTTCATGCCTCTGTTCATCAAGACAAAAAAGTTGTTATCTCAGTGCATACAATACTAAGACAATACAAATAGTATACATTTCAATTTTACTCCAAAGCACTTACTGCAAACCTAATCGATATACCTTTGGTTAACTTCCCACATGAGTATGAGTAGGTTGAAAGTTGTTTCATGCCTCTGTTCATCAAGACAAAAAAGTTAATTTCTCAGTGAATAGAATGCTTTGACATAAATGTAGTATACATTTCAATTGTACTCAAAAGACCTGACTGCAACCCTAATGGAAACACCTCAGGTTAACTTCCCACATGATTATGAGTAGGTTGAAAGTTGTTTCATGGCTCTACACATCAATACAAAAAAGTTGTTATCTCAGTGCATACAATACTAAGACAACACAGATAGTATACATTTCAATTTTACTCCAAAGCACTTACTGCAAACCTAATGGAAACACCTTTGGTTAACTTCCCACATGACTATGAGTAGGTTGAAAGTTGTTTCATGCCTCTGTTCATCAAGACAAAAAAGTTACTTTCTCAGTGCATACTATGTTCTCACATTAAGTTAGTATAAATTTCAATTTTCAACCAAAGTGCAGAGTGCAAACCATTGGGAAACATTTTAAATTAAATTTCCACATGATTATCATTAGTTTCAAAGTTGTTTCATGGCTCCACACATCAGCACAAAAAAGTTGATATCTCAGGGCATACAATGCTTAGATAATACAAATAGTATACATTTCAATTTCACTCCAAAGCACTTACTGCAAACCTCATGGAAACACCTTTGGTTAAATTCCCACATGAGTATGAGTAGGTTGAAAGTTTTTTCATGCCTCTGTTCATCAAGACAAAAAAGTTACTTTCTCAGTGAATAGAATGCTTTGACATAAATGTAGTATACATTTCCATTGTACTCAGAAGACCTGACCGCAAACCTAATGGAAACACCTTAGGTTAACTTCCCACATGATTATGAGTAGCTTGAAAGTTTTTTTCATGGCTCCACTCATCAACACAAAAAAGTTGTTTTCTCAGTGCATACAATGCTTAGATAATACATATAGTATACATTTCAATTTTACACCAAAGTACCTACTGCAAAGCTAACGGAAACACCTTAGGTTAACTTCCCACATGTTTCTGAGTTGTTTGAAAGTTGTATTATGGCTCTGCACATCAAGACAAACAAGTTGTTTTCTCAGTGCATACAATGCTTTTACAATACAAATAGTATGCATTTCAATTTTACACCAAAGTACTTACTGCAAACCTAATGGAAACACCTTTATTTGACTTCCCACATGAGTACGAGTAGGTTGAAAGTTGTGTCATGCCTCTGTTCATCAAGACAAAAAAGCTACTTTCTCAGTGCATACTATGTTCTGACATTAAGGTAGTATACATCTCAATTTTCCACCAAAGTGCAGAGTGCAAACCATTGGGAGACATTTTAATTTAACTTCCCACATGATTATGAGTAGTTTGAAAGTTGTGACATGGCTCTACACATCAACACAAACATGTTGTTAACTCAGTGCATACAATGGTTAGATAATACAAATAGTATACATTTCAATTTTACACCAAAGTACTAACTGCAAACCTAATGGAAACACCTTAGGTTAACTTCCCACATGATTCTGAGTTGTTTGAAAGTTGTATTATGCCTCTGCACAGCAAGAGAAAAAAGTTTTTTTCTCAGTGCGTACAATGCTTTTACAATGCAAATAGCATACATTTCAATTTTACACCAAAGTGCTTACTGCAAACCCAATGGAAACACCTTTGGTTAACTTCCCACATGACTATGAGTAGGTTGAAAGTGGTTTCATGCCTCTGTTCATCAAGACAAAAAAGTTGTTATCTCAGTGCATACAATACTAAGACAAAACAGATAGTATACATTTCAATTTTACACAAAAGTACTTACTGCAAACCCAATGGAAACACCTTTGGTTAACTTCCCACATGAGTATGAGTGGGTTGAAAGTCGTTTCATGCCTCTGTTCATCAAGACAAAAAAGTTACTTTCTCAGTGCATACAATACTAAGACAAAACAAATAGTATACATTTCAATTTTAATCCAAAGCACTTACTGCAAACCTAATGGAAACACCTTTGGTTAACTTCCCACATGAGTATGAGTAGGTTGAAAGTTGTTTCATGACTCTGTTCACCAAGACAAAAAAGTTACTTTCTCAGTGCATACTATGCTAAGACAATACAAATAGTATACATTTCAATTTTACACCAAAGTGCTTACTGCAAACCTACTGGAAACACCTTTGGTTAACTTCCCACATGACTATGAGTAGGTTGAAAGTTGTTTCATGCCTCTGTTCATCAAGACAAAAAAGTTACTTTCTCAGTGCATACTATGTTCTCACATTAAGTTAGTATAAATTTCAATTTTCCAGCAAAGTGCAGAGTGCAAACCATTGGGATACATTTTAATTTAACTTCCCACATGTTTCTGAGTTGTTTGAAAGTTGTCTCATGGCTCTACACATCAACAGAAAAATGTTGTTAACTCAGGACTTAAAATGGTTAGATAATACGAATACCATACATTTCAATTTTACACCAAAGTACTTACTGCAAACCAAATGGAAACACCATAGGTTACCTTCCCCAATGATTATAAGTAGTTTGAAAGTTTTTTCATGGCTCCACACATCACGACAAAAAAGTTGTTAACTCAGTGCATACAATGCTTAGATAATACAATTAGTATACATTTCAATTTTACACCAAAGTTCTTACTGCAAACCTAATGGAAACACCTTAGGTTAACTTCCCACATGATTATGAGTAAGTTGAAAGTTGTTTTATGGCTCGACACATCAACACAAAAGAGTTGTTATCTCAGTGCATACAATACTAAGAGAATACAAATAGTATACATTTCAATTTTACTCCAAAGCAGTTACTTCAAACGTAATGGAAACAACTTTGGTTAACTTCCCACATGAGTACGAGTAGGTTGAAAGTTGTTTCATGACTCTGTTCATCAAGACAAAAAAGCTACTTTCTTGTGCATACTACGTTCTGACATAAAGGTAGTATACATCTCAATTTTCCACCAAAGTGCAGAATGCAAACCATTGGGAGACATTTTAATTTAACTTCCCACATGATTATGAATACTGTGAAAGTTGTGTCATGGCTCTACACATCAACACAAACATGTTGTTGACTCAGTGCATACAATGTTTACATAATACAAATAGTATACATTTCAATTTTACACCAAAGTACATACTGCAAACCTAATGCAAACACCTTTGGTTAACTTCCCTCATGAGTATGAGTAGGTTGGAAGTTGTTTCATGGCTATACACATGAAAACAAAAAAGTTGTTATCTCAGTGCATACAATACTAAGACAAAACACATAGTATACATTTCAATTTTACTCCAAAGCACTTACTGCAAACCTAATGGAAACACCTTTAGTTAACTTCCCACATGAGTATGAGTAGGTTGAAAGTTGTTTCATGCCTCTGTTCATCAAGACAAAAAAGTTACTTTCTCAGTGCATACTATGTTCTCACATTAAGTTAGTATAAATTTCAATTTTCCAGCAAAGAGCAGAGTGCAAACCATTGGGATAATTTTTAAGTTAACTTCCCACATGTTTCTGAGTTGTTTGAAAGTTGTCTCATGGCTCTACACATCAACAGAAAAATGTTGTTAACTCAGGGCTTAAAATGGTTAGATAATACGAATACCATACATTTCATTTTACACCAAGTACTTACTGCAAACCTAATGGAAACACCTTAGGATAACTTCCCACATGATTATGAGTAGGTTGAAAGTTGTTTTATGCCTCTGTTCATCAAGACAAAAAAGTTACTTTCTCAGTGCATTCTATGCTCTGACATTAAGGTAGTATACATGTCAATTTTCCACCAAAGTGCAGAGTGCAAACCATTGGGAAACATTTTAATTTAACTTCCCAGATGATTATGAGTAGTTTGAAAGTTGTTTCATGGCTCTACACATCAACACAAAAGTGGTGTTAACTGAGGGCAGACAATGGTTAGATAATAAAAATAGTATACATTTCAATTTTATACCAAACTGCTTACTGCAAACCTAATCGAAATACTTTTGGTTAACTTCCCACCTGATTCTGAGTTGTCTGAAAGTTGTTTCATACCTGTTCACATAACGACAAAAAAGTTGATCTCTCAGTGAATAGAATGCTTTGACATAAAAGTAGTATACATTTCAATTGTACTCAAAAGTCCTGACTGCAAACCTAATGAAAACACCTTAGCTTAACTTCCCACATGATTATGAGTAGGTTGAAAGTTGTTTCATGGCTCGACAAATCAACACAAACATGTTGTTAACTCAGTGCATACAATGGTTACATAATACAAATAGTATACATTTCAATTTTACACCAAAGTACTTACTGCAAACCAAATGGAAACACCTCAGGTTAACTTCCCACATGATTCTGAGTTGTTTGAAAGTTGTATTATGCCTCTGCACAGCAAGAGAAAAAAGTTGTTTTCTCAGTGCGTACAATGCTTTTACAATACAAATAGCATAAATTTCAATTTTACACCAAAGTACTTACTGCAAACACAAAGGAAACACCTTTGGTTAACTTCCCACATGAGTATGAGTAGGTTGAAAGTGGTTTCATGCCTCTGTTCATCAAGACAAAAAAGTTACTTTCTCAGTGCATACTATGCTTAGACAATACAAATAGTATTCATTTCAATTTTACTCCAAAGCACTTACTGCAAACCTAATGGAAACACCTTTGGTTAACTTCCCACATGACTATGAGTAGGTTGAAAGTTGTTTCATGCCTCTGTTCATCAAGACAAAAAAGTTACTTTCTCAGTGCATACTATGTTCTCACATTAAGTTAGTATAAATTTCAATTTTCCAGCAAAGTGCAGAGTGCAAACCATTGGGATACGTTTTAAGTTAACTTCCCACATGTTTCTGAGTTGTTTGAAAGTTGTCTCATGGCTCTACACATCAACAGAAAAATGTTGTTAACTCAGGACTTAAAATGGTTAGATAATACTAATACCATACATTTCAATTTTACTCCAAAGTACTTACTGCAAACCAAATGGAAACACCATAGGTTAACTTCCCCAATAATATAAGTAGTTTGAAAGTTTTTTCATGGCTCCACACATCACGACAAAGAAGTTGTTAACTCAGTGCATACAATGCTTAGATAATACAAGTAGTATACATTTCAATTTTACACCAAAGTACTTACTGCAAACCTAATGGAAACACCTTAGGTTAACTTCCCACATGATTATGAGTAGGTTGAAAGTTGTTTTATGGCTCGACACATCAACACAAAAAAGTTGTTATCTCAGTGCATACAATACTAAGACAATACAAATAGTACACATTTCAATTTTACTCCAAAGCAGTTACTGCAAACCTAATGGAAACTCCTTTGGTTAACTTCCCACATGAGTACGAGTAGGTTGAAAGTTGTTTCATGCCTCTGTTCATCAAGACAAAAAAGCTACTTTCTCAGTGCATACTACGTTCTGACTTAAAGGTAGTATACATCTCAATTTTCCACCAAAGTGCAGAGTGCAAACCATTGAGAGACATTTTAATTTAACTTCCCACATGATTATGAATACTTTGAAAGTTGTGTCATGGCTCTACACATCAACACAAACATGTTGTTGACTCAGTGCCTACTATGGTTACATAATACAAATAGTATACATTTCAATTTTACACCAAAGTACTTACTGTAAACCTAATGGAAACACCTTAGGTTAACTTCCCACATGATTCTGAGTTGTTTGAAAGTGGTATTATGCCGCTGCACAGCAAGAGAAAAAAGTTGTTTTCTCAGTGCGCACAATGCTTTTACAATACAAATAGCATACATTTCAATTTTACACCAAATTACTTACTGCAAACCCAATGGAAACACCTTAGGTTAACTTGCACATGATTATGAGTAGTTTGAAAGTTGTGTCTTGGCTCTACACATCAGCACAAAAATGTTGTTAACTCAGTGCATACAATGGTTAGATAATACAAATTGTATACATTTGAATTTTACACCAAAGTACTTACTGCAAACCTAATGGAAACAGCTTAGGTTAAATTCCCACATGATTATGAGTAGGTTGAAAGTTGTTTCATGGCTCTACACATCAACACAAAAAAGTTGTCATCTCAGTGCATACAATACTAAGACTATTCAGATAGTATACATTTCAATTTTACTCCAAAACACTTACTGCAAACCTAATGGAAAAACCTTAGGTTAACTTCCCACATGTTTCTGAGTTGTTTGAAAGTTGTATTATGGTTCTGCACATCAAGTCAAACATGTTGTTGACTCAGTGCATACAATGGTTACATAATACAAATAGTATACATTTCAATTTTACACCAAAGTACTTACTGTAAACCTAATGGAAACACCTTTGGTTAACTTCCCACATGAGTATGAGTAGGTTGAAAGTGGTTTCATGCCTCTGTTCATCTAGACAAAAAAGTTACTTTCTCAGTGCATACAATACTAAGACAATACAAGTAGTATACATTTCAATTTTACACCAAAGTACTTACTGTAAACCTAATGGAAACACCTTTGGTTAACTTCCCACATGAGTATGAGTAGGTTGAAAGTGGTTTCATGCCTCTGTTCATCTAGACAAAAAAGTTACTTTCTCAGTGCATACAATACTAAGACAATACAAGTAGTATACATTTCAATTTTACACCAAAGTACTTACTGTAAACCTAATGGAAACACCTTTGGTTAACTTCCCACATGAGTATGAGTAGGTTGAAAGTGGTTTCATGCCTCTGTTCATCTAGACAAAAAAGTTACTTTCTCAGTGCATACAATACTAAGACAATACAAGTAGTATACATTTCAATTTTACACCAAAGTACTTACTGCAAACCTAATAAAAAATACCTTAGGTTAACTTCCCACATGATTATGAGTAGGTTGAAAGTTGTTTCATACATGTTCACATAAAGACCAAAAAGTTGATCTCTCAGTGAATAGAATGATTTGACATAAAAGAAGTATACATTTCAATTGTACTCAAAAGTCCTGACTGCAAACCTAATGGAAACACCTTAGGTTAACTTCCCAAGTGATCATGAGCAGTTTGAAAGTTTTTTCATGGCTCCACACATCAACACAAAAAAGTTGTTATCTCAGTGCTGACAATGCTTAGATAATACAAATAGTATACATTTCAATTTTACACCAAAGTACTTACTGCAAACCTAATGGAAACACCTTAGGGTAACTTCCCACATGATTATGAGTAGATTGAAAGTTGTTTCATGGCTCGACAGATCAACACAAAAAAGTTGTAATCTCAGTGCATACAATACTAAGACAATAGAAATAGTACACATTTGAATTTTACTCCAAAGCAGTTACTGCAAACCTAATGGAAACACCTTAGGTTAACTTCCCACATGATTATGAGTAGGTTGAAAGTTGTTTTATGGCTCGACACATCAACACAAAAAAGTTGTTATCTCAGTGCATACAATACTAAGACAATACAAATAGTATACATTTCAATTTTACTCCAAAGCAGTTACTGCAAACCTAACGGAAACACCTTTGGTTAACTTCCCACATGAGTACGAGTAGGTTGAAAGTTGTTTCATGCCTCTGTTCATCAAGACAAAAAAGCTACTTTCTCAGTGCATACTACGTTCTGACATGAAGGTAGTACACATCTCAATTTTCCACCAAAGTTCAGAGTGCAAACCATTGGGAGACATTTTAATTTAACTTCCCACATGATTACGAGTAGTTTGAAAGTTGTGTCATGGCTCTACACATCAACACAAACATGTTGTTAACTCAGTGCATACAATGGTTAGATAACACAAATATTATACATTACAATTTTACACCAAAGTACTTACTGCAAACCTAATGGAAACACCTTAGGTTAACTTCCCACATGATTCTGAGTTGTTTGAAAGTTGTATTATGGCTCTGCACAGCAAGAGAAAAAAGTTGGTTTCTCAGTGCGTACAATGCTTTTACAATACAAATAGCATACATTTCAATTTTACACCAAAGTACTTACTGCAAACCCAATGGAAACACCTTTGGTTAACTTCCCACATGAGTATCAGTAGGTTTGAAGTTGTTTCATGCCTCTGTTCATCAAGACAAAAAAGTTACTTTCTCAGTGCATACAATACTAAGACAAAACAAATAGTATACATTTCAATTTTACACCAAAGTACATACTGCAAACCTAATGGAAACACCTTTGGTTAACTTCCCACATGAGTATGAGTAGGTTGAAAGTTGTTTCGTGCCTCTGTTCATCAAGTCAAAAAAGTTACTTTCTCAGTGCATTCTATGTTCTGTCATTAAGGTAGTATACATCTCAATTTTCCACCAAAGTGCAGAGTGCAATCCATTGGGAAACATTTTAATTTAACTTCCCACATGATTATGAGTAGTTTGAAAGTTGTTTCATGGCTCTACACATCAACACAAAAATGTTGTTAACTCAGGGCATACAATGGTTAGATAATAAAAATAGTATCCATTTCAAATTTACACCAAAGTGCTTACTGCAAACCTAATGGAAACACCTTAGGTTAACTTCCCAAATGATTATGAGTAGTTTGAAAGTTTTTTCATGGCTCCACACATCAACACAAAAAAGTTGATATCACAGTGCATACAATGCTTAGATAATACAAATAGAATAAATTTCAATTTTACAACAAAGTTCTTACTGCAACCCTAATGGACACACCGTAGATTAACTTCCCACATGATTCTGAGTTGTCTGAAAGTTGTTTCATACCTGTTCACATAAAGACAAAAAAGTTCATCTCTCAGTGAATAGAATGCTTTGACATAAAACCCTAATGGAAACACCTTAGGGTAACTTCCCACATGATTATGAGTAGGTTGAAAGTTGTTTCAAGGCTCGAGAGATCAACACAAAAAAGTTGTTAACTCAGTGCATACAATACTAAGACAATAGAAATAGTATACATTTCAATTTTACTCCAAAGCAGTTACTGCAAACCTAATGGAAACACCTTTATTTGACTTCCCACATGAGTACGAGTAGGTTGAAAGTTGTTTCATGCCTCTGTTCATCAAGACAAAAAAGCTACTTTCTCAGTGCATACTACGTTCTCACATTAAGTTAGTATAAATTTCAATTTTCCAGCAAAGTGCAGAGTGCAAACCATTGGGATACATTTTAATTTAACTTCCCACATTTTTCTAACTTGTTTGAAAGTTTTCTCATGGCTCTACACATCAACACAAACATGTTGTTAACTCAGGGCTTAAAATGGTTAGATAATACGAATACCATACATTTCAATTTTACACCAAAGTACTTACTGCAAACCAAATGGAAACACCATAGGTTAACCTCCCCAATGATTATAAGTAGTTTGAAAGTTTTTTCATGGCTCCACACATCACGCTAAAAAAGTTGTTAACTCAGTGCATACAATGGTTAGATAATACAAGTAGTATACATTTCAATTTTACACCAAAGTACTTAATGCAAACCTAATGGAAACACCTTAGGTTAATTCCCACATGGTTATGAGTAGGTTGAAAGTTGTTTTATGCCTCGACACATCAACACAAAAAAGTTGTTATCTCAGTGCATACAATACTAAGACAAAACAAATAGTATACATTTCAATTTTACACCAAAGGACATACTGCAAACCTAATGGAAACACCTTTGGTTAACTTCCCACATGAGTATGAGTAGGTTGAAAGTTCTTTCATGCCTCTGTTCATCAAGTCAAAAAAGTTACTTTCTCAGTGCATTCTATGTTCTGTCATTAAGGTAGTATACATCTCAATTTTCCACCAAAGTGCAGAGTGCAATCCATTGGGAAACATTTTAATTTAACTTCCCACATGATTATGAGTAGTTTGAAAGTTGTTTCATGGCTCTACACATCAACACAAAAATGTTGTTAACTCAGGGCATACAATGGTTAGATAATAAAAATAGTATCCATTTCAAATTTACACCAAAGTGCTTACTGCAAACCTAATGGAAACACCTTAGGTTAACTTCCCAAATGATTATGAGTAGTTTGAAAGTTTTTTCATGGCTCCACACATCAACACAAAAAAGTTGATATCTCAGTGCATACAATGCTTAGATAATACAAATAGTATAAATTTCAATTTTACAACAAAGTTCTTACTGCAACCCTAATGTACACACCTTAGATTAACTTCCCACATGATTCTGAGTTGTCTGAAAGTTGTTTCATACCTCTTCACATAAAGACAAAAAAGTTCATCTCTCAGTGAATGGAATGCTTTGACATAAAACCCTAATGGAAACACCTTAGGGTTACTTCCCACATGATTATGAGTAGGTTGAAAGTTGTTTCATGGCTCGAGAGATCAACACAAAAAAGTTGTTATCTCAGTGCATACAATACTAAGACAATAGAAATAGTATACATTTCAATTTTACACCAAAGCAGTTACTGCAAACCTAATGGAAACACCTTTATTTGACTGCCCACATGAGTACGAGTAGGTTGAAAGTTGTTTCTTGCCTCTGTTCATCAAGACAAAAAAGCTACTTTCTCAGTGCATACTACGTTCTGACGTAAAGGTAGTATACATCTCAATTTTCCACCAAAGTGCAGAGTGCAAACCATTGGGAGACATTTTAATTTAACTTCCCACATGATTATGAGTAGTTTGAAAGTTGTGTCTTGGCTCTACACATCAACACAAACATGTTGTTGACTCAGTGCATACAATGGTTACATAATACAAATAGTATACATTTCAATTTTACACCAAAGTACTAACTGCAAACCTAATGGAAACAGGTTAACTTCCCACATGATTCTGAGTTGTTTGAAAGTTGTATTATGCCTCTGCACAGCAAGAGAAAAAAAGTTGTTTTCTCAGTGAGTACAATGCTTTTACAATACAAATAGCATACATTTCAATTTTACACCAAAGTACTTACTGCAAACCCAATGGAAACACCTTTGGTTAACTTCCCACATGAGTATGAGTAGGTTGAAAGTTGTTTCATGGCTATACACATGAAAACAAAAAAGTTGTTATCTCAGTGCATACAATACTAAGACAAAACAAATAGTATACATTTCAATTTTACTCCAAAGCACTTACTGCAAACCTAATGGAAACACCTTTAGTTAACTTCCCACATGAGTATGAGTAGGTTGAAAGTTGTTTCATGCCTCTGTTCATCAAGACAAAAAAGTTACTTTCTCAGTGCATACAATGCTAAGACAATTCAGTTAGTATACATTTCAATTTTACTCCAAAACTCTTACTGGAAACCTAATGGAAACACCTTTGGTTATCTTCCCACATGACTATGAGTAGGTTGAAAGTGGTTTCATGCCTCTGTTCATCAAGACAAAAAAGTTACTTTCTCAGTGCATACAATACTAAGACAAAACAAATAGTATACATTTCAATTTTACTCCAAAGCACTTACTGCAAACTTAATGGAAACACCTTTGGTTAACTTCCCACATGAGTACGAGTAGGTTGAAAGTTGTTTCATGACTCTGTTCATCAAGACAAAAAAGTTACTTTCTCAGTGCATACTATGCTTAGACAATACAAATAGAATACATTTCAATTTTACACCAAAGTACTTAGTGCAAACCTAATGGAAACACCTTTGGTTAACTTCCCACATGACTATGAGTAGGTTGAAAGTTGTTTCATGCCTCTGTTCATCAAGACAAAAAAGTTACTTTCTCAGTGCATACTATGTTCTCACATTAAGTTAGTATAAATTTCAATTTTCCAGCAAAGTGCAGAGTGCAAACCATTGGGATACATTTTAAGTTAACTTCCCACATGTTTCTGAGTTGTTTGAAAGTTGTCTCATGGCTCTACACATCAACAGAAAAATGTTGTAAACTCAGGACTTAAAATGGTTAGATAATACGAATTTCAATTTTACACCAAAGTACTTACTGCAAACCAAATGGAAACACCATAGGTTAACTTCCCACATGATTATGAGTAGGTTGAAAGTTGTTTTATGGCTCGACACATCAACACAAAAGAGATGTTATCTCAGTGCATACAATACTAAGACAATACAAATAGTATACATTTCAATTTTACTCCAAAGCAGTTACTTCAAACCTAATGGAAACACCTTTGGTTAACTTCCCACATGAGTACGAGTAGGTTGAAAGTTGTTTCATGACTCTGTTCATCAAGACAAAAAAGCTACTTTCTCAGTGCATACTACGTTCTGACATAAAGGTAGTATACATCTCAATTTTCCACCAAAGTGCAGAGTGCAAACCATTGGGAGACATTTTAATTTAACTTCCCACATGATTATGAATACATTGAAAGTTGTGTCATGGCTCTACACATCAACACAAACATGTTGTTGACTCAGTGCATACAATGGTTACATAATACAAATAGTATACATTTCAATTTTACTCCAAAACACTTACTGGAAACCTAATGGAAACACCTTTGGTTATCTTCCCACATGACTATGAGTAGGTTGAAAATAGTTTCATGCCTCTGTTCATCAAGACAAAAAAGTTACTTTCTCAGTGCATACAATACTAAGACAAAACAAATAGTATACATTTCAATTTTACTCCAAAGCACTTACTGCAAACCTAATGGAAACACATTTGGTTAACTTCCCACATGAGTATGAGCAGGTTGAAAGTTGTTTCATGACTCTGTTCATCAAGACAAAAAAGTTACTTTCTCAGTGCATACTATGCTTAGACAATACAAATAGAATACATTTCAATTTTACACCAAAGTACTTACTGCAAACCTAATGGAAACACCTTTGGTTAACTTCCCACATGACTATGAGTAGGTTGAAAGTTGTTTCATGCCTCTGTTCATCAAGACAAAAAAGTTACTTTCTCAGTGCATACTATGTTCTCACATTAAGTTAGTATAAATTTCAATTTTCCAGCAAAGTGCAGAGTGCAAACCATTGGGAGACATTTTAATTTAACTTCCCACATGATTATGAATACTTTGAAAGTTGTGTCATGGCTCTACACATCAACACAAACATGTTGTTGACTCAGTGCATACAATGGTTACATAATACAAATAGTATACATTTCAATTTTACACCAAAGTACTTACTGCAAACCTAATGGAAACACCTTAGGTTAACTTCCCACATGATTCTGAGTTGTTTGAAAGTTGTATTATGCCTCTGCACAGCAAGAGAAAAAAGTTGTTTTCTCAGTGCGTACAATACTTTTACTATACAAATAGCATACATTTCAATTTTACACCAAAGTACTTACTGCAAACCCAAAGGAAACACCTTTGGTCAACTTCCCACATGAGTATGAGTAGGTTGAAAGTGGTTTCATCCTCTGTTCATCAAGACAAAAAAGTTACTTTCTCAGTGCATACAATACTAAGACAATACAAATAGTATACATTTCAATTTTACACCAAAGTACATACTGCAAACCTAATGGAAACACCTTTGGTTAACTTCCCACATGAGTATGAGTAGGTTGAAAGTTGTTTCATGCCTCTGTTCATCAAGACAAAAAAGTTACTTTCTCAGTGCATACTATGCTTAGACAATACAAATAGTATTCATTTCAATTTTACTCCAAAGCACTTACTGCAAACCTAATGGAAACACCTTTGGTTAACTTCCCACATGACTATGAGTAAGTTGAAAGTTGTTTCATGCCTCTGTTCATCAAGACAAAAAAGTTACTTTCTCAGTGCATACTACGTTCTGACATAAAGGTAGTATACATCTCAATTTTCCACCAAAGTGCAGATTGCAAACCATTGAGAGACATTTTAATTTAACTTCCCACATGATTATGAATACTTTGAAAGTTGTGTCATGGCTCTACACATCAACACAAACATGTTGTTGACTCAGTGCATACAATGGTTACATAATACAAATAGTATACATTTCAATTTTACACCAAAGTACTTACTGTAAACCTAATGGAAACACCTTAGGTTAACTTCCCACATGATTCTGAGTTGTCTGAAAGTTGTTTCATGCCTGTTCACATAACGACAAAAAAGTTGATCTCTCAGTGAATAGAATGCTTTCACATAAAAGTAGTATACATTTCAATTGTACTCAAAAGTCCTGACTGCAAACCTAATGGAAACACCTTAGGTTAACTTCCCACATGATTATGAGTAGGTTGAAAGTTGTTTCATGGCTAGACAGATCAACACAAACATGTTGTTAACTCAGTGCATACAATGGTTACATAATACAAATAGTATACATTTCAATTTTACACCAAAGTACTTACTGCAAACCTAATGGAAACACCTTAGATTAACTTCCCACATGATTCTGAGTTGTTTGAAAGTTGCATTATGCCTCTGCACAGCAAGAGAAAAAAGTTGTTTTCTCAGTGCGTACAATGCTTTTACAATACAAATAGCATACATTTCAATTTTACACCAAAGTACTTACTGCAAACCCAAAGGAAACACCTTTGGTTAACTTCCCACATGAGTATGAGTAGGTTGAAAGTTGTTTCATGGCTCTACACATCAACACAAAAAAGTTGTTATCTCAGTGCATACAATACTGAGACAATTCAGATAGTATACATTTCAATTTTACTCCAAAACACTTACTGGAAACCTAATGGAATCACCTTTGGTTAACTTCCCACATGACTATGAGTAGGTTGACAGTTGTTTCATGCCTCTGTTCATCAAGACAAAAAAGTTACTTTCTCAGTGCATACTATGTTCTCACATTAAGTTAGTATAAATTTCAATTTTCCAGCAAAGTGCAGAGTGCAAACCATTGGGATACATTTTAATTTAACTTCCCACATGTTTCTAAGTTGTTTGAAAGTTCTCTCATGGCTCTACACATCAACAGAAAAATGTTGTTAACTCAGGGCTTAAAATGGTTAGATAATACGAATACCATACATTTCAATTTTACACCAAAGTACTTACTGCAAACCAAATGGAAACACCATAGGTTAACTTCCCCAATGATTATAAGTAGTTTGAAAGTTTTTTCATGGCTCCACACATCACGATAAAAAAGACGTTAACTCAGTGCATACAATGTTTAGATAATACAAGTAGTATACATTTCAATTTTACACCAAAGTACTTAATGGAAACCTAATGGAAACACCTTAGGTTAATTCCCACATGGTTATGAGTAGGTTGAAAGTTGTTTTATGGCTCGACACATCAACACAAAAAAGTTGTTATCTCAGTGCATACAATACTAAGACAATACAAATAGTATACATTTCAATTTTACACCAAAGTACTTACTGCAACCCCAATGGAAATACTTTTGGTTAACTTCCCACCTGATTCTGAGTTGTCTGAAAGTTGTTTCATACCTGTTCACATAACGACAAAAAAGTTGATCTCTCAGTCAATAGAATGCTTTGACATAAAACTAGTATACATTTCAGTTGTACTCAAAAGTCCTGACTGCAAACCTAAGGAAAACACCTTAGCTTAACTTCCCACATGATTATGAGTAGGTTGAAAGTTGTTTCATGGCTCGACAGATCAACACAAACATGTTGTTAACTCAGTGCATACGATGGTTACATAATACAAATAGTATACATTTCAATTTTACACCAAAGTACTTACTGCAAACCTAATGGAAACACCTTAGCTTAACTTCCCACATGATTCTGAGTTGTTTGAAAGTTGTATTATGCCTCTGCACAGCAAGAGAAAAAAGTTGTTTTCTCAGTGCGTACAATGCTTTTACAATACAAATAGCATACATTTCAATTTTACACCAAAGTACTTACTGCAAACCCAAAGGAAACACCTTTGGTTAACTTCCCACATGAGTATGAGTAGGTTGAAAGTGGTTTCATGCCTCTGTTCATCAAGACAAAAAAGTTACTTTCTCAGTGCATACAATACTAAGACAATACAAATAGTATACATTTCAATTTTACACCAAAGTACATACTGCAAACCTAATGGAAACACCTTTGGTTAACTTCCCACATGAGTATGAGTAGGTTGAAAGTTGTTTCATGCCTCTGTTCATCAAGACAAAAAAGTTACTTTCTCAGTGCATACTATGCTTAGACAATACAAATAGTATTCATTTCAATTTTACTCCAAAGCACTTACTGCAAACCTAATGGAAACACCTTTGGTTAACTTCCCACATGACTATGAGTAAGTTGAAAGTTGTTTCATGCCTCTGTTCATCAAGACAAAAAAGTTACTTTCTCAGTGCATACTACGTTCTGACATAAAGGTAGTATACATCTCAATTTTCCACCAAAGTGCAGATTGCAAACCATTGAGAGACATTTTAATTTAACTTCCCACATGATTATGAATACTTTGAAAGTTGTGTCATGGCTCTACACATCAACACAAACATGTTGTTGACTCAGTGCATACAATGGTTACATAATACAAATAGTATACATTTCAATTTTACACCAAAGTACTTACTGTAAACCTAATGGAAACACCTTAGGTTAACTTCCCACATGATTCTGAGTTGTCTGAAAGTTGTTTCATGCCTGTTCACATAACGACAAAAAAGTTGATCTCTCAGTGAATAGAATGCTTTCACATAAAAGTAGTATACATTTCAATTGTACTCAAAAGTCCTGACTGCAAACCTAATGGAAACACCTTAGGTTAACTTCCCACATGATTATGAGTAGGTTGAAAGTTGTTTCATGGCTAGACAGATCAACACAAACATGTTGTTAACTCAGTGCATACAATGGTTACATAATACAAATAGTATACATTTCAATTTTACACCAAAGTACTTACTGCAAACCTAATGGAAACACCTTAGATTAACTTCCCACATGATTCTGAGTTGTTTGAAAGTTGCATTATGCCTCTGCACAGCAAGAGAAAAAAGTTGTTTTCTCAGTGCGTACAATGCTTTTACAATACAAATAGCATACATTTCAATTTTACACCAAAGTACTTACTGCAAACCCAAAGGAAACACCTTTGGTTAACTTCCCACATGAGTATGAGTAGGTTGAAAGTTGTTTCATGGCTCTACACATCAACACAAAAAAGTTGTTATCTCAGTGCATACAATACTGAGACAATTCAGATAGTATACATTTCAATTTTACTCCAAAACACTTACTGGAAACCTAATGGAATCACCTTTGGTTAACTTCCCACATGACTATGAGTAGGTTGACAGTTGTTTCATGCCTCTGTTCATCAAGACAAAAAAGTTACTTTCTCAGTGCATACTATGTTCTCACATTAAGTTAGTATAAATTTCAATTTTCCAGCAAAGTGCAGAGTGCAAACCATTGGGATACATTTTAATTTAACTTCCCACATGTTTCTAAGTTGTTTGAAAGTTCTCTCATGGCTCTACACATCAACAGAAAAATGTTGTTAACTCAGGGCTTAAAATGGTTAGATAATACGAATACCATACATTTCAATTTTACACCAAAGTACTTACTGCAAACCAAATGGAAACACCATAGGTTAACTTCCCCAATGATTATAAGTAGTTTGAAAGTTTTTTCATGGCTCCACACATCACGATAAAAAAGACGTTAACTCAGTGCATACAATGTTTAGATAATACAAGTAGTATACATTTCAATTTTACACCAAAGTACTTAATGGAAACCTAATGGAAACACCTTAGGTTAATTCCCACATGGTTATGAGTAGGTTGAAAGTTGTTTTATGGCTCGACACATCAACACAAAAAAGTTGTTATCTCAGTGCATACAATACTAAGACAATACAAATAGTATACATTTCAATTTTACACCAAAGTACTTACTGCAACCCCAATGGAAATACTTTTGGTTAACTTCCCACCTGATTCTGAGTTGTCTGAAAGTTGTTTCATACCTGTTCACATAACGACAAAAAAGTTGATCTCTCAGTCAATAGAATGCTTTGACATAAAACTAGTATACATTTCAGTTGTACTCAAAAGTCCTGACTGCAAACCTAAGGAAAACACCTTAGCTTAACTTCCCACATGATTATGAGTAGGTTGAAAGTTGTTTCATGGCTCGACAGATCAACACAAACATGTTGTTAACTCAGTGCATACGATGGTTACATAATACAAATAGTATACATTTCAATTTTACACCAAAGTACTTACTGCAAACCTAATGGAAACACCTTAGCTTAACTTCCCACATGATTCTGAGTTGTTTGAAAGTTGTATTATGCCTCTGCACAGCAAGAGAAAAAAGTTGTTTTCTCAGTGCGTACAATGCTTTTACAATACAAATAGCATACATTTCAATTTTACACCAAAGTACTTACTGCAAACCCAAAGGAAACACCTTTGGTTAACTTCCCACATGAGTATGAGTAGGTTGAAAGTGGTTTCATGCCTCTGTTCATCAAGACAAAAAAGTTACTTTCTCAGTGCATACAATACTAAGACAATACAAATAGTATACATTTCAATTTTACACCAAAGTACATACTGCAAACCTAATGGAAACACCTTTGGTTAACTTCCCACATGAGTATGAGTAGGTTGAAAGTTGTTTCATGCCTCTGTTCATAAAGACAAAAAAGTTACTTTCTCAGTGCATACTATGCTTAGACAATACAAATAGTATTCATTTCAATTTTACTCCAAAGCACTTACTGCAAACCTAATGGAAACACCTTTGGTTAACTTCCCACATGACTATGAGTAGGTTGAAAGTTGTTTCATGGCTCTACACATCAACACAAAAATGGTGTTAACTGAGGGCATACAATGGTTAGATAATAAAAATAGTATACATTTCAATTTTACACCAAAGTACTTAATGCAAACCTAATGGAAACACCTTAGGTTAACTTCCCACATGAGTATGAGTAGGTTGAAAGTTGTTTCATGGCTCTACACATCAACACAAAAAAGTTGTTATCTCAGTGCATAGAATACTAAGACAAAACAAATAGTATACATTTCAATTTTACTCCAAGACACTTACTGCAAACCTAATGGAAACACCTTTGGTTAACTTCCCACATGACTATGAGTAGGTTGAAAGTTGTTTCATGCCTCTGTTGATCAAGACAAAAAAGTTACTTTCTCAGTGCATACTATGTTCTCACATTAAGTTAGTATAAATTTCAATTTTCCAGCAAAGTGCAGAGTGCAAACCATTGGGATACATTTTAAGTTAACTTCCCACATGTTTCTGAGTTGTTTGAAAGTTGTCTCATGGCTCTACACATCAACAGAAAAATGTTGTTAACTCAGGGCTTAAAATGGTTAGATAATACGAATACCATACATTTCAATTTTACACCAAAGTACTTACTGCAAACCAAATGGAAACACCATAGTTTAACTTCCCCAATAATTATAAGTAGTTTGAAAGTTTTTTCATGGCTCCACACATCACGACAAAAAAGTTGTTAACTCAGTGCATACAATGCTTAAATAATACAAGTAGTATACATTTCAATTTTACACCAAAGCAGTTACTGCAAACCTAATGGAAACACCTTTGGTTAACTTCCCACATGAGTACGAGTAGGTTGAAAGTTGTTTCATGCCTCTGTTCATCAAGACAAAAAAAGCTACTTTCTCAGTGCATACTACGTTCTGACATAAAGGTAGTATACATCTCAATTTTCCACCAAAGTGCAGAGTGCAAACCATTGGGAGACATTTTAATTTAACTTCCCACATGATTATGAGTAGTTTGAAAGTTGTGTCATGGCTCTACACATCAACACAAACATGTTCTTAACTCAGTGCATACAATGGTTAGATAATACAAATAGTATACATTTCAATTTTACACCAAAGTACTTACTGCAAACCTAATGGAAACACCTTAGGTTAACTTCCCACATGATTCTGAGTTGTTTGAAAGTTGTATTATGCCTCTGCACAGCAAGAGAAAAAAGTTGTTTTCTCAGTGCGTACAATGCTTTTACAACACAAATAGCATACATTTCAATTTTACACCAAAGTACTTACTGCAAACCCAATGGAAACACCTTTGGTTTACTTCCCACATGAGTATGAGTAGGTTGAAAGTGGTTTCATGCCTCTGTTCATCAAGACAAAAAAGTTACTTTCTCAGTGCATACAATACTAAGACAATACAAATAGTATACATTTCAATTTTACACCAAAGCACTTACTGCAAACCTAATGGAAAGACCTTTGGTTAACTACCCACATGAGTATGAGTAGGTTGAAAGTTGTTTCATGCCTCTGTTCATCAACACAAAAAAGTTGTTATCTCAGTGCATACAATACTAAGACAAAACAAATAGTATGCATTTCAATTTTACTCCAAAACACTTACTGCAAACCTAATGGAAACACCTTTGGTTAACTTCCCACATGACTATGAGTAGGTTGAAAGTTGTTTCAATGCTCTGTTCATCAAGACAAAAAAGTTACTTTCTCAGTGCATACTATGTTCTCACATTAAGTTAGTATAAATTTCAATTTTCCAGCAAAGTGCAGAGTGCAAACCATTGGGATACATTTTAAGTTAACTTCCCACATGTTTCTGAGTTGTTTGAAAGTTGTCTCATGGCTCTACACATCAACAGAAAAATGTTGTTAACTCAGGGCTTAAAATGGTTAGATAATACGTGTAGCCTCCCTGGCCACCCTCAGGGTCGCTCGGCTCGCTGTCGTCTAGGGAAACAGCCTCAGCCCCGCCAAACTGGGTAATTCGTTTGTGTGGATGCTGTGTGAGGTACCCCACCCCGCCCAAATAACAGACAATACACCAGATGCAATTAAATGATTTACAGTTTATAGATATTACTAGAACTATATAAATAAAAGAGAATAAAATATAAAAGGAAAATAAAAGGTGCCACACTTATCAAAGTTCACTCTCTTCGTGCACAAAAACTGTTGGAGCTCAAGGACCTTCTTCTTCACCCTGTGACCCCTCGGACCACCTCGACCGGCCGCCTGGGACCAACAACGGTGGTCGACCAGACGCTCCACACGAGTCCGTCTCCGTCTCCTCGCCGAACGTCCCGCTCGGGGTCCGACCCCGTTAGCGGACTCACAGCACCTGGTCCATCCTCTGTCTTGCTCTCCCGCCTTCTCCCCCAAAACCCCGCGCATACAGTATCTTCAAATACACCAAAACCATAACAACTATCCCAATTGGTTAATAGCACTCTCTTATCACACACTAAACCACAATAAGCTGCTAGCGCAAACATTCTCAGCGTTAAAGCACAACAAAGCCGCATTCCCCAGATTAACATAACAAAAACGCCATTTTAATTAGCCTCCGCAGTAACATAAAAATCGAAACCCCCTTACATACGAATACCATACATTTCAACTTTACACCAAAGTACTTACTGCAAACCAAATGGAAACACCATAGGTGAACTTCCCCAATAATTATAGGTAGTTTGAAAGTTTTTTCATGGCTCCACACATCACGACAAAAAAGTTGTTAACTCAGTGCATACAATGCTTAGATAATACAAGTAGTATACATTTCAATTTTACACCAAAGTACTTACTGCAAACCTAATGGAAACACCTTAGGTTAACTTCCCACATGATTATGAGTAGGTTGAAAGTTGTTTTATGGCTCGACACATCAACACAAAAAGTTGTTATCTCAGTGCATACAATGCTTAGATAATACAAGTAGTATACATTTCAATTTTACACCAAAGTACTTACTGCAAACCTAATGGAAACACCGTAGGTTAACTTCCCACATGATTATGAGTAGGTTGAAAGTTGTTTCATGCCTCTGTTCATCAAGACAAAAAAGCTACTTTCTCAGTGCATACTATGTTCTGACATTAAGGTAGTATACATCTCAATTTTCCACCAAATTGCAGAGTTCAAACCATTGGGAGACATTTTAATTTAACTTCCCACATGATTATGAGTAGTTTGAAAGTTGTGTCATGGCTCTACACATCAACACAAACATGTTGTTAACAGTGCATACAATGGTTAGATAATACAAATAGTATACATTTCAATTTTACACCAGAGTACTTACTGCAAAACTAATGAAAACAGCTTAGGTTAACTTCCCACATGATTCTGAGTTGTCTGAAAGTTGTTTCATACCTGTTCACATAACGACAAAAAAGTTGATCTCTCAGTCAATAGAATGCTTTGACATAAAACTAGTATACATTTCAGTTGTACTCAAAAGTCCTGACTGCAAACCTAATGAAAACACCTTAGCTTAACTTCCCACATGATTATGAGTAGGTTGAAAGTTGTTTCATGGCTCGACAGATCAACACAAACATGTTGTTAACTCAGTGCATACGATGGTTACATAATACAAATAGTATACATTTCAATTTTACACCAAAGTACTTACTGCAAACCTAATGCAAACACCTTAGGTTAACTTCCCACATGATTCTGAGTTGTTTGAAAGTTGTATTATGCCTCTGCACAGCAAGAGAAAAAAGTTGTTTTCTCAGTGCGTACAATGCTTTTACAATACAAATAGCATACATTTCAATTTTACACCGAAGTACTAACTGCAAACCCAAAGGAAACACCTTTGGTTAACTTCCCACATGAGTATGAGTAGGTTGAAAGTGGTTTCATGCCTCTGTTCAGCAAGACAAAAAAGTTACTTTCTCAGTGCATACAATACTAAGACAATGCAAATAGTATACATTTCAATTTTACACCAAAGTACATACTGCAAACCTAATGGAAACACCTTTGGATAACTTCCCACATGAGTATGAGTAGGTTGAAAGTTGTTTCATGCCTCTGTTCATCAAGACAAAAAAGTTGCTTTCTCAGTGCATACTATGTTCTCACATTGTTAGTATATATTTCAATTTTCCAGCAAAGTGCAGAGTGCAAACCATTGGGATACATTTTAAGTTAACTTCCCACATGTTTCTGAGTTGTTTGAAAGTTGTCTCATGGCTCTACACATCAACAGAAAAATGTTGTTAACTCAGGGCTTAAAATGGTTAGATAATACGAATACCATACATTTCAATTTTACACCAAAGTACTTACTACAAACCAAATGGAAACACCATAGGTTAACTTCCCCAATAATAATAAGTAGTTTGAAAGTTTTTTCATGGCTCCACACATCACGACAAAAACGTTGTTAACTCAGTGCATACAATGCTTAGATAATACAAGTAGTATACATTTCAATTTTACACCAAAGTACTTACTGCAAACCTAATGGAAACACCTTAGGTTAACTTCCCACATGATTATAAGTAGGTTGAAAGTTGTTTTATGGCTCGACACATCAACACAAAAAAGTTGTTATCTCAGTGCATACAATACTAAGACAATACAAATAGTATACATTTCAATTTTACTCCAAAGCAGTTACTGCAAACCTAATGGAGACACCTTTGGTTAACTTCCCACATGAGTACGAGTAGGTTGAAAGTTGTTTCATGCCTCTGTTCATCAAGACAAAAAAGCTACTTTCTCAGTGCATACTACGTTCTGACATAAAGGTAGTATACATCTCAAATTTCCACCAAAGTGCAGAGTGCAAACGATTGAGAGACATTTTAATTTAACTTCCCACATGATTATGAATACTTTGAAAGTTGTGTCATGGCTCTACACATCAACACAAACATGTTGTTGACTCAGTGCATACAATGGTTACATAATACAAATAGTATACATTTCAATTTTACACCAAAGTACTTACTGTAAACCTAATGGAAACACCTTAGGTTAACTTCCCACATGATTCTGAGTTGTTTGAAAGTTGAATGATGCCTCTGCACAGCAAGAGAAAGAAGTTGTTTTCTCAGTGCGTACAATGCTTTTACAATACAAATAGCATACATTTCAATTTTACACCAAAGTACTTACTGCAAACCCAATGGAAACACCTTTGGTTAACTTCCCACATGAGTATGAGTAGGTTGGCAGTTGTTTCATGGCTATACACATGAAAACAAAAAAGTTGTTATCTCAGTGCATACAATACTAAGACAAAACAAATAGTATACATTTCAATTTTACTCCAAAGCACTTACTGCAAACCCAATGGAAACACCTTTAGTTAACTTCCCACATGAGTATGAGTAGGTTGAAAGTTGTTTCATGCCTCTGTTCATCAAGACAAAAAAGTTACTTTCTCAGTGCATACTATGTTCTCACATTAAGTTAGTATAAATTTCAATTTTCCAGCAAAGAGCAGAGTGCAAACCATTGGGATACATTTTAAGTAAACTTCCCACATGTTTCTGAGTTGTTTGAAAGTTGTCTCATGGCTCTACACATCAAAAGAAAAATGTTGTTAACTCAGGGCGTAAAATGTTTAGATAATACGAATACCATACATTTCAATTTTACACCAAAGTACTTACTGCAAACCTAATGGAAACACATTAGGTTAACTTCCCACATGATTACGAGTAGGTTGAAAGTTGTTTTATGCCTCTGTTCATCAAGACAAAAAAGTTACTTTCTCAGTGCATTCTATACTCTGACATTAAGGTAGTATACATGTCAATTTTCCACCAAAGTGCAGAGTGCAAACCATTTGGAAACATTTTAATATAACTTCACACCTAATTATGAGTAGTTTGAAAGTTGTTTCATGGCTCTACACATCAACACAAAAATGGTGTTAACTGAGGGCATACAATGGTTAGATAATAAAAATAGTATACATTTCAATTTTATACCAAAGTGCTTACTGCAAACCTAATGGAAAAACTTTTGGTTAACTTCCCACATGAGTATGAGTAGGTTGAAAGTTGTTTCATGGCTACACACTTCAACACAAAAAACTTGATATCTCAGTGCATACAATGCTTAGATAATACAAATAGTATACATTTCAATTTCACAACAAAGTTCTTACTGGAACCCTAATGGAAACAGCTTAGATTAACTTCCCACCTGATTCTGAGTTGTCTGAAAGTTGTTTCATGCCTGTTCACATAACGACAAAAAAGTTGATCTCTCAGTGAATAGAATGCTTTGACATAAAAGTAGTATACATTTCAATTGTACTCAAAAGTCCTGACTGCAAACCTAATGAAAACACCTTAGGTTAACTTCCCACATGATTATGAGTAGGTTGAAAGTTGTTTCATGCCTCTGTTCATCAAGACAAAAAAGTTACTTTCTCAGTGCATACTATGCTTAGACTATACAAATAGTATGCATTTCAATTTTACACCAAAGTACTTAATGCAAACCTAATGGAAACACCTTAGGTTAACTTCCCACATGAGTATGAGTAGGTTGAAAGTTGTTTCATGGCTCTACACATCAACACAAAAAAGTTGTTATCTCAGTGCATAGAATACTAAGACAAAACAAATAGTATACATTTCAATTTTACTCCAAGACACTTACTGCAAACCTAATGGAAACACCTTTGGTTAACTTCCCACATGACTATGAGTAGGTTGAAAGTTGTTTCATGCCTCTGTTCATCAAGACAAAAAAGTTACTTTCTCAGTGCATACTATGTTCTCACATTAAGTTAGTATAAATTTCAATTTTCCAGCAAAGTGCAGAGTGCAAACCATTGGGATACATTTTAAGTTAACTTCCCACATGTTTCTGAGTTGTTTGAAAGTTGTCTCATGGCTCTACACATCAACAGAAAAATGATGTTAACTCAGGGCTTAAAATGGTTAGATAATACGAATACCATACATTTCAATTTTACACCAAAGTACTTACTGCAAACCAAATGGAAACACCATAGTTTAACTTCCCCAATAATTATAAGTAGTTTGAAAGTTTTTTCATGGCTCCACACATCACGACAAAAAAGTTGTTAACTCAGTGCATACAATGCTTAAATAATACAAGTAGTATACATTTCAATTTTACACCAAAGCAGTTACTGCAAACCTAATGGAAACACCTTTGGTTAACTTCCCACATGAGTACGAGTAGGTTGAAAGTTGTTTCATGCCTCTGTTCATCAAGACAAAAAAGCTACTTTCTCAGTGCATACTACGTTCTGACATAAAGGTAGTATACATCTCAATTTTCCACCAAAGTGCAGAGTGCAAACCATTGGGAGACATTTTAATTTAACTTCCCACATGATTATGAGTAGTTTGAAAGTTGTGTCATGGCTCTACACATCAACACAAACATGTTGTTAACTCAGTGCATACAATGGTTAGATAATACAAATAGTATACATTTCAATTTTACACCAAAGTACTTACTGCAAACCCAATGGAAACACTTTTGGTTAACTTCCCACATGAGCATGAGTAGGTTGAAAGTGTTTTCATGCCTCTGTTCATGAAGACAAAAAAGTTACTTTCTCAGTGCATACAATACTAAGACAATACAAATAGTATACATTTCAATTTTACACCAAAGTACATACTGCAAATTAATGGAAACACCTTTGGTTAACTTCCCACATGAGTATGAGTAGGTTGAAAGTTGTTTCATGGCTATACACATGAAAACAAAAAAAGTTGTTATCAGTGCATACAATACTAAGACAATACAAATAGTATACATTTCAATTTTGCTCTAAAGCAGTTACTGCAAACCTAATGGAAACACCTTTGGTTAACTTCTCACATGAGTACGAGTAGGTTGAAAGTTGTTTCATGGCTATACACATGAAAACAAAAAAGTTGTTATCTCAGTGCATACAATTCTAAGACAAAACAAATAGTATACATTTCAATTTTACTCCAAAGCACTTACTGCAAACCTGATGGAAACACCTTTGGTTAACTTCCCACATGAGAATGAGTAGGTTGAAAGTTGTTTCATGCCTCTGTTCATCAAGACAAAAAAGTTACTTCCTCAGTGCATACTATGTTCTCACATTAAGTTAGTATAAATTTCAATTTTCCAGCAAAGTGCAGAGTGCAAACCATTCGGATACATTTTAAGTTAACTTCCCTCATGTTTCTGAGTTGTTTGAAAGTTGTCTCATGGCTCTACACATCAACAGAAAAATGTTGTTAACTCAGGGCTTAAAATGGTTAGATAATACGAATACCATACATTTCAATTTTACACCAAAGTACTTACTGCAAACCAAATGGAAACACCATAGGTTAACTTCCCCAATGATTATAAGTAGTTTGAAAGTTTTTTCATGGCTCCACACATCACGACAAAAAAGTTGTTATCTCAGTGCATACAATACTAAGACAATTCAGATAGTATACAATTCAATTTTACTCCAAAACACTTACTGCAAACTTAATGGAAACACCTTTGGTTAACTTCCCACATGACTATGAGTAGGTTGAAAATTGTTTCATGCCTCTGTTCATCAAGACAAAAAAGTTACTTTCTCAGTGCATACTATGTTCTGACATAAAGGTAGCATACATCACAATTTTCCACCAAAGTGCAGAGTGCAAACCATTGGGAAACATTTTCATTTAACTTCCCACATGATTATGAGTAGTTTGAAAGTTGTTTCATACCTGTGCACATAAAGACAAAAAAGTTGATCTCTCAGTGAATAGAATGCTTTGACATAAAAGCAGTATACATTTCAATTGTACTCAAAAGTCCTGACTGCAAACCTAAAGCAAACACCTTAGGTTAACTTCCCTAATGATCATGAGCAGTTTGAAAGTTTTTTCATGGCTCCACACATCAACACAAAAAAGTTGTTATCTCAGTGCTTACAATTCTTAGATAATACAAATAGTATACATTTCAATTTTACACCAAAGTGCTTACTGCAAACCTAATGGAAACACCTTAGGGTAACTTCTCACATGATTATGAGTAGGTTGAAAGTTGTTTCATGCCTCTGTTCATCAAGACAAAAAAGTTACTTTCTCAGTGCATACAATACTAAGACTAAATTAATAGTATACATTTCAATTTTACATCAAAGTACATACTGCTAACCTAATGGAAACACCTTTGGTTAACTTCCCACATGAGTATGAGTTGGTTGAAAGTTGTTTCATGCCTCTGTTCATCAAGACAAAAAAGTTACTTTCTCAGCGCATACTATGCTTAAATAATACAAATAGTATACATTTCAATTTTCCAGCAAAGTGCAGAGTGCAAACCATTGGGATACATTTTAAGTTAACTTCCCACATGTTTCTGAGTTGTTTGAAAGTTGTCTCATGGCTCTACAAATAAACAGAAAAATGTTGTTAACTCAGGGCTTAAAATGGTTAGATAATGCGAATACCATGCATTTCAATTTTACACCAAAGTACTTACTGCAAACCTAATGTAAACACCTTAGGTTAACTTCCCACATGATTATGAGTAGGTTGAAAGTTGTTTTATGGCTTGACACATCAACATAAAAAAGTTGTTATCTCAGTGCATACAATACTAAGACAATACAAATAGTATACATTTCAATTTTGCTCCAAAGCAGTTACTGCAAACCTAATGGAAACACCTTTGGTTAACTTCCCACATGAGTACGAGTAGGTTGAAAGTTGTTTCATGGCTACACACATGAAAACAAAAAAGTTGTTATCTCAGTGCATACAATACTAAGACAAAACAAATAGTATACATTTCAATTTTACTCCAAAGCACTTACTGCAAACCCAATGGAAACACCTTTGGTTAACTTCCCACATGAGTATGAGTAGGTTGAAAGTTGTTTCATGCCTCTGTTCATCAAGACAAAAAAGGTACTTTCTCAGTGCATACTATGCTTGGAGAATACAAATAGTGTACATTTCAATTTTACCCCAAAACACTTACTGCAAACCCAATGGAAACACCTTTGGTTAACTTCCCACATGACTATGAGTAGGTTGAAAGTTGTTTCATGCCTCTGTTCATCAAGACAAAAAAGTTACTTTCTCAGTGCATACTATGTTCTCACATTAAGTTAGTATAAATTTGAATTTTCCAGCAAAGTGCAGAGTGCAAACCATTGGGATACATTTTAAGTTAACTTCCCACATGTTTCTGAGTTGTTTGAAAGTTGTCTCATGGCTCTACACATCAACAGAAAAATGTTGTTAACTCAGGGCTTAAAATGGTTAGATAATACGAATACCATACATTTCAATTTTACACCAAAGTACTTACTGCAAACCAAATGGAAACACCATAGGTTAACTTCCCCAATGATTATAAGTAGTTTGAAAGTTTTTTCATGGCTCCACACATCACGACAAGAAAGTTGTTATCTCAGTGCATACAATACTAAGACAATTCAGATAGTATACAATTCAATTTTACTCCAAAACACTTACTGCAAACTTAGTGGAAACACCTTTGGTTAACTTCCCACATGACTATGAGTAGGTTGAAAATTGTTTCATGCCTCTGTTCATCAAGACAAAAAAGTTACTTTCTCAGTGCATACAATACTAAGACTAAACAAATAGTATACATTTCAATTTTACATCAAAGTACATACTACTAACCTAATGGAAACACCTTTGGTTAACTTCCCACATGAGTATGAGTAGGTTGAAAGTTGTTTCATGCCTCTGTTCATCAAGACAAAAAAGTTACTTTCTCAGCGCATACTATGCTTAGATAATACAAATAGTATACATTTCAATTTTACACCAAAGTACTTACTGCAAACCTAATGGAAACACCTTAGGTTAACTTCCCACATGATTATTAGTAGGTTGAAAGTTGTTTTATGGTTCGACACATCAACACAAAAAAGTTGTTATCTCTGTGCATACAATACTAACACAATACAAATAGTATATCTTTCAATTTTACTCCAAAGCAGTTACTGCAAACCTAATGGAAACACCTTTGTTTAACTTCCCACATGAGTACGAGTAGGTTGAAAGTTGTTTCATGCCTTTGTTCATCAAGACAAAAAAGCTACTTTCTCAGTGCATACTACGTTCTGACATAAAGGTAGTATACATCTCAATTTTCCACCAAAGTGCAGAGTGCAAACCATTGGGAGACATTTTAATTTAACTTCCCACATGATTATGAGTAGGTTGAAAGTTGTGTCATGGCTCTACACATCAACACAAACATGTTGTTAACTCAGTGCATACAATGTTTAGATAATACAAATAGTATACATTTCAATTTTACACCAAAGTACTTACTGCAAACCCAATGGAAACACTTTTGGTTAAATTCCCACATGAATATGAGCAGGTTGAAAGTTGTTTCATGGCTATACACATGAAAACAAAATAGTTGTTATCTCAGTGCATACAATAATAAGACAATACAAATAGTATACATTTCAATTTTGCTCCAAAGCAGTTACTGCAAACCTAATGGAAACACCTTTGGTTAACTTCCCACATGAGTACGAGTAGGTTGAAAGTTGTTTCATGGCTATACACATGAAAACAAAAAAGTTGTTATCTCAGTGCATACAATACTAAGACAAAACAAATAGTATACATTTCAATTTTACTCCAAAGCACTTACTGCAAACCCAATGGAAACACCTTTGGTTAACTTCCCACATGAGTATGAGTAGGTTGAAATTGTTTCATGCCTCTGTTCATCAAGACAAAAAAGGTACTTTCTCAGTGCATACTGTGTTCTCACATTAAGTTAGTATAAATTTGAATTTTCCAGCAAAGTGCAGAGTGCAAACCATTGGGATACATTTTAAGTTAACTTCCCACATGTTTCTGAGTTGTTTGAAAGTTGTCTCATGGCTCTACACATCAGCAGAAAAATGTTGTTAACTCAGGGCTTAAAATGGTTAGATAATACGAATACCATACATTTCAATTTTACACCAAAGTACTTACTGCAAACCAAATGGAAACACCATAGGTTAACTTCCCCAATGATTATAAGTAGTTTGAAAGTTTTTTCATGGCTCCACACATCACGACAAAAAAGTTGTTATCTCAGTGCATACAATACTAAGACAATTCAGATAGTATACAATTCAATTTTACTCCAAAACACTTACGGCAAACTTAATGGAAACACCTTTGGTTAACTTCCCACATGACTATGAGTAGGTTGAAAATTGTTTCATGCCTCTGTTCATCAAGACAAAAAAGTTACTTTCTCAGTGCATACTATGTTCTGACATAAAGGTAGCATACATCCCAATTTTCCACCAAAGTGCAGAGTGCAAACCATTGGGAAACATTTTCATTTAACTTCCCACATGATTATGAGTAGTTTGAAAGTTGTTTCATACCTGTTCACATAAAGACAAAAAAGTTGATCTCTCAGTGAATAGAATGCTTTGACATAAAAGTGGTATACATTTCAATTGTACTCAAAAGTCCTGACTGCAAACCTAATGCAAACACCTTAGGTTAACTTCCCTAATGATCATGAGTAGTTTGAAAGTTTTTTCATGGCTCCACACATCAACACAAAAAAGTTGTTATCTCAGTGCTTACAATGCTTACATAATACAAATAGTATACATTTCAATTTTACACCAAAGTACTTACTGCAAACCTAATGGAAACACCTTAGGGTCACTTCCCACATGATTATGAGTAGGTTGAAAGTTGTTTCATGCCTCTGTTCATCAAGACAAAAAAGTTACTTTCTCAGTGCATACAATACTAAGACTAAACAAATAGTATACATTTCAATTTTACATCAAAGTACATACTGCTAACCTAATGGAAACACCTTTGGTTAACTTCCCACATGAGTATGAGTAGGTTGAAAGTTGTTTCATGCCTCTGTTCATCAAGACAAAAAAGTTACTTTCTCAGCGCATACTATGCTTAGATAATACAAATAGTATACATTTCAATTTTACACCAAAGTACTTACTGCAAACCTAATGGAAACACCTTCGGTTAACTTCCCACATGATTATTAGTAGGTTGAAAGTTGTTTTATGGTTCGACACATCAACACAAAAAAGTTGTTATCTCTGTGCATACAATACTAACACAATACAAATAGTATATCTTTCAATTTTACTCCAAAGCAGTTACTGCAAACCTAATGGAAACACCTTTGTTTAACTTCCCACATGAGTACGAGTAGGTTGAAAGTTGTTTCATGGCTATACACATGAAAACAAAAAAGTTGTTATCTCAGTGCATACAATACTAAGACAAAACAAATAGTATACATTTCAATTTTACTCCGAAGCACTTACTGCAAACCCAATGGAAACACCTTTGGTTAACTTCCCACATGACTATGAGTAGGTTGAAAGTTGTTTCATGCCTCTGTTCATCAAGACAAAAAAGTTACTTTCTCAGTGCATACTATGTTCTCACATTAAGTTAGTATAAATTTGAATTTTCCAGCAAAGTGCAGAGTGCAAACCATTGGGATACATTTTAAGTTAACTTCCCACATGTTTCTGAGTTGTTTGAAAGTTGTCTCATGGCTCTACACATCAACAGAAAAATGTTGTTAACTCAGGGCTTAAAATGGTTAGATAATACGAATACCATACATTTCAATTTTACACCAAAGTACTTACTGCAAACCAAATGGAAACACCATAGGTTAACTTCCCCAATGATTATAAGTAGTTTGAAAGTTTTTTCATGGCTCCACACATCACGACAAAAAAGTTGTTATCTCAGTGCATACAATACTAAAACAATTCAGATAGTATACAATTCAATTTTACTCCAAAACACTTACTGCAAACTTAATGGAAACACCTTTGGTTAACTTCCCACATGACTATGAGTAGGTTGAAAATTGTTTCATGCCTCTGTTCATCAAGACAAAAAAGTTACTTTCTCAGTGCATACTATTTTCTGACATAAAGGTAGCATACATCACAATTTTCCACCAAAGTGCAGAGTGCAAACCATTGGGAAACATTTTCATTTAACTTCCCACATGATTATGAGTAGTTTGAAAGTTGTTTCATACCTGTTCACATAAAGACAAAAAAGTTGATCTCTCAGTGAATAGAATGCTTTGACATAAAAGTAGTATACATTTCAATTGTACTCAAAAGTCCTGACTGCAAAACCTAATGCAAACACCTTAGGTTAACTTCCCTAATGATCATGAGCAGTTTGAAAGTTTTTTCATGGCTCCACACATCAACACAAAAAAGTTGTTATCTCAGTGCTTACAATTCTTAGATAATACAAATAGTATACATTTCAATTTTACACCAAAGTGCTTACTGCAAACCTAATGGAAACACCTTAGGGTAACTTCCCACATGATTATGAGTAGGTTGAAAGTTGTTTCATGCCTCTGTTCATCAAGACAAAAAAGTTACTTTCTCAGTGCATACAATACTAAGACTAAATTAATAGTATACATTTCAATTTTACATCAAAGTACATACTGCTAACCTAATGGAAACACCTTTGGTTAACTTCCCACATGAGTATGAGTAGGTTGAAAGTTGTTTCATGCCTCTGTTCATCAAGACAAAAAAGTTACTTTCTCAGCGCATACTATGCTTAAATAATACAAATAGTATACATTTCAATTTTCCAGCAAAGTGCAGAGTGCAAACCATTGGGATACATTTTAAGTTAACTTCCCACATGTTTCTGAGTTGTTTGAAAGTTGTCTCATGGCTCTACAAATCAACAGAAAAATGTTGTTAACTCAGGGCTTAAAATGGTTAGATAATGCGAATACCATGCATTTCAATTTTACACCAAAGTACTTACTGCAAACCTAATGGAAACACCTTAGGTTAACTTCCCACATGATTATGAGTAGGTTGAAAGTTGTTTTATGGCTTGACACATCAACATAAAAAAGTTGTTATCTCAGTGCATACAATACTAAGACAATACAAATAGTATACATTTCAATTTTACTCCAAAGCAGTTACTGCAAACCTAATGGAAACACCTTTGGTTAACTTCCCACATGAGTACGAGTAGGTTGAAAGTTGTTTCATGGCTATACACATGAAAACAAAAAAGTTGTTATCTCAGTGCCTACAATACTAAGACAAAACAAATAGTATACATTTCAATTTTACACCAAAGTACATACTGCAAACCTAATGGAAACACCTTTGGTTAACTTCCCACATGAGTATGAGTAGGTTGAAAGTTGTTTCATGCCTCTGTTCATCAAGACAAAAAAGTTACTTTCTCAGTGCATACTATGCTTAGATAATATAAATAGTATACATTTCAATTTTACACCAAAGTACCTACTGCAAACCTAATGGAAACACCTTAGGTTAACTTCCCACATGATTATGAGTAGGTTGAAAGTTGTTTTATGGTTCGACACATCAACACAAAAAAGTTGTTATCTCAGTGCATACAATACTAAGACAATACAAATAGTATATATTTCAATTTTACTCCAAAAGTAGTTACTGCAAACCTAATAGAAACACCTTTGGTTAACTTCCCACATGAGTACGAGCAGGTTGAAAGTTGTTTCATGCCTCTGTTCATCAAGACAAAAAAGCTACTTTCTCAGTGCATACTACGTTCTGACATAAAGGTAGTGTACATCTCAATTTTCCACCAAAGTGCAGAGTGCAAACCATTGGGAGACATTTTAATTTAACTTCCCACATGATTATGAGTAGTTTGAAAGTTGTGTCATGGCTCTACACATCAACACAAACATGTTGTTAACTCAGTGCATACAATGGTTAGATAATACAAATAGTATACATTTCAATTTTACACCAAAGTACTTACTGCAAACCCAATGGAAACACTTTTGGTTAACTTCCCACATGAGCATGAGTAGGTTGAAAGTGTTTTCATGCCTCTGTTCATCAAGACAAAAAAGTTACTTTCTCAGTGCATACAATACTAAGACAATGCAAATAGTATACATTTCAATTTTACACCAAAGTACATACTGCAAATTAATGGAAACACCTTTGGTTAACTTCCCACATGAGTATGAGTAGGTTGAAAGTTGTTTCATGGCTATACACATGAAAACAAAAAAAGTTGTTATCAGTGCATACAATACTAAGACAATACAAATAGTATACATTTCAATTTTGCTCCAAAGCAGTTACTGCAAACCTAATGGAAACACCTTTGGTTAACTTCTCACATGAGTACGAGTAGGTTGAAAGTTGTTTCATGGCTATACACATGAAAACAAAAAAGTTGTTATCTCAGTGCATACAATTCTAAGACAAAACAAATAGTATACATTTCAATTTTACTCCAAAGCACTTACTGCAAACCTGATGGAAACACCTTTGGTTAACTTCCCACATGAGAATGAGTAGGTTGAAAGTTGTTTCATGCCTCTGTTCATCAAGACAAAAAAGTTACTTCCTCAGTGCATACTATGTTCTCACATTAAGTTAGTATAAATTTCAATTTTCCAGCAAAGTGCAGAGTGCAAACCATTGGGATACATTTTAAGTTAACTTCCCACATGTTTCTGAGTTGTTTGAAAATTGTCTCATGGCTCTACAAATGAACAGAAAAATGTTGTTAACTCAGGGCTTAAAATGGTTAGATAATGCGAATACCATGCATTTCAATTTTACACCAAAGTACTTACTGCAAACCTAATGGAAACACCTTAGGTTAACTTCCCACATGATTATGAGTAGGTTGAAAGTTGTTTTATGGCTTGACACATCAACATAAAAAAGATGTTATCTCAGTGCATACAATACTAAGACAATACAAATACTATACATTTCAATTTTGCTCCAAAGCAGTTACTGCAAACGTAATGGAAACACCTTTGGTTAACTTCCCACATGAGTACGAGTAGGTTGAAAGTTGTTTCATGGCTATACACATGAAAACAAAAAAGTTGGTATCTCAGTACATACAATACGAAGACAAAACAAATAGTATACATTTCAATTTTACTCCAAAGCACTTACTGCAAACCCAATGGAAACACCTTTGGTTAACTTCCCACATGAGTATGAGTAGGTTGAAAGTTGTTTCATGCCTTTCATCAAGACAAAAAGGTACTTTCTCAGTGCATACTATGCTTAGACAATACAAATAGTATACATTTCAATTTTACTCCAAAACACTTACTGCAAACCCAATGGAAACACCTTTGGTTAACTTCCCACATGACTATGAGTAGGTTGAAAGTTGTTTCATGCCTCTGTTCATCAAGACAAAAAAGTTACTTTCTCAGTGCATACTATGTTCTCACATTAAGTTAGTATAAATTTGAATTTTCCAGCAAAGTGCAGAGTGCAAACCATTCGGATACATTTTAAGTTAACTTCCCACATGTTTCTGAGTTGTTTGAAAGTTGTCTCATGGCTCTACACATCAACAGAAAAATGTTGTTAACTCAGGGCTTAAAATGGTTAGATAATACGAATACCATACATTTCAATTTTACACCAAAGTACTTACTGCAAACCTAATGGAAACACCTTAGGTTAACTTCCCACATGATTATGAGTAGGTTGAAAGTTGTTTTATGGTTCGACACATCAACACAAAATTTTGTTATCTCAGTGCATACAATACTAAGACAATACAAATAGTATATATTTCAATTTTACTCCAAAGTAGTTACTGCAAACCTAATAGAAACACCTTTGGTTAACTTCCCACATGAGTACGAGTAGGTTGAAAGTTGTTTCATGCCTCTGTTCATCAAGACAAAAAAGCTACTTTCTCAGTGCATACTACGTTCTGACATAAAGGTAGTATACTTCTCAATTTTCCAAGAAAGTGCAGAGTGCAAACCATTGGGAGACATTTTAATTTAACTTCCCACATGATTATGAGTAGTTTGAAAGTTGTGTCATGGCTCTACACATCAACACAAACATGTTGTTAACTCAGTGCATACAATGTTTAGATAATACAAATAGTATACATTTCAATTTTACACCAAAGTACTTACTGCAAACCCAATGGAAACACTTTTGGTTAACTTCCCACATGAGCATGAGTAGGTTGAAAGTGTTTTCATGCCTCTGTTCATCAAGACAAAAAAGTTACTTTCTCAGTGCATACAATACTAAGACAATACAAATAGTATACATTTCAATTTTACACCAAAGTACATACTGCAAATTAATGGAAACACCTTTGGTTAACTTCCCACATGAGTATGAGTAGGTTGAAAGTTGTTTCATGGCTATACACATGAAAACAAAAAAAGTTGTTATCAGTGCATACAATACTAAGACAATACAAATAGTATACATTTCAATTTTGCTCCAAAGCAGTTACTGCAAACCTAATGGAAACACCTTTGGTTAACTTCTCACATGAGTACGAGTAGGTTGAAAGTTGTTTCATGGCTATACACATGAAAACAAAAAAGTTGTTATCTCAGTGCATACAATTCTAAGACAAAACAAATAGTATACATTTCAATTTTACTCCAAAGCACTTACTGCAAACCTGATGGAAACACCTTTGGTTAACTTCCCACATGAGAATGAGTAGGTTGAAAGTTGTTTCATGCCTCTGTTCATCAAGACAAAAAAGTTACTTCCTCAGTGCATACTATGTTCTCACATTAAGTTAGTATAAATTTCAATTTTCCAGCAAAGTGCAGAGTGCAAACCATTGGGATACATTTTAAGTTAACTTCCCACATGTTTCTGAGTTGTTTGAAAGTTGTCTCATGGCTCTACAAATCAACAGAAAAATGTTGTTAACTCAGGGCTTAAAATGGTTAGATAATGCGAATACCATGCATTTCAATTTTACACCAAAGTACTTACTGCAAACCTAAGGGAAACACCTTAGGTTAACTTCCCACATGATTATGAGTAGGTTGAAAGTTGTTTTATGGCTTGACACATCAACATAAAAAAGTTGTTATCTCAGTGCATACAATACTAAGACAATACAAATACTATACATTTCAATTTTGCTCCAAAGCAGTTACTGCAAACCTAATGGAAACACCTTTGGTTAACTTCCCACATGAGTACGAGTAGGTTGAAAGTTGTTTCATGGCTATACACATGAAAACAAAAAAGTTGTTATCTCAGTACATACAATACTAAGACAAAACAAATAGTATACATTTCAATTTTACTCCAAAGCACTTACTGCAAACCCAATGGAAACACCTTTGGTTAACTTCCCACATGAGTATGAGTAGGTTGAAAGTTGTTTCATGCCTTTCATCAAGACAAAAAAGGTACTTTCTCAGTGCATACTATGCTTAGACAATACAAATAGTATACATTTCAATTTTACTCCAAAACACTTACTGCAAACCCAATGGAAACACCTTTGGTTAACTTCCCACATGACTATGAGTAGGTTGAAAGTTGTTTCATGCCTCTGTTCATCAAGACAAAAAAGTTACTTTCTCAGTGCATACTATGTTCTCACATTAAGTTAGTATAAATTTGAATTTTCCAGCAAAGTGCAGAGTGCAAACCATTGGGATACATTTTAAGTTAACTTCCCACATGTTTCTGAGTTGTTTGAAAGTTGTCTCATGGCTCTACACATCAACAGAAAAATGTTGTTAACTCAGGGCTTAAAATGGTTAGATAATACGAATACCATACATTTCAATTTTACACCAAAGTACTTACTGCAAACCAAATGGAAACACCATAGGTTAACTTCCCCAATGATTATAAGTAGTTTGAAAGTTTTTTCAAGGCTCCACACATCACGACAAAAAAGTTGTTATCTCAGTGCATACAATACTAAGACAATTCAGATAGTATACAATTCAATTTTACTCCAAAACACTTACTGCAAACTTAATGGAAACACCTTTGGTTAACTTCCCACATGACTATGAGTAGGTTGAAAATTGTTTCATGCCTCTGTTCATCAAGACAAAAAAGTTACTTTCTCAGTGCATACTATGTTCTGACATAAAGGTAGCATACATCACAATTTTCCACCAAAGTGCAGAGTGCAAACCATTGGGAAACATTTTCATTTAACTTCCCACATGATTATGAGTAGTTTGAAAGTTGTTTCATACCTGTTCACATAAAGACAAAAAAGTTGATCTCTCAGTGAATAGAATGCTTTGACATAAAAGTAGTATACATTTCAATTGTACTCAAAAGTCCTGACTGCAACCCTAATGGAAACACCTTGGGTTAACTTCCCTAATGATCATGAGCAGTTTGAAAGTTTTTTCATGGCTCCACACATCAACACAAAAAAGTTGTTATCTCAGTGCTTACAATGCTTAGATAATACAAATAGTATACATTTCAATTTTACACCAAAGTACTTACTGCAAACCTAATGGAAACACCTTAGGGTAACTTCCCACATGATTATGAGTAGGTTGAAAGTTGTTTCATGCCTCTGTTCATCAAGACAAAAAAGTTACTTTCTCAGTGCATACAATACTAAGACTAAACAAATAGTATACATTTCAATTTTACATCAAAGTACATACTGCTAACCTAATGGAAACACCATTGGTTAACTTCCCACATGAGTATGAGTAGGTTGAAAGTTGTTTCATGCCTCTGTTCATCAAGACAAAAAAGTTACTTTCTCAGCGCATACTATGCTTAGATAATTCAAATAGTATACATTTCAATTTTACACCAAAGTTCTTACTGCAAACCTAATGGAAACACCTTAGGTTAACTTCCCACATGATTATTAGTAGGTTGAAAGTTGTTTTATGGTTCGACACATCAACACAAAAAAGTTGTTATCTCTGTGCATACAATACTAACACAATACAAATAGTATATCTTTCAATTTTACTCCAAAGCAGTTACTGCAAACCTAATGGAAACACCTTTGTTTAACTTCCCACATGAGTACGAGTAGGTTGAAAGTTGTTTCATGCCTCTGTTCATCAAGACAAAAAAGCTACTTTCTCAGTGCATACTACGTTCTGACATAAAGGTAGTATACATCTCAATTTTCCACCAAAGTGCAGAGTGCAAACCATTGGGAGACATTTTAATTTAACTTCCCACATGATTATGAGTAGTTTGAAAGTTGTGTCATGGCTCTACACATCAACACAAACATGTTGTTAACTCAGTGCATACAATGGTTAGATAATACAAATAGTATACATTTCAATTTTACACCAAAGTACTTACTGCAAATCCAATGGAAACACTTTTGGTTAACTTCCCACATGAATATGAGTAGGTTGAAAGTTGTTTCATGGCTATACACATGAAAACAAAATAGTTGTTATCTCAGTGCATACAATACTAAGACAAAACAAATAGTATACCTTTCAATTTTACTCCAAAGCACTTACTGCAAACCTGATGGAAACACCTTTGGTTAACTTCCCACATGAGAATGAGTAGGTTGAAAGTTGTTTCATGCCTCTGTTCATCAAGACAAAAAAGTTACTTTCTCAGTGCATACTATGCTTAGACAATACAAATGGTATACATTTCAATTTTACAGCAAAGTGCAGAGTGCAAACCATTGGGATACATTTTAAGTTAACTTCCCACATGTTTCTGAGTTGTTTGAAAGTTGTCTCATGGCTCTACAAATAAACAGAAAAAAGTTGTTAACTCAGGGCTTAAAATGGTTAGAGAATTCGAATACCATGCATTTCAATTTTACACCAAAGTACTTACTGCAAACCTAATGGAAACACCTTAGGTTAACTTCCCACATGATTATGAGTAGGTTGAAAGTTGTTTTATGGCTTGACACATCAACATAAAAAAGTTGTTATCTCAGTGCATACAATACTAAGACAATACAAATAGTATACATTTCAATTTTGCTCCAAAGCAGTTACTGCAAACCTAATGGAAACACCTTTGGTTAACTTCCCACATGAGTACGAGTAGGTTGAAAGTTGTTTCATGGCTATACACATGAAAACAAAAAAGTTGTTATCTCAGTGCATACAATACTAAGACAAAACAAATAGTATACATTTCAATTTTACTCCAAAGCACTTACTGCAAACCCAATGGAAACACCTTTGGTTAACTTCCCACATGAGTATGAGTAGGTTGAAAGTTGTTTCATGCCTCTGTTCATCAAGTCAAAAAAGTTACTTTCTCAGTGCATACTATGTTCTCACATTAAGTTAGTATAAATTTGAATTTTCCAGCAAAGTGCAGAGTGCAAACCATTGGGATACATTTTAAGTTAACTTCCCACATGTTTCTGAGTTGTTTGAAAGTTGTCTCATGGCTCTACACATCAACAGAAAAATGTTGTTAACTCAGGGCTTAAAATGGTTAGATAATACGAATACCATACATTTCAATTTTACACCAAAGTACTTACTGCAAACCAAATGGAAACACCATAGGTTAACTTCCCCAATGATTATAAGTAGTTTGAAAGTTTTTTCATGGCTCCACACATCACGACAAGAAAGTTGTTATCTCAGTGCATACAATACTAAGACAATTCAGATAGTATACAATTCAATTTTACTCCAAAACACTTACTGCAAACTTAATGGAAACACCTTTGGTTAACTTCCCACATGACTATGAGTAGGTTGAAAATTGTTTCATGCCTCTGTTCATCAAGACAAAAAAGTTACTTTCTCAGTGCATACTATGTTCTGACATAAAGGTAGCATACATAACAATTTTCCACCAAAGTGCAGAGTGCAAACCATTGGGAAACATTTTCATTTAACTTCCAACATGATTATGAGTAGTTTGAAAGTTGTTTCATACCTGTTCACATAAAGACAAAAAAGTTGATCTCTCAGTGAATAGAATGCTTTGACATAAAAGTAGTATACATTTCAATTGTACTCAAAAGTCCTGACTGCAAACCTAATGGAAACACCTCAGGTTAACTTCCCTAATGATCATGAGTAGTTTGAAAGTTTTTTCATGGCTCCACACATCAACACAAAAAAGTTGTTATCTCAGTGCTTACAATGCTTAGATAATACAAATAGTATACATTTCAATTTTACACCAAAGTGCTTACTGCAAACCTAATGGAAACACCTTAGGGTAACTTCCCACATGATTATGAGTAGGTTGAAAGTTGTTTTATGGCTTGACACATCAACATAAAAAAGTTGTTATCTTAGTGCATACAATACTAAGACAATACAAATAGTATACATTTCAATTTTACACCAAAGTACATACTGCAAACCTAATGGAAACACCTTTGGTTAACTTCCCACATGAGTATGAGTAGGTTGAAAGTTGTTTCATGCCTCTGTTCATCAAGACAAAAAAGTTACTTTCTCAGTGCATACTATGCTTAGATAATACAAATAGTATACATTTCAATTTTACACCAAAGTACTTACTGCAAACCTAATGGAAACACCTTAGGTTAACTTCCCACATGATTATGAGTAGGTTGAAAGTTGTTTTATGGTTCGACACATCAACACAAAAAAGTTGTTATCTCAGTGCATACAATACTAAGACAATACAAATAGTATATATTTCAATTTTACTCCAAAGTAGTTACTGCAAACCTAATAGAAACACCTTTGGTTAACTTCCCACATGAGTACGAGTAGGTTGAAAGTTGTTTCATGCCTCTGTTCATCAAGACAAAAAAGCTACTTTCTCAGTGCATACTACGTTCTGACATAAAGGTAGTATACATCTCAATTTTCCACCAAAGTACAGAGTGCAAACCATTGGGAGACATTTTAATTTAACTTCCCACATGATTATGAGTAGTTTGAAAGTTGTGTCATGGCTCTACACATCAACACAAACATGTTGTTAACTCAGTGCATACAATGGTTTGATAATACAAATAGTATACATTTCAATTTTACACCAAAGTACTTACTGCAAACCCAATGGAAACACTTTTGGTTAACTTCCCACATGAGCATGAGTAGGTTGAAAGTGTTTTCATGCCTCTGTTCATCAAGACAAAAAAGTTACTTTCTCAGTGCATACAATACTAAGACAATACAAATAGTATACATTTCAATTTTACACCAAAGTACATACTGCAAATTAATGGAAACACCTTTGGTTAACTTCCCACATGAGTATGAGTAGGTTGAAAGTTGTTTCATGGCTATACACATGAAAACAAAAAAAGTTGTTATCAGTGCATACAATACTAAGACAATACAAATAGTATACATTTCAATTTTGCTCCAAAGCAGTTACTGCAAACCTAATGGAAACACCTTTGGTTAACTTCTCACATGAGTACGAGTAGGTTGAAAGTTGTTTCATGGCTATACACATGAAAACAAAAAAGTTGTTATCTCAGTGCATACAATTCTAAGACAAAACAAATAGTATACATTTCAATTTTACTCCAAAGCACTTACTGCAAACCTGATGGAAACACCTTTGGTTAACTTCCCACATGAGAATGAGTAGGTTGAAAGTTGTTTCATGCCTCTGTTCATCAAGACAAAAAAGTTACTTCCTCAGTGCATACTATGTTCTCACATTAAGTTAGTATAAATTTCAATTTTCCAGCAAAGTGCAGAGTGCAAACCATTGGGATACATTTTAAGTTAACTTCCCACATGTTTCTGAGTTGTTTGAAAGTTGTCTCATGGCTCTACAAATCAACAGAAAAATGTTGTTAACTCAGGGCTTAAAATGGTTAGATAATGCGAATACCATGCATTTCAATTTTACACCAAAGTACTTACTGCAAACCTAATGGAAACACCTTAGGTTAACTTCCCACATGATTATGAGTAGGTTGAAAGTTGTTTTATGGCTTGACACATCAACATAAAAAAGTTGTTATCTCAGTGCATACAATACTAAGACAATACAAATACTATACATTTCAATTTTGCTCCAAAGCAGTTACTGCAAACCTAATGGAAACACCTTTGGTTAACTTCCCACATGAGTACGAGTAGGTTGAAAGTTGTTTCATGGCTATACACATGAAAACAAAAAAGTTGTTATCTCAGTACATACAATACTAAGACAAAACAAATAGTATACATTTCAATTTTACTCCAAAGCACTTACTGCAAACCCAATGGAAACACCTTTGGTTAACTTCCCACATGAGTATGAGTAGGTTGAAAGTTGTTTCATGCCTTTCATCAAGACAAAAAAGGTACTTTCTCAGTGCATACTATGCTTAGACAATACAAATAGTATACATTTCAATTTTACTCCAAAACACTTACTGCAAACCCAATGGAAACACCTTTGGTTAACTTCCCACATGACTATGAGTAGGTTGAAAGTTGTTTCATGCCTCTGTTCATCAAGACAAAAAAGTTACTTTCTCAGTGCATACTATGTTCTCACATTAAGTTAGTATAAATTTGAATTTTCCAGCAAAGTGCAGAGTGCAAACCATTGGGATACATTTTAAGTTAACTTCCCACATGTTTCTGAGTTGTTTGAAAGTTGTCTCATGGCTCTACACATCAACAGAAAAATGTTGTTAACTCAGGGCTTAAAATGGTTAGATAATACGAATACCATACATTTCAATTTTACACCAAAGTACTTACTGCAAACCAAATGGAAACACCATAGGTTAACTTCCCCAATGATTATAAGTAGTTTGAAAGTTTTTTCAAGGCTCCACACATCACGACAAAAAAGTTGTTATCTCAGTGCATACAATACTAAGACAATTCAGATAGTATACAATTCAATTTTACTCCAAAACACTTACTGCAAACTTAATGGAAACACCTTTGGTTAACTTCCCACATGACTATGAGTAGGTTGAAAATTGTTTCATGCCTCTGTTCATCAAGACAAAAAAGTTACTTTCTCAGTGCATACTATGTTCTGACATAAAGGTAGCATACATCACAATTTTCCACCAAAGTGCAGAGTGCAAACCATTGGGAAACATTTTCATTTAACTTCCCACATGATTATGAGTAGTTTGAAAGTTGTTTCATACCTGTTCACATAAAGACAAAAAAGTTGATCTCTTAGTGAATAGAATGCTTTGACATAAAAGTAGTATACATTTCAATTGTACTCAAAAGTCCTGACTGCAACCCTAATGGAAACACCTTAGGTTAACTTCCCTAATGATCATGAGCAGTTTGAAAGTTTTTTCATGGCTCCACACATCAACACAAAAAAGTTGTTATCTCAGTGCTTACAATGCTTAGATAATACAAATAGTATACATTTCAATTTTACACCAAAGTACTTACTGCAAACCTAATGGAAACACCTTAGGGTAACTTCCCACATGATTATGAGTAGGTTGAAAGTTGTTTCATGCCTCTGTTCATCAAGACAAAAAAGTTACTTTCTCAGTGCATACAATACTAAGACTAAACAAATAGTATACATTTCAATTTTACATCAAAGTACATACTGCTAACCTAATGGAAACACCATTGGTTAACTTCCCACATGAGTATGAGTAGGTTGAAAGTTGTTTCATGCCTCTGTTCATCAAGACAAAAAAGTTACTTTCTCAGCGCATACTATGCTTAGATAATTCAAATAGTATACATTTCAATTTTACACCAAAGTACTTACTGCAAACCTAATGGAAACACCTTAGGTTAACTTCCCACATGATTATTAGTAGGTTGAAAGTTGTTTTATGGTTCGACACATCAACACAAAAAAGTTGTTATCTCTGTGCATACAATACTAACACAATACAAATAGTATATCTTTCAATTTTACTCCAAAGCAGTTACTGCAAACCTAATGGAAACACCTTTGTTTAACTTCCCACATGAGTACGAGTAGGTTGAAAGTTGTTTCATGCCTCTGTTCATCAAGACAAAAAAGCTACTTTCTCAGTGCATACTACGTTCTGACATAAAGGTAGTATACATCTCAATTTTCCACCAAAGTGCAGAGTGCAAACCATTGGGAGACATTTTAATTTAACTTCCCACATGATTATGAGTAGTTTGAAAGTTGTGTCATGGCTCTACACATCAACACAAACATGTTGTTAACTCAGTGCATACAATGGTTAGATAATACAAATAGTATACATTTCAATTTTACACCAAAGTACTTACTGCAAATCCAATGGAAACACTTTTGGTTAACTTCCCACATGAATATGAGTAGGTTGAAAGTTGTTTCATGGCTATACACATGAAAACAAAATAGTTGTTATCTCAGTGCATACAATACTAAGACAAAACAAATAGTATACCTTTCAATTTTACTCCAAAGCACTTGCTGCAAACCTGATGGAAACACCTTTGGTTAACTTCCCACATGAGAATGAGTAGGTTGAAAGTTGTTTCATGCCTCTGTTCATCAAGACAAAAAAGTTACTTTCTCAGTGCATACTATGCTTAGACAATACAAATGGTATACATTTCAATTTTACAGCAAAGTGCAGAGTGCAAACCATTGGGATACATTTTAAGTTAACTTCCCACATGTTTCTGAGTTGTTTGAAAGTTGTCTCATGGCTCTACAAATAAACAGAAAAAAGTTGTTAACTCAGGGCTTAAAATGGTTAGAGAATTCGAATACCATGCATTTCAATTTTACACCAAAGTACTTACTGCAAACCTAATGGAAACACCTTAGGTTAACTTCCCACATGATTATGAGTAGGTTGAAAGTTGTTTTATGGCTTGACACATCAACATAAAAAAGTTGTTATCTCAGTGCATACAATACTAAGACAATACAAATAGTATACATTTCAATTTTGCTCCAAAGCAGTTACTGCAAACCTAATGGAAACACCTTTGGTTAACTTCCCACATGAGTACGAGTAGGTTGAAAGTTGTTTCATGGCTATACACATGAAAACAAAAAAGTTGTTATCTCAGTGCATACAATACTAAGACAAAACAAATAGTATACATTTCAATTTTACTCCAAAGCACTTACTGCAAACCCAATGGAAACACCTTTGGTTAACTTCCCACATGAGTATGAGTAGGTTGAAAGTTGTTTCATGCCTCTGTTCATCAAGTCAAAAAAGTTACTTTCTCAGTGCATACTATGTTCTCACATTAAGTTAGTATAAATTTGAATTTTCCAGCAAAGTGCAGAGTGCAAACCATTGGGATACATTTTAAGTTAACTTCCCACATGTTTCTGAGTTGTTTGAAAGTTGTCTCATGGCTCTACACATCAACAGAAAAATGTTGTTAACTCAGGGCTTAAAATGGTTAGATAATACGAATACCATACATTTCAATTTTACACCAAAGTACTTACTGCAAACCAAATGGAAACACCATAGGTTAACTTCCCCAATGATTATAAGTAGTTTGAAAGTTTTTTCATGGCTCCACACATCACGACAAGAAAGTTGTTATCTCAGTGCATACAATACTAAGACAATTCAGATAGTATACAATTCAATTTTACTCCAAAACACTTACTGCAAACTTAATGGAAACACCTTTGGTTAACTTCCCACATGACTATGAGTAGGTTGAAAATTGTTTCATGCCTCTGTTCATCAAGACAAAAAAGTTACTTTCTCAGTGCATACTATGTTCTGACATAAAGGTAGCATACATAACAATTTTCCACCAAAGTGCAGAGTGCAAACCATTGGGAAACATTTTCATTTAACTTCCAACATGATTATGAGTAGTTTGAAAGTTGTTTCATACCTGTTCACATAAAGACAAAAAAGTTGATCTCTCAGTGAATAGAATGCTTTGACATAAAAGTAGTATACATTTCAATTGTACTCAAAAGTCCTGACTGCAAACCTAATGGAAACACCTCAGGTTAACTTCCCTAATGATCATGAGTAGTTTGAAAGTTTTTTCATGGCTCCACACATCAACACAAAAAAGTTGTTATCTCAGTGCTTACAATGCTTAGATAATACAAATAGTATACATTTCAATTTTACACCAAAGTGCTTACTGCAAACCTAATGGAAACACCTTAGGGTAACTTCCCACATGATTATGAGTAGGTTGAAAGTTGTTTTATGGCTTGACACATCAACATAAAAAAGTTGTTATCTTAGTGCATACAATACTAAGACAATACAAATAGTATACATTTCAATTTTACACCAAAGTACATACTGCAAACCTAATGGAAACACCTTTGGTTAACTTCCCACATGAGTATGAGTAGGTTGAAAGTTGTTTCATGCCTCTGTTCATCAAGACAAAAAAGTTACTTTCTCAGTGCATACTATGCTTAGATAATACAAATAGTATACATTTCAATTTTACACCAAAGTACTTACTGCAAACCTAATGGAAACACCTTAGGTTAACTTCCCACATGATTATGAGTAGGTTGAAAGTTGTTTTATGGTTCGACACATCAACACAAAAAAGTTGTTATCTCAGTGCATACAATACTAAGACAATACAAATAGTATATATTTCAATTTTACTCCAAAGTAGTTACTGCAAACCTAATAGAAACACCTTTGGTTAACTTCCCACATGAGTACGAGTAGGTTGAAAGTTGTTTCATGCCTCTGTTCATCAAGACAAAAAAGCTACTTTCTCAGTGCATACTACGTTCTGACATAAAGGTAGTATACATCTCAATTTTCCACCAAAGTACAGAGTGCAAACCATTGGGAGACATTTTAATTTAACTTCCCACATGATTATGAGTAGTTTGAAAGTTGTGTCATGGCTCTACACATCAACACAAACATGTTGTTAACTCAGTGCATACAATGGTTTGATAATACAAATAGTATACATTTCAATTTTACACCAAAGTACTTACTGCAAACCCAATGGAAACACTTTTGGTTAACTTCCCACATGAGCATGAGTAGGTTGAAAGTGTTTTCATGCCTCTGTTCATCAAGACAAAAAAGTTACTTTCTCAGTGCATACAATACTAAGACAATACAAATAGTATACATTTCAATTTTACACCAAAGTACATACTGCAAATTAATGGAAACACCTTTGGTTAACTTCCCACATGAGTATGAGTAGGTTGAAAGTTGTTTCATGGCTATACACATGAAAACAAAAAAAGTTGTTATCAGTGCATACAATACTAAGACAATACAAATAGTATACATTTCAATTTTGCTCCAAAGCAGTTACTGCAAACCTAATGGAAACACCTTTGGTTAACTTCTCACATGAGTACGAGTAGGTTGAAAGTTGTTTCATGGCTATACACATGAAAACAAAAAAGTTGTTATCTCAGTGCATACAATTCTAAGACAAAACAAATAGTATACATTTCAATTTTACTCCAAAGCACTTACTGCAAACCTGATGGAAACACCTTTGGTTAACTTCCCACATGAGAATGAGTAGGTTGAAAGTTGTTTCATGCCTCTGTTCATCAAGACAAAAAAGTTACTTCCTCAGTGCATACTATGTTCTCACATTAAGTTAGTATAAATTTCAATTTTCCAGCAAAGTGCAGAGTGCAAACCATTGGGATACATTTTAAGTTAACTTCCCACATGTTTCTGAGTTGTTTGAAAGTTGTCTCATGGCTCTACAAATCAACAGAAAAATGTTGTTAACTCAGGGCTTAAAATGGTTAGATAATGCGAATACCATGCATTTCAATTTTACACCAAAGTACTTACTGCAAACCTAATGGAAACACCTTAGGTTAACTTCCCACATGATTATGAGTAGGTTGAAAGTTGTTTTATGGCTTGACACATCAACATAAAAAAGTTGTTATCTCAGTGCATACAATACTAAGACAATACAAATACTATACATTTCAATTTTGCTCCAAAGCAGTTACTGCAAACCTAATGGAAACACCTTTGGTTAACTTCCCACATGAGTACGAGTAGGTTGAAAGTTGTTTCATGGCTATACACATGAAAACAAAAAAGTTGTTATCTCAGTACATACAATACTAAGACAAAACAAATAGTATACATTTCAATTTTACTCCAAAGCACTTACTGCAAACCCAATGGAAACACCTTTGGTTAACTTCCCACATGAGTATGAGTAGGTTGAAAGTTGTTTCATGCCTTTCATCAAGACAAAAAAGGTACTTTCTCAGTGCATACTATGCTTAGACAATACAAATAGTATACATTTCAATTTTACTCCAAAACACTTACTGCAAACCCAATGGAAACACCTTTGGTTAACTTCCCACATGACTATGAGTAGGTTGAAAGTTGTTTCATGCCTCTGTTCATCAAGACAAAAAAGTTACTTTCTCAGTGCATACTATGTTCTCACATTAAGTTAGTATAAATTTGAATTTTCCAGCAAAGTGCAGAGTGCAAACCATTGGGATACATTTTAAGTTAACTTCCCACATGTTTCTGAGTTGTTTGAAAGTTGTCTCATGGCTCTACACATCAACAGAAAAATGTTGTTAACTCAGGGCTTAAAATGGTTAGATAATACGAATACCATACATTTCAATTTTACACCAAAGTACTTACTGCAAACCAAATGGAAACACCATAGGTTAACTTCCCCAATGATTATAAGTAGTTTGAAAGTTTTTTCAAGGCTCCACACATCACGACAAAAAAGTTGTTATCTCAGTGCATACAATACTAAGACAATTCAGATAGTATACAATTCAATTTTACTCCAAAACACTTACTGCAAACTTAATGGAAACACCTTTGGTTAACTTCCCACATGACTATGAGTAGGTTGAAAATTGTTTCATGCCTCTGTTCATCAAGACAAAAAAGTTACTTTCTCAGTGCATACTATGTTCTGACATAAAGGTAGCATACATCACAATTTTCCACCAAAGTGCAGAGTGCAAACCATTGGGAAACATTTTCATTTAACTTCCCACATGATTATGAGTAGTTTGAAAGTTGTTTCATACCTGTTCACATAAAGACAAAAAAGTTGATCTCTTAGTGAATAGAATGCTTTGACATAAAAGTAGTATACATTTCAATTGTACTCAAAAGTCCTGACTGCAACCCTAATGGAAACACCTTAGGTTAACTTCCCTAATGATCATGAGCAGTTTGAAAGTTTTTTCATGGCTCCACACATCAACACAAAAAAGTTGTTATCTCAGTGCTTACAATGCTTAGATAATACAAATAGTATACATTTCAATTTTACACCAAAGTACTTACTGCAAACCTAATGGAAACACCTTAGGGTAACTTCCCACATGATTATGAGTAGGTTGAAAGTTGTTTCATGCCTCTGTTCATCAAGACAAAAAAGTTACTTTCTCAGTGCATACAATACTAAGACTAAACAAATAGTATACATTTCAATTTTACATCAAAGTACATACTGCTAACCTAATGGAAACACCATTGGTTAACTTCCCACATGAGTATGAGTAGGTTGAAAGTTGTTTCATGCCTCTGTTCATCAAGACAAAAAAGTTACTTTCTCAGCGCATACTATGCTTAGATAATTCAAATAGTATACATTTCAATTTTACACCAAAGTACTTACTGCAAACCTAATGGAAACACCTTAGGTTAACTTCCCACATGATTATTAGTAGGTTGAAAGTTGTTTTATGGTTCGACACATCAACACAAAAAAGTTGTTATCTCTGTGCATACAATACTAACACAATACAAATAGTATATCTTTCAATTTTACTCCAAAGCAGTTACTGCAAACCTAATGGAAACACCTTTGTTTAACTTCCCACATGAGTACGAGTAGGTTGAAAGTTGTTTCATGCCTCTGTTCATCAAGACAAAAAAGCTACTTTCTCAGTGCATACTACGTTCTGACATAAAGGTAGTATACATCTCAATTTTCCACCAAAGTGCAGAGTGCAAACCATTGGGAGACATTTTAATTTAACTTCCCACATGATTATGAGTAGTTTGAAAGTTGTGTCATGGCTCTACACATCAACACAAACATGTTGTTAACTCAGTGCATACAATGGTTAGATAATACAAATAGTATACATTTCAATTTTACACCAAAGTACTTACTGCAAATCCAATGGAAACACTTTTGGTTAACTTCCCACATGAATATGAGTAGGTTGAAAGTTGTTTCATGGCTATACACATGAAAACAAAATAGTTGTTATCTCAGTGCATACAATACTAAGACAAAACAAATAGTATACCTTTCAATTTTACTCCAAAGCACTTGCTGCAAACCTGATGGAAACACCTTTGGTTAACTTCCCACATGAGAATGAGTAGGTTGAAAGTTGTTTCATGCCTCTGTTCATCAAGACAAAAAAGTTACTTTCTCAGTGCATACTATGCTTAGACAATACAAATGGTATACATTTCAATTTTACAGCAAAGTGCAGAGTGCAAACCATTGGGATACATTTTAAGTTAACTTCCCACATGTTTCTGAGTTGTTTGAAAGTTGTCTCATGGCTCTACAAATAAACAGAAAAATGTTGTTAACTCAGGGCTTAAAATGGTTAGAGAATTCGAATACCATGCATTTCAATTTTACACCAAAGTACTTACTGCAAACCTAATGGAAACACCTTAGGTTAACTTCCCACATGATTATGAGTAGGTTGAAAGTTGTTTTATGGCTTGACACATCAACATAAAAAAGTTGTTATCTCAGTGCATACAATACTAAGACAATACAAATAGTATACATTTCAATTTTGCTCCAAAGCAGTTACTGCAAACCTAATGGAAACACCTTTGGTTAACTTCCCACATGAGTACGAGTAGGTTGAAAGTTGTTTCATGGCTATACACATGAAAACAAAAAAGTTGTTATCTCAGTGCATACAATACTAAGACAAAACAAATAGTATACATTTCAATTTTACTCCAAAGCACTTACTGCAAACCCAATGGAAACACCTTTGGTTAACTTCCCACATGAGTATGAGTAGGTTGAAAGTTGTTTCATGCCTCTGTTCATCAAGACAAAAAAGTTACTTTCTCAGTGCATACTATGTTCTCACATTAAGTTAGTATAAATTTGAATTTTCCAGCAAAGTGCAGAGTGCAAACCATTGGGATACATTTTAAGTTAACTTCCCACATGTTTCTGAGTTGTTTGAAAGTTGTCTCATGGCTCTACACATCAACAGAAAAATGTTGTTAACTCAGGGCTTAAAATGGTTAGATAATACGAATACCATACATTTCAATTTTACACCAAAGTACTTACTGCAAACCAAATGGAAACACCATAGGTTAACTTCCCCAATGATTATAAGTAGTTTGAAAGTTTTTTCATGGCTCCACACATCACGACAAGAAAGTTGTTATCTCAGTGCATACAATACTAAGACAATTCAGATAGTATACAATTCAATTTTACTCCAAAACACTTACTGCAAACTTAATGGAAACACCTTTGGTTAACTTCCCACATGACTATGAGTAGGTTGAAAATTGTTTCATGCCTCTGTTCATCAAGACAAAAAAGTTACTTTCTCAGTGCATACTATGTTCTGACATAAAGGTAGCATACATAACAATTTTCCACCAAAGTGCAGAGTGCAAACCATTGGGAAACATTTTCATTTAACTTCCAACATGATTATGAGTAGTTTGAAAGTTGTTTCATACCTGTTCACATAAAGACAAAAAAGTTGATCTCTCAGTGAATAGAATGCTTGACATAAAAGTAGTAATACATTTCAATTGTACTCAAAAGTCCTGACTGCAAACCTAATGGAAACACCTCAGGTTAACTTCCCTAATGATCATGAGTAGTTTGAAAGTTTTTTCATGGCTCCACACATCAACACAAAAAAGTTGTTATCTCAGTGCTTACAATGCTTAGATAATACAAATAGTATACATTTCAATTTTACACCAAAGTGCTTACTGCAAACCTAATGGAAACACCTTAGGGTAACTTCCCACATGATTATGAGTAGGTTGAAAGTTGTTTTATGGCTTGACACATCAACATAAAAAAGTTGTTATCTTAGTGCATACAATACTAAGACAATACAAATAGTATACATTTCAATTTTACACCAAAGTACATACTGCAAACCTAATGGAAACACCTTTGGTTAACTTCCCACATGAGTATGAGTAGGTTGAAAGTTGTTTCATGCCTCTGTTCATCAAGACAAAAAAGTTACTTTCTCAGTGCATACTATGCTTAGATAATACAAATAGTATACATTTCAATTTTACACCAAAGTACTTACTGCAAACCTAATGGAAACACCTTAGGTTAACTTCCCACATGATTATGAGTAGGTTGAAAGTTGTTTTATGGTTCGACACATCAACACAAAAAAGTTGTTATCTCAGTGCATACAATACTAAGACAATACAAATAGTATATATTTCAATTTTACTCCAAAGTAGTTACTGCAAACCTAATAGAAACACCTTTGGTTAACTTCCCACATGAGTACGAGTAGGTTGAAAGTTGTTTCATGCCTCTGTTCATCAAGACAAAAAAGCTACTTTCTCAGTGCATACTACGTTCTGACATAAAGGTAGTATACATCTCAATTTTCCACCAAAGTGCAGAGTGCAAACCATTGGGAGACATTTTAATTTAACTTCCCACATGATTATGAGTAGTTTGAAAGTTGTGTCATGGCTCTACACATCAACACAAACATGTTGTTAACTCAGTGCATACAATGGTTAGATAATACAAATAGTATACATTGCAATTTTACACCAAAGTACTTACTGCAAACCCAATGGAAACACTTTTGGTTAACTTCCCACATGAGCATGAGTAGGTTGAAAGTGTTTTCATGCCTCTGTTCATCAAGACAAAAAAGTTACTTTCTCAGTGCATACAATACTAAGACAATACAAATAGTATACATTTCAATTTTACACCAAAGTACATACTGCAAATTAATGGAAACACCTTTGGTTAACTTCCCACATGAGTATGAGTAGGTTGAAAGTTGTTTCATGGCTATACACATGAAAACAAAAAAAGTTGTTATCAGTGCATACAATACTAAGACAATACAAATAGTATACATTTCAATTTTGCTCCAAAGCAGTTACTGCAAACCTAATGGAAACACCTTTGGTTAACTTCTCACATGAGTACGAGTAGGTTGAAAGTTGTTTCATGGCTATACACATGAAAACAAAAAAGTTGTTATCTCAGTGCATACAATTCTAAGACAAAACAAATAGTATACATTTCAATTTTACTCCAAAGCACTTACTGCAAACCTGATGGAAACACCTTTGGTTAACTTCCCACATGAGAATGAGTAGGTTGAAAGTTGTTTCATGCCTCTGTTCATCAAGACAAAAAAGTTACTTCCTCAGTGCATACTATGTTCTCACATTAAGTTAGTATAAATTTCAATTTTCCAGCAAAGTGCAGAGTGCAAACCATTGGGATACATTTTAAGTTAACTTCCCACATGTTTCTGAGTTGTTTGAAAGTTTGTCTCATGGCTCTACAAATCAACAGAAAAATGTTGTTAACTCAGGGCTTAAAATGGTTAGATAATGCGAATACCATGCATTTCAATTTTACACCAAAGTACTTACTGCAAACCTAATGGAAACACCTTAGGTTAACTTCCCACATGATTATGAGTAGGTTGAAAGTTGTTTTATGGCTTGACACATCAACATAAAAAAGTTGTTATCTCAGTGCATACAATACTAAGACAATACAAATACTATACATTTCAATTTTGCTCCAAAGCAGTTACTGCAAACGTAATGGAAAC